>NW_024731852.1:10505883-10863383 GCF_018991925.1 Homarus americanus
TCCTCTTCTCTTCCCCTCCTCTTCTCTTCCCCTCCTCTTCTCTCCCCTCCTCCTAGACGGAGAGACCCACCACCCCCCACCCACCCCCAAACTTGTGTCGAGTGCCAACTGGTGTTTATTTTATTAGAGTCCCTGGGCTTTGTTTGCTTGTTTGTTTATTGTTTGTTCCCTGCCGTGCCTCGAGGTTGTTGAACTTGGATGGCGTGGGAGACCTGACCAATTTACACTCTACACTGACTAAGTTTACCTGTATAATATAGTAAGACGTAGACTAATTAAACTGTGTGTGTGTGTGTGTGTGTGTGTGTGTGTGTGTGTGTGTGTGTGTGTGTGTGTGTGTGTGTGTGTGTGTGTGTGTGTGTATCGACGTTGGGTTAAAAGAGAGAGAAAATAGAACCGTTTGCTTTGTTGATTCTCGAGAGGTGGTTTAGTTAACGGGGTCTAATGCTGCTGGCTACACTTTATACCTCTAGATTAACGGGGGTGGGGGGTGGGGGGGGGTTTATGTCCCTGCTATTCTCAACGGGTATTATATTGATCTAGTGATGCTTATGTGTGTTTGTTTGTATTTAACTTTCTATTTTTAAGCATGTATAATATCTATCTTAGGGCAGTCATCGTCATTATTATCATCATCATCATCTCCTCCTCCATCTCCTCATCATCATCATCATGGCTTCATTATTATTACCCCTTCCCTCACTGCTATATAACGGGTATATTGATCAACTAACACCTGTGCGTCTGTCTGTACGGCCCTTCTCCAAGACACGTTTTGTCAATAAAGGATTTTAAAACCACAAATATCGACACCCTGGTCAATGGCTTACCAGATTCTACTCTTCGGGTGTTTTGCTTTCCTCACTAATGGTGGAGGAAGGGGAGAAGGAGGAGGAGTGGGGGAGGAGGAGGTGGAGGAGGGAGGAGGAGGAGGAGGAGTGGGGGAGGAGGGGGGGAAGAGGAGAAGAACTTAGTCTTGTCACTGTTAACATCATATTCTTACATTAGTCTCAACTGAACGTTCACATAATTTGTCATCCTAAAAACTGGACATTTTTCCCACAACTTTTGATGATCTTCTCTTGGTAATAACCTGTATGAGAGCTGACGGTGGGAACTCAGTCTTACCCGTAAATATTGTGTGGTTACTCTTACTCCCTGTTATTGTGTGGTGTGTTCCGCCTAGTGGGTGGGGCGTGTTGTGGAGGCATTGTGGCCACACTTGGAATTGTGGGGGTACTGTGGCCACACTTGTAGTTGTGGGGGTATTGTAGCCACACTTATAATTATGGAGGGTGTTGTGGCCACACTCGTACCTGTGGTGGGTGAACCTGTTTCTCCCTTAGTTAACCTGTCCAAGGATTATCAAACTCGTTCCACTGAGTTTTTTAAGTATGTTTTTAGTAATTAAAGCAGTTCATTAAGCTGCGAATCCTTTTATGGGGTGATGAACCCGTCTCGGTGAGTAGTGAACCGGCTTCTGAAATTCAGAACCATTTCCTGTGTCCATATCAGTTTACAGTAATGAACCAGTTTTGGACAGTTGGTTTGCATGAAGTTTGAACCAGTTTTGTACAGTTTGGCTGCAGGGAGTTATAATTAGTTTATAGACCATAAAATCACTCTAATAGAACAATGAAGCATTTTATTAATAAGTACAACTAGTCACTCTAACTCGGCATTAATTTACACATTCTCTTGCTAACTCAGTATTAAACCAGGATAAAATAATTTCACACCAAAAGGTTTATAAACTATTTGATCAAACCTTTACTGACTTAACAGATGTCCCCGTGAGGTACTCAACATGATTAAAAACAAAAGGTAACAAATAAGTTCTTGAACCCCAGAACCAGTGTATCGGGTACTGCATTATTTTTTTACACTATCGAACCGGTTGGGATTTTAAGTCAAACCCCAAATCTTAAAGAATACTTAATATTTTTTTTTTTTTAGGTCATGCCTTTAGAGACTCTCAAAGCATTCTGTGAGGTGAAGTATCGAGTTCTTGGGGGGGGGGGGGATGGACCAGTTTATGAATTACTGCATCATGTAGTAATGAATAGAATATCGAGCATCAAGTTGGTATTAAGATAAATGATTTGATTCCATGACAAGCTAGAAGTGTAAGTGTGTGTGTGTGTGTGTGTGTGTGTGTGTGTGTGTATGTGTGTGTGTGTGTGTTACCAGTCGTTTGTTTGGGGTTAGTTTCTCTTTACGCTATGTTTGGTATCTCCGAGTGTCTGTGTTGATATATACACCTTCTGTTGCCTCTCCGTGTTTTGTTTGCCACCCACCACTCACCCACCCACTCACCCACCCTCTGTTGCCTCTCCGTGTTTTGTTTACCCACCCACCACCACCCACCCACCCACCCACCCACACAGCCTCTGTTTGTACTGTACACGTTATATGCTGGTACTGTGTGTCTGTGTTGGTATAATATGTAGGTGTAACTCCTCCCGCCCTCACCTCTTTCCCCTCATTCCCTCAACCTCATTCCTCACCTCTTTCTCCCTCTCTTCTCCCTCATTTTCCTCATTCTTTCACCTCTTTCCCTCATTCCTCACCCTTTCTCCCTCATTCCTCACACTTTCTCCCTCACGCTTCACTTGTATCTCCCTCACTTTCCATCTCTCTTTTATTTCCTATCTCTCTACCTCTCCCCCCTACCCTCACTCTCACCCTTCTCCCCCCCCCCTCACTACCCGCCCTCTTACTCCCTCCCCTACATCTTTCCCCTCACCCTCTTTCCCTCACCTCACCTTTCCCTCACACGTCTAGCAGTGCATAATTAATCCCTCCTCCCTCCCTCCCCTTCCTCCCCCCTTGCCCTCAACCCCTTCTTAAATAAAAAATAATAATACGATTCATTTATAAAACATTCCAACACCTGTGAACGTCGTGAAGAAAAGCTCGTGGTCAAAAAAAAATATATCTTTCAGTTCGCTTTCACAAACTTCGCTCACCCGAGTTCTTCTTACAGTCCCTCCTCCTCCTCCTCCTCCTCCCCAACCTGCTCTAGATTAAAAGAAAAGGAAAAAAAAAGTTGAAACGCTTAAATAATGATTAATATATATTTTTAGGGGAGGGTTTCATTGTGAGTGTGTGTGTGTGTGTGTGTGTGTGTGTGTGTGTGTGTGTGTGTGTGTGTGTGTGTGTGTGTGTGTGTGTGTGTGTGTGTGTGTGTGTGTGTGTGGCGTGTTGAGTATTGTCTATCTGTCTATCTGTCTGTCTGTCTCTGTTTGTCTGTCTATTACTCATCCGCCCGAGAGAGAGAGAGAGAGAGAGAGAGAGAGAGAGAGAGAGAGCCCGGCCTGTCTGTGGCCGCACGCCGGGATGTGTCTCACTGGAGGCTTTAGACAACGAGTGTGTGAGTACAGTTATGTTGGGAGTCATCAGCCCTTGTCCTCCGAGAGTGCTACTTCCTCCGGCCCTCACTCCTTCCTCCGGCCCTCACCCCTCCTCCTGCGTCCCTCACCCCGTCCTCCTGTGTCCCTCACCTCTCTTGAATCCCTCATCTATTTTAATTTTTTTATCTCCTCCCCCTTTATCCAACCCTCCTCCGGTCTTCATTTTCCATTTCACTCACTCACTCTCTATTCTATCCATCTCACTCATTCATACACGTACACAAACCATTGTTACGAGCGAACTCGTAACAATGGTTTTAAATTTGACAAATTTAAATTTAGGCGTGAAATAGGTAAACATTGGTTTGGAAATAGAGTAGTGGACGACTGGAACAAGTTACCAAATATCATCATTAACTCGAATACGCTGGATAGCTTCAAACATAGGATGGATGGATATATGAGCAATAGGGGTTGGGTGTAAATGGGACTGCCCAGTATGGGCCAATAGGCCCGCTGCAGTTTCCTCCATTCTTTTGTTCTTATCATCTCACTTCATCTACGCACTCACTTTATTCCTGTCCTCCTCCTCACAATCTTCTTCTCTCTCTCTCTCTCTCTCTCTCTCTCTCTCTCTCTCTCTCTCTCTCTCTCTTGCCGGTTTCTCAACCTAACGGTCACCTCCTCCTCCTCTCGATCATCCCCTCCTGTCCACCACCCACCTGTACCAAACACACCCACACCACCACCAAAAATAAAACTAAGTTAGTCCTTTGATCAACTAAGTTAGTCCTTTGATCAACTACTAGTCTCTCTCTCTCTCTCTCTCTCTCTCTCTCTCTCTCTCTCTCTCTCACACACACACACACACACACACACACACGGGGTTCACACGTGCATAATCTTTATTGGTGTGCTGGTGGATGTACACCTGCTCTACACTTGTGTGTGTATTCGCACTTGTGCCCTTTCCTCATTTTAGAAGGAAATACGTGGACTAATATGACAGTGGGTGTACACGAGAGTCGGTGTACACAGGTGTGACAGTATTTGGGTGTAATGCATAAGTGACTGTGTTGAAGACGTGTGTGTGTGTGTGTGTGTGTGTGTGTGTGTGTGTGTGTGTGTAAACGTGTGTGTGTGTGTGTGTGTGTGTGTGTTTAGATATGAGTGAAGATTACTGTGGGTATAAAATATAGAGAAATGGGCGGGTGTAGTATACAAGATGTGGGGGTGGGTGGAAGTTGACTGTGAGAGGGCGTGGGTGTAGGCAGGTATGGGTGTTGATGGGGTGTGGGTGTAGGTAGGATTGGTTGTTGGTGAAAAGTGGGTGAGGACAGACGTGGGCGTGGGTGTAAGCCACGTGGTGGTGGTTGGGGTGTACCTTTGTCTTCTTCCCGCCTCCCCCTCCTGCCTTTACCCACCCTCACCCTTCACCCTTCCTCCCAGCCTCCACCCTCACCCTTTCCTCCCTTACACACACCATCCTTCCTTCCCTCACCTCCCTCACCTTTCCCTTCCTCACGCTCCTGCCTTAAGATCTCTCCCTGTATGTTAAGGTAAGTAGGTCACTTGAGCAGCAACACATAACACGCTGAGAGTCGCCAAAAATGATTCCCAAGTAACACAGAGACTCGACCGTGACTTGTGGTCGTCGTACCCTAGCAGTTATGGCAAGAACTTTATTTAATTACGAGACTTTGAGAATTTAAACACACACACACACACACACACACACACCTCTCTCTCTCTCTCTCTCTCTCTCTCTCTCTCTCTCTCTCTCTCTCTGTTTATAGCTTCAAAAATTACATAACCTTAATTGAATGGAAAGAAAACACCAGCACAACCGTGTGTTACAGGTACAGTAATTTGCATATGTTGACAGCAGCATTCAGGTGGGTGTTTTGTTGTGACCCAGATGTTGGGGGGTGTGACCTGGTTGTCCTGGGTTCATCACGCGCACACAGTTCGATGTTCCTCTTGCTCGATTTCAACAGCTGTCAAAACAAATATATTTTTATATGTTTTGTGTAAATATTTTTGTGTTACATTGGAAAATAAACAGGTATTCAGTGTTTTAAGGTGAGCAGAATAAACATCGACAATTTTCCGCTTGTTACTTGTGGTGTGTGTGTGTGTGTGTGTGTGTGTGTGTGTGTGTGTGGAAAAGAATGAAGGATGCTTTTAGGAAGGAGGGAGAAAATAACGATGGAGAAGGAAGAAGGGAGGAGGGAGGGAGGAGGAGGGGAGGGGGGTGTGTGTGTGTGTGGAAGGAAAGAAAGCAGTTTGTAGGAAGTTAAATGAGGAAGGAAGGAGGGAGGGGACCTACCTACAAAAAGTTACACTCCCTCTTGTCGAGTTAGTGAGGGTAACTTGGTTGTAATTGGGGTTGATGCCTCCGTCTGGGTGTTGTGGGTGTGTCTGGTGTACGTGTGGGTGTAAGTGCGACTGGGGTGTGGGTGTAGATAAACAAAGGACTGACTTGTACTGCGTGCATATGTGGTGAAGATTAAGTCTGGGTGTTGATAGGGTCAAGTCTGGGTGTAGGTGTGACTACTTATGTCTGGGTGTTGATAGGGTCAAGTCTGGGTGTAGGTGTGACTACTTATGTCTGGGTGTTGATAGGGTCAAGTCTGGGTGTAGGTGTGACTACTTATGTCTGGGTGTTGATAGGGTCAAGTCTGGGTGTAGGTGTGACTACTTATGTCTGGGTGTTGATAGGGTCAAGTCTGGGTGTAGGTGTGACTACTTATGTCTGGGTGTTGATAGGGTCAAGTCTGGGTGTAGGTGTGACTACTTATGTCTGGGTGTTGATAGGTCAAGTCTGGGTGTAGGTGTGACTACTTATGTCTGGGTGTTGATAGGGTCAAGTCTGGGTGTAGGTGTGACTACTTATGTCGGGTGTTGATAGGGTCAAGTCTGGGTGTAGGTGTGACTACTTATGTCCGGTGTTGATAGGGTCAAGTCTGGGTGTAGGTGTGACTACTTATGTCTGGTGTTGATAGGGTCAAGTCTGGGTGTAGGTGTGACTGCTTATGTCTGGGTGTTGATAGGGTCAAGTCTGGGTGTAGGTGTGACTACTTATGTCTGGGTGTTGATAGGGTCAAGTCTGGGTGTAGGTGTGACTACTTATGTCTGGGTGTTGATAGGGTCAAGTCTGGGTGTAGGTGTGACTACTTATGTCTGGGTGTTGATAGGGTCAAGTCTGGGTGTAGGTGTGACTACTTATGTCTGGGTGTTGATAGGGTCAAGTCTGGGTGTAGGTGTGACTACTTATTATCTGGGTGTTGATAGGGTCAAGTCTGGGTGTAGGTGTGACTGCTTAAGTGTAGGTGTGGCCATGTCTACCTAAGTCTGGGTGTAGATATGACCACACTTACTTAAATCTGGGTGTAAGTATGGCCTTGTACTATGTGTGTATACTGTAATTGTGACCTTAATACCTATTTTGGGTGTAGACAAGAGGTATAATCATCAACACTGCGTCCATCAGAATCTATACACACACACACACTTATCCATATCAGCCTCAGTTGACCAATAAACTCCCCGGGCATGTTAATAGTGTATTTACGGTGTTATTGACATAGTTATTACAACACCTTTGCCTTGAATCCTGAACTTTACTAATGAGTTTTCTTTTCTTTTCACAGGTAAGCGTGATTGGCTGTGGAGGTCGTGTGTGTGTGTGTGTGTCTGTGAGTAGTGGGAATACCATGGTGAGGTGAGTATAGTGTGTGGTCTATGATGGTGAGGTGGGTATAGTGAGTGTGGTCTATGATGGTGAGGTGGGTATAGTGAGTGTGGTCTATGATGGTGAGGTGGGTATAGTGAGTGGTCTATGAAGATTGATTTATTTATTTATTCCGAACCTGAAAGTTGTATTTTTAGAAAGTATTTGAACCTGAAATTTGTATTTTAAGAATAATCTGAATCTCAAAGTTTTATTTTAGGAAGTCCCTGTACCCGAAAGTTTTAGCTTAGAAGTATTTTTCTGAAAGATTTTAATCGTGGAAAGTTTATAATGCGAAAGTTTGTAGTAAAAGAAACACTGCATGAGTACAGTTAATTAACCCAGTCGGTTACGTCAGTTTTATTGATTACACAATACAGAATTAATATAACCTAACCATACCATTCCATAATACAGTGCATGTGTATGACAATATAAATTATCCCCACAGCTGTATGAAAAATAAATAAAAACTTATGTAGATGAAAAAATAAAATACGAAATATGTAAAAGAGATTCAAAAATGTAAAGAAGAAAAATATTTAATTCCCTCTAGACTGAAGTGAATCAAATTATTGCTGAAGCTATTATGTCATGTTCCTAATAAAAAATAACTTGTTAATTATAAAATGAAAAATCTTCTAGCATATAAAAATATAATTTGTTTATATTAAAAAAAATTAAAGAAGTTCTGACCCGTGTAAAATATTCTGAGTTGTGGATGTAAACATTGAAAAATTACCTGACGTGTGTGTGTGTGTGTGTGTGTGTGTGTGTGTGTGAAACGGATGCTCTTTTGTGCTGAATGTGAGAATATTTTTGGGGTGGTTTTGTGATGCGTGTGAATATACTCATTTGTTATTCTCTCTCTCTCTCTCTCTCTCTCTCTCTCTCTCTCTCTCTCTCTCTCTCTCTCTCTCTCTCTTTTTTTTTTTTGTGTGTGTGGTAGAAAGAGTAAGATGTTAGTGACAGATGTGGTTGAGCTGGTCACCACACACACACACACACACCTGAGGCCGCTATCTACCTCATGTTTCTCACCACAACTGTATCTGTTTACTCCCGTTGATACCTGTCCCCCCTTATGGTTGTTGGGTGTTGAGTGATGCTCTGGGGGCTTGTATGGTGGTATGGGGGGTAGTGGTGATGGTGGTGGTAGTAGTGGTGTGGTGGTGGTGGTTGGTATTGATGGTAGGGTTAGTGATGGTGGTAGTAGTAGTGATGGTGGTGGTAGTAGTGATGGTGGTGGTAGTAGTGATGGTGGTGGTTTTGGTGGTAGGGTTAGTGATGTGGTGGTGGTGGTAGTAGTGGTGGTAGTAGTAGTGATGGTGGTGGTAGTAGTGATGGTGGTGGTTTTGGTGGAAGGGTTAGTGATGTGGTGGTGGTGATGGTAGTCACGATCTCTTGCTCAAGACAGTTTCACAACATAGGTGTTTGTTGAGTGGTATTTCTTTTATATCTTTGTGGTTGGCCGGTGTTTGGTGATACAGATGAGTGAACGAGTAAACAGTGGTCTTGTAATGGGTTAGTAGTTCTGTGGTGGTGGGAGTCGCCAGGTAGCGTCCCCAGCGGCCTCATATCACCACCACAACCACCAATACACAATGAAAGGTGGTAGTGGTGGTGACGACGGAGGATCCTCATTCATACAAACCAATTTGGTGGTGAGAGAGGAAAGAGGTGGTGGTGGTGGTGTTGGATGAGGTTCAAATAGCGGCAGGTGAGGCAGGAAAAGTAAACACGGGCCCCCTCCCCACCCCACCCCCACGCCCACCTTGCTATTCTCAGCCACTCTCGCACTCCTATTCTGGGCTGTGATGCTCCTTCCCCGTCCTCTTCAGGCCTTCAGCGCTACATCACCCACCTCCTCTCTCTCTCTCTCTCTCTCTCTCTCTCTCTCTCTCACCTCCTGCATTTTGATCCTTGGCAATGTATAAACACTCAGTGGCGCGGTGGAACCAGTCTGGGGTGTAACGGAGTCGGGTAGAGGGAGCATGACGACTCCCAATTGGTGTGAGGCGCCGCCGCAGGCAAGTGATTATGGTGATGAGTCAACAGGTTTTTTTTTATGAGTTTGTGTCTGTTTTAAGTAGTGGGTGATGGATGGTGTCACTTGATGTTGGTACACACACACACACACACACACACACACACACACACACACACACAAACAACATACAACTCAGAGTGTGACTTCAATACGGTGAGTTTGTGACCACTAGATTTTGACACAGTTTATTGTCGACCGCATCGTCCTTAATAACCAGAACATGAAGAACATCAGAAGAACAAACTATCGACTATTAATGTCAAGTTAGGTTAGGTTAGTGATAGGTTAAGTTAGAGTAGCCATAGGTTAGGGTTAATGAGGGTAGCTTTAGGTTAGATTAAAATAGTGTTACAATATTTACTCATTAGGTGAAATAAACTAGGGAGTTGGGGTGGGGGGTGTCTTCATATGACCGAGAACAAAACAAATAACACTACTGTGGTTTATATATCTATCTCTACCACAATGCACGGTCTACTTTTTTTATCCATGTTGGTTGAATTCCACAAATGCAGGAAGGATGTGGTGTTGACATTTACAGTATAATTACGTGGATATTATTATTTTTTTACATGCTTCGAATAATTGTAGAATATATATATATATATATATATATATATATATATATATATATATATATATATATATATATATATATATATATATATATATATATACTTACTATTTATCACTAGAAATACATAGAAATGTGTTTTTGTTTTATACTCGGGGTATATATACTTATCTTCTACAAGTTAATGGTACGAACAACATATTATTCTTTTGTTATACTGAAAGGTGCTACTTTACGTGTCACCCACACGTAAACGTAGTACCTAGAAACACACTCCACCTGTACACAAGAAACACACTTCACACTACATGAAACACACTCCACCGGTACACAAAAACACACTTCACCATGAAACACACTCCACCTGTACACAAGAAACACACTTCACACTACATGAAACACACTCCACCGGTACACAAGAAACACACTTCACACTACATGAAACACACTCTACCAGTACACGAGAAACACACACTACCAGTACAAACACCCACACCCCGCCCGTTAGCTCCTGAAATACCCTCATGTTGACGCTTTAATGAAGGTCGTTAATGCTCACCAGGTGTTGACTCTGTGAAGGGTGAGTGAGGTAACGAGCGTGGAGAGGTGGGGGTCGTATGGTGGGGTAGGGAGAGAAAAGGGGGGATATTAATGAGTGTGTCGCCATACTAATGATGCTTCAAGTGGAGATTGGAGGGGCCGGGTGGAGGGGGCCGGGGAGGGGGGAGAGAATCCATACCACCCCTCCCTCCCTCCCTTGTCACAGTGATCTACCATATATCCACCACACCCCATTACCATCATCCCAACTCCCCTGGTCTCCATCCCTCCCCTCTTTTACCCCCATACTTCCCTCCTCCCTCCCTACACTACACCCCTCCATCCATTCCTACTCTGTATACTCTCACCCCTATCATCTCCTGCCACCTCCCTCCACCCCTCTACCCCCTCCTTCCCTCCTCCTCCCCCCCTCTGGTGCTGCTGTGGATGGCTGGGTGCAGGCGGCCCCTCGCCCCTCACTGTTAATTATGAGGTATAAAGGTGATATGACCATGGTGGTATGGGAGACTCTACTTCTGCTGCTGCTGCTGGTGTGTGTGTGTGTGTGTGTGTGTGTGTGTGTGTGTGTGTGTGTGTGTGTGTGTGTGTGTGTGTGTGTGTGTGTGTGTGTGTGTGTGTGTGTGTGTGTGTGTGTGTGTGTGTGTGTGTGTGTGTGTGTGTGTGTGTGTGTGTTTGAGACATGAAGGTAGTGTTGTTTACACATTATAATTCGCGTGTTATCGTCCTATGTAGTGACTCAGTGTTTCTGTCACCCCCACACACACTCACCAACACACACCCTTACTGTAACCTCCCCACATACACCTGTGTGTTCACTCCTCGCCAATCTCACTTTTGTACTGTTATTGTGCTGAAATTCCTTGTTAAATGACCCTCTTCCCCTTGTTATTATATTATATGTGCCACTTATATCATTTGTATATTTCCAGCTTCTGTGTTGTTAATAACCCGTTAATTATAATTATTATTATTATCATTACACACACACACACCTTCACCCTCAATCTCCCCACACGTCTACCCCCCGCACTACCATTATTACCCCCACTACCCTCATCCCAGCCACTTACACCACTATAATATTAATCTTGTGTCCACGTGACAGAAACCGCAGTACACGAGGCGTCCTGGGGTTCTTTTTTGCTGAATAAATCATCACGTATTGCTACACCACTTACCCGACCCCTTGAAGGTCAACTGGAGAGTGACCGAGATGACGTGGGGTGTGGGTGGTGGCCTTATGGAAGAGGAACCTGTGTCTAAGGGAGCTACTGTAGGAGGACTCTGTGTCTAGGGGGGTTTTAAGGGAGGAACATGACCCTCGGGGATATGGGTGTGAGGGTTAAAGGAGGAACAAGTGTCATAGGTGGAAGAAAAGGAAGTGGGGGAGGGGTGAGGTACTAGGTAGGGGTGAGGAGGATGAGGGATTAGGTAAGTGTGAGGAAGGATTTGAATTTGTTTCATCAGGAGGGAGGTGAGTGAGAGGTGATGAAGCAGGCGAGTGAGGGGGAGGTGTATGAGGGTGAGAGAGATGATGAGTGAAGGGTGAGGGAGGAGGCGAGTGAGGGGGAGGTGTATGAGGTGAGAAGATGACTGAAGGGGTGAGGGAGGAGGAGAGAGAGAGAGAGAGAGAGAGGTGGGAGAGGAGGAAGGTGGGGGTATCGTACGTGATGGCCAAGCCCCTGACAGCTTTACTGGACAAGGACGTCAAGAGGATAAACCTCAGAGTGGACCAAGTTATTGTACTGGTTTAGGGTGTTGCACGAGCCTCACCTCACCCCCCTCTTCTCCCTCACCCTCCTCTTCTCCCTCACCCCACTCTTCTCCTCACCTCCTCTTCTCCCTCACCCCCTCTTCTCCCTCACCCCCTCTTCCCTCACCCCTCTTCTCCTCACCCCTCTTCTCCTCACCCCTCTTTCTCCCCTCACACCTCCCTCATCCCTTCTATATTTCTCACCCCTCCATCTCTTTCACCCCCTCCTTCCTCATCATTTCTCCTCCTCAACGACCATCTCCTTCACTCTCCTACCTCACCCTCCTTCCTCCTCACCTCCTCCCTCATCCCCTCTCCTCCTCACCCCCTCCCCCCTCACCTCTCCTCCCTCAACGCCCATCTCCTTCACCTCTCTACTTCTCACTTCTCTCCCCTCACCCTCCCTCCACAACCACCTCCCCAGCAGTATGAACGGACATCCTCGGCAGCAGTCCAACTCCAGGAGGGTGCCCTAGGTCAAGCCCCTCCCGTGATTGCAGATGTTAACTGAATCGAAACATATCAGTTCTTTAATGTTAAACCCGACTCTCTCTCTCGTGTGTGTGTGTGTGTGTGTGTGTGTGATAATAATAATAATAATAATTGACGGTTTATTGAAAGTTCTGCAGCCCGAAGGCTGAAAATATACATTGGACATAAATGACTTATTACATACATTGGTGGTTCAACAAAGCCTTCGTTAGAGAAAGGTAAAGGAACATACAGTGAACATACAGATTAATGTAGGTGTTGAACAGCAAAACGTAGTGTAGTAACTCCTCCCAGATGGTGTTAGGAGGGACCTCACGTGGTGTAGTAGTTCTCACAGATGGTGTTAAGGGGCTCACGTGGTGTAGTAATCTCACAGATGGTGTTATGAGGGGCCCACGTGGTGTAAAATCTCACAGATGGTGTTATGAGGGGCCTCACGTGGTGTAGTAATTTCACAGATGGTGTTATGAGGGGCTCACGGTAGTAACCTTTCACATATGGTGTTATGAGGGGCTCACGTGGTGTAGTAATTCCTCACAGATGGTGTGAGGGCTCTGGTGTAGTAACTCCTCACATATGGTGTTATGAGGGCCTCAGGTGGTGCAGTGTGTGTGTGTGTGTGTGTGTGTGTTTAATGTCAACAGCAGGACAAGTAGGTAGGAGGGTGTTCATGTGTCTCTAGTCCATGTGTTGGATTCAATCTAGTATGTGTGTGTGTGTGTGTATTGGCTGTGGGGATAAAAACATTATAGGAATAACCTAACCTAACCTAACCCCTTGAGTACGATGACATGCATTTGAGTTCAATATCATAACCTTTTTGAATACGATGATCTAATCCTTATGAGTACGATGACATTGTACTCGGGGTTGGTGTCATCGTACTCAATGGGGTTTAGTACTCAGTTTATGACAAGTAATATATAGTCGGGGAAAATTATTGTTCACATTAAACGTGTATGATGTGTATAGTTCAACTCCTTCCCTCACCCCTCACCTTCCCTCACCTCTCACCTTCCCTCATCTCTCTTCTTCCCTCACCCTTCTCCTCCCCTCCGCTCCTCACCCCCCTCCGCCCCTCACCCCCCTTTCACTAGAGGTACACGTCAATTCTTGTGAAATACTAATGACTTTCCGGGTACCTACTGTCCAACCTGTAAATTGGCCGCACACTCGCCTTGCACCTTCAACACACGCTAATCACTTACCTTTTTTTATATAATCATACAAGTAAAAAGTGTGTGTGTGATAGAATGTGCTCTCTCTCTCATACGACCTCCAACACTACCCCCCACTCCAAAACGATCTCCCACTCTACCACTATACCTCTCACTTCACCAACACCACCTTCCACTCCACCACCTCCCACTCCACCACCTCCACCTCCCACTCCACCACACGACCTCCGGGAGTCTATTAGAGCTGCGTTAATAAGTGTCTTTACTGTGTCTCTTGTGAAGGTGAACGACCCGCTATTCAGCAGAATCCACGCGCAGGAGGGCATAACTCCTGCTCATTGGTTCTTGCTCACCATGACATCTGTTAGTCCACACTTGACACAGTATCCGAAGTTAATCTAACCTCTCTGAAGCCTGAACTTAGCCTAACCTTACCTAACTTAATCTAACTTAAATAGAACCTGAACCTAACCTAACCTAATCCAACCGATCCTAGCCCAGAATTTAACCTAGCCTTACCTAACTTTGTGTAACCTAATCCCCATGTTAAATCTGTACTGACCTGACCTGACTTGACCTGACTAAAGTTAACTTAATTTGGCTTAACTTTTACCGAACCTAACTTCATTTAACCTTTAACCAATCCTTACCTAGCCTAACCTAATCTAACCACCCCTTACTGAACCTAACCTAACCACCCCTTACTGAACCTAACCTAACCTTATTTAATGAGAACCAATACTGAGAGAGACACTGTAAGGAAGAGCCGCCATCACACGTCATGCCCAGATAAGCCTGATATTTGTTTTCCAATGTTTTATTTAGTGAACAGCTGTGGTCGCTGTGGTCATGGTAGCTGCGTACTTTCGCCTGGAGGATGGTGGTCGTGTCTGGAAGATGGTAGTGGCCAGGCCTGGAAGATGGCGTTGGCCAGGCCTGGAAGTTAGTGGTTGCCGGGTCTGGAATTAAGATGGTGGTATCCGGGCCAGGAAGATGGTGGTGGCTGGGCCTGGAAAGTGTTGTTGGTGGCTGTTGAGGGTCGTGTTGGTGATGGCCAGACCTGGAAGGTGGTGGTGGTGGCCAGGCCTGGAAAGTGTTGGTGGTGGCCGGGCTTGCAGAGTGGTGGTGGTAGTGGTGGCCGGGTCTGCAGAGTGGTGGTGGCCGGTGGTTGCCAAGGTTGTGACAAGAAAAGCTGGTAGTAGAAGGTGCCTGGCTGCGTGGCTCCTACAGTACACAGGACCTCACTGACATTTACGCGCGATTAAACTTTCACGGAGCACTGATCACAAAGGCACGAGACACCCACCCACTCCTCCACAAGCCCCACCCACTCCTTCACCTGTCCTCCCCACCCTTTCACCTGCCCCACCCCTTCTCCTGTGCCACCCACCCTTCACCTGCGCCACCCACCCCTTCACCTGCGCCACCCACTCCTTCATCTGCCCCACCCAACCCTTCCTCCACCTGTCCCTTCCACCTGTCCCACTCACTCCTTCACCTGCTCTATCCAATCCTTTTTCACCCCTCTACTATCTTCTTCCCCCCTTGCCCCTACCTCTCTCGCCTCTTCTTGTTCCTTCATCACATCTTCCTCCTCCTCCTCCATCCTCACCATCTTCCCTTCTCCATCTCCTTATTTACGCGGGACCTCCACCACCATTACTCTCACCCTAGCATAGTACAACCTCCTCCTCCTCTAATTAGACCCGTCCCTCCTCCCCCACCCTGGCCTCCTCACCCACCCTGGCTGATGTTTCGGTGGAGGTATTTAAAGTGGCATGATTGACGTGGGTCACGAGGGTGATGGACGTGAGGTAATGGTGGTGGTGGTGAGTGATGGTAGTGGTGGTGGTGGTGTCAGAGGGTTAAGGTTTTGGCACTAGACCAAGTAGATAGGGGAGGTGATAGTGTTTCAGGTACCTTCTGTACATACAAAACCTGTGTTTACACGGTGGGTCACACACACACACACACACACACACACACACAAAGCAAAGCAAATGCCCTAATGAATGGAAAACCGCATTTGTCACCCCCATCCCCAAGATCACCACCCCACAGTCCCCTAACGACCTCAGGCCAGTTGCCATTACCCCCATACCCAGTTTACTCTGTGAGGACTTTGTTTTTGAGTGGGCCAGAATCTATCAGTCAATTGATCCACAGCAATTTGACAATATGAGGACCTCCTCTACATCACACTGCTTAGTGAGCTTTCTGGATTTTCTGCACAAAAACCTGCAGAAACGTAAGACATCACTGGTCGTTGCCCTTGTTGACTTCAGGAAGGCCTTTGACCTTGTTGATCACTGCACTGTTATCAACAAGGCCATTGCACTAGGGCTGGCCACCAACCTGATCTCATGGCTCACTGATTTCTTGAGTGGACGTCATCAGGCAGTGAGGTATCAGGGCTCGGTCTCCACATTCCAACACATCACCTGTGGTGTTCCCCAGGGGACCAAGATGGGACCACTGTGCTTCCTCATCCTGATCAACGACCGCTCTATCAGACACTCCTCACAGGTGGAAGTACGTGGATGACTGCACTGTGGGGGTTTCAGTGGACAACACCGCACCAGACTACTCATCGCCACAAGGCACCCTGGACAGGCTACAGGCATGGACTACGGAGAACAAGGTCACCATCAACCACACCAAAACCGTAGTCATGCACATCAATACCGCCACCACTCCAGTGCAAACCCCAGCAGTCACAGTGGGTGCCCATCCTCTCCAGCTGGTGCAGTCTGCCAAACTCCTGGGTGTAACTATAGACAACAAACTTTACTGGAAGGCCCATGTAAATAACACAGTCAAGGCAGCCTCGTACCGTCTCTACATGCTACGACGACTTAGGTCACTTGGGACACCCACGCCAGAGCTGAGGACTATCTACAACGCCTTTATTCTCCCCAAACTAACGTATGCGTCACCAGCCTGGTCATCTTCTCTCAACTCCACCCAACAACGTTGGCTAGAGAAGGTACAGAAAAGAGCCTGCAGAATCATGCTCGGCGCAGAATACTCAGGCTACATCAACGCTCTCTCCACCCTGGAAATGCCATCCCTCAGTGACTTCCACCACCAAGCACTGGAAAGGTTTGGCAGCCAACTAATGCACCACCCTCGTCATCGCCACCTCCTGCCACCGGCAGCCCCCCACCCACCTCGCGCAGTCCGCCACTACAACAAAATTCAGCCCATAAGAGCCCGCACCGATAGATATAAGAATAGCACCATCCCATCTATTGTTAAAATAATAAACAACTCCTGATTTATGTACTGTACAGCCCTGTAAATGTATTCAACGCATATTATATCATTATGTCTAAATCAAATGTAAGTCTGTATATTTTCAGTCACCGGCTGCAACTCTATTAATAAACCGTTTATTATTATTATTATTTACACACACACACACACACACATCATGACTAAAATCCATGGTCGTTACTAGACTGCTATATAAGGAAACATTATCGCCCAGTTGGCCAACAAGACAGACCTTGGCTGCGGTAGAGATGTAGGGTGTATAAGGTCACAAGTTGACCTTCTCTGGGGTTAGGTAAAAATGTCTCCTGTATCCGCCCAAGACGAGAGAGCAATATCCTGGTGGACTGGCCAAACGTGTTTAAGACACGACATTGAGTTGCACATATGTGACTTACTCTGCTGCCTTCGTATTGTTGCGTGTCGGTAATTGTATATCTTAGAAATGTTGCATGTAAGTCAATGTATGACTACGAAATGTTGCATGTAGGTAAATGTATATCGTCGAAATATTGCAAGTAAGTTGTTGGATGTCTGAAGAATATTTACATAAATCTGACTTTCTTCAAATATGTAATACAGTGTCTAAGAAATGTTGCACTTACACATTTTTTGGGTTAAATGCCATCAAAACAAACACAATAAAGATAAGTAATGGTGTATGGGGAGGGGGGGTCACTGTATACTGTTAAGTGCTGTGGGGCTGAATAGCACAGTGAGGCCCACGTGGTAGCGTGCAGGTGTGAGGGAATGTACGGGTTTTAGTGTAGGGCGCCCCCATGACCTGCTCCTGCCAGGTCACCTCCTCTTACTACACCTCCGAGTCAATATTAATGTCCTTGGACATAGTGCACACGGGCTGGGGTAAGTGCGAGTGTCCTGGTCATAGTGGACACGGGGTGGAGGTGAGTGTGTGTGGTCGTACACTTGCCATCACTGGGTGGGGATGGCCTTGAGTGGTGTAGGTAGATAAAGTCGACCTCACGTATACATTTTCTTTGGGTTTTGTTCTGGTTCTTCACGTCTCATACTATTCCCTAAATTGTTGTTCAATTGGCTTAATAAAGACCACCATTGTAGCGGTGGTCTACTTGTTGAGTGTGTGTGTGTGTGTGTGTGTGAGGATAATGTGTATTTGTTTGGCACTGTGAAGTGTGCAATAGATGGAAGTGACATCCCATGACGTGCCAGTAAGTGGGGAACAAACAGTGACAGACAGTAACGGAGAGGTGTGTGTGTGTCCTCTCCCTGTAAACATTGGCTCATTACAAAATACATAAATAGGTCCTTTACAACACTACCTCCTGTACAACACTGGCATATTTACTGTACTGTACATGACTGGTATGCTTGTTTGGTTCCTCAGGTGATATGGCAGCAGCTGGTGAACAAGTGATACTGTTGTGGCCTCGCCTCGCTCAGTAACACCAGCGGGTGAAGTAATTATAGAAACTTAAGCTGTCAGGAGTAGAGTGTTGGTGAGTGAACAAAAACACTTGATTTGTCCCATTTGTCTCTTGGCAGTTACCTGTGTTACTTAATGGGTGTGTGGTGTGAAATGCCTGTATATAATAGTCGTTTTGGAGTGGTCGCTTCTCAGTCGTCGTGTTGTTATGGTTCTTGGGGATACAATGCAAACTTTCCTATTGAATCATGTTGAACGTAAACAAACATTGCCACCGCCATGAACCAACTTGAGTCTAAAGCTGGAAGAATTTAAGATAAATCCCGATAAGTTTAGACATTAACTGATCTTGCAGAGTTTGTTAGCTTTGGGGGTGTTTCCGGAAGTTGATGGCGCCTTAAGCCAGATCTCCTCCTAGGGAGTTGAGGCGCTGACTTGATCCCGCCTTAAAGTGAGAGTGTGTTTGGTGGTCGTTGGCTGGCAGCAGGTGGGTCCGCTCGGCTTAACAGCGCCAATAACACACACTCTCCCCTCTTTGTGGACGATGTCGTCTTGATCCCGGGGTGTGTGGCACTGCTGGCACGGGCCCACCCTCGCCCGGGCTGACTCAGTGCCAAACAGCTGTGTAAATAAACCCAACAACTGCACGGTCTTCTGGGGAATTAATTGGTGGATAAGTGTGGTGTGGGCGCCTCCGTGTGGAGTACTGGCTGGTCGGCCCTCACGCCCACACACCTCTCCTCGGGTTACACACGCATGTTCCCCCACCCACATTTACATGGTGTCGTTTTGTTTGTTTGTTTTTACCTGGGCGATAGTTTATGGAGTGAATGTGTAGAGGGATGTCCTCAGCGGGCCTGCCAGAACACAAGGTGAGGTGGGTAAAGGTGCGGGAGAGGGCGGGCACCAGCCACCGACAGGTTTAGTCCTGGTCAAGATCACAAGTGAAAGAAAAAAATAGAGACTGGCAAGGTGTATGTGGTTCCCCCGGCCTGTCCTGACCCTTTTCACCCACTCTGTACTTTACTTGCTGCTGCTGTTCCTCTAGGTGTCTATCACTCCAGCAGACACTAGACAGCAGTGAGTATGGAGGAGTTTGGACAGCTTCTGATCACTAGACGCGGCCTGAGTATGGCATACCTCGCGCCTCTTAAGGCCGTTCAAGAGCCCTTGTGCAACTAGTGATCATGCGGGAGATAGAATGCGAGTCAACGGCCAGTTTTTGTACTTAGCTGCGGGTGTGTTGGGGGTAGAGTGGGCATGAGGGCAAGGAGGGCAGACGGGCAGTGGGACGTGCCAAGGAGTTGGTGTCAGTGTTGCACGGAGACGGTGAGTGAAGGCGGGAGGATGGGTGTGCGCCAGTGGTGGAGCCCAGTCACTCCGCTTGTACCTTCTTTCTCATCTTCTCTGGCTCAACTACACGCTCCAGGAATGTGCCCCGGGCCTACTGTACATTGTTGCCGTGTTTGGTGACTGCCCGGAAGTGGCATGAGCAGGGGTGATACATCTCTCTGGCTCTCATGGTTTATGTATGGACAGCTGCACGCACTACTGTGAATAGTGAGAACACTTATTTTCTTCCTTGGTAAATGGAGGCTTTATTCGTGTTTCTAAGTTGGTTTGTGTGGTGTGGATTGAGCAGCACAGCTGGAATATTCTTCTTGCGTGTTGTTGATGACACAGGAGGGAGGTGGAGGCATGGGTAGGCAGGTAGACAGTGGGTGTGGAGCAGCGGGTCCTCTGGGATCCAACACCCTGGGGAAACACAAGAGGATCAACTACATGCAGTAGATGAACACATTGTGAGTTAGTGGAGCCCTTTTTGTGGCAGCACCTGCGTCGCGTCCATAATTGTTGGTTGGTTCCTTTAAACCAGTTTGGTGTCTAGACTGGCTTGACGAGGCTGGCGGGAGCTGGAGCAGGAGCAGCAGCTCACCCCGGCCAGGCCACTAGCTCCTCACCCTCCACCTCACGCTACTGACACCTATAACTGATATAGTTAGTTCTTCAGTCCTCTTTCCCTTTATAAATTTGCTTGATAATATTCCCCGGTACACAACAACACGTCCTGGGTATAAACAAATTAGTATTCCTTCAACTGTGGGTCCTCAGCGTGTTCTCATATGGATGCCTGTTATTGATTTAACAAACGTTTGTGTGTGTGTGGGGGGGGAGGGGGGGGTGTATGTGTGGTGTGAGGAAGAGTGACAGAATGAAACAGAAAACAGGGAATGCCAGTATGTGGTTTGAGGAAGTGAAGCAAGGGACCAGGAACAGCATTGTGTGATGTGAGGGAACGTAAGAATAAAAGAAACGGCAGTGGAACTATTGGCCCGCATTAGGAAGTCCTGTTTACACCCAACCCATATCACTCATATCCTTCCAATCTGTATTTGAAGCTTCCGACGATTTCGAGTTAATTTTGGTATTTAATAACTTGTTCCACCCGTCCACAAATCTCTATATCCTCACAAATGTTTACCAATTACCGCCTAAATCTAAAGTGTTCTTATTTTAAAGCCATTGCTACTTGTTCTTCCCGATTTGATAGTTGATTTACCTGTTATATAACTTTTTTAGCTCGTAGAGTGAGGCAGAGCAGCAGTGGGAGGGAAGACGAGTAAGGCAGGGTAGCAGTGTGAGGAAACACGAGTGAGGCATGGTAGCAGTGTGAGGAAAGACGAGTGAGGCAGGGTAGCAGTGTGAGGGAAGACGAGTAAGGCAGGGCATCAGGAACACTAAGAAACTGGTCATTGTTGCCAAGCGTGAGCCCGTGCAGCTAGCCGGTTCTACCCCGTGTGAACCTGAGAAAGCCAGGGTTTCGGGGGACCCAGTTGTGGCCACAGCTTAGTCACCCACCACAGCTGCTTAACATAAGAACATAAGAATGGAGGAAACTGCAGCGGGCCTATTGGCCCATACTGGGCAGTCCCGTTTACACCCAACCCCTGTTGCTCATATAAGCATCCAACCTATGTTTGAAGCAATTCAGCATATTCGAGTTAATGATGATATTTGGTAACTTGTTCCATTCATCCACTACTCTGTTTCCAAACCAGTGTTTACCTATTTCACGTCTAAATCTAAATTTGTCTAATTTAAAACCATTGTTACGAGTTCGCTCCTGGTTGGATAGTTTGAGTACCTTTGTAATGTCCCCTTTGTTTACCCCTGCCTTCCACTTATACACCTCTATCAGGTCGCCCCTCGCTCTACGTCTCTCGAGGGAGTGCAAATTAAGATGCTTTAACCTGTCTCTATACTCAAGGTTCCTAATGCCCGGGATTAGTCTTGTCATTCTCCTCTGAATTCTTTCCAAAGATTCTATATCCATTCTGTAATACGGTGACCAGAACTGAACTGCGTAATCCAGGTGTGGTCTCACAAGAGCAAGATACAGTTTTAGGATGACCTCGCTAGTCTTGTAACTAACACTCCTTTGTATGAACCCAAGTACTTTATTAGCCTTGTTACGAGCAAAAACACATTGTTTACTTGGCTTAAGGTTCCTACTTATCATTACTCCTAAATCTCTCTCGCAGTCGGATTTCTCTGTGGCATCGTTGTTCATCTGGTATCTGGTTTCCCTGTTTACATCTCCTATACTGAGTACTTTACATTTGTCCACGTTGAATTTCATCTGCCATTTTTCTGACCATTCGAAAAATTTGTTTAGATCTTCCTGTAGTTTTGTGGAGTCCTCGTCAAATTTAATAACACGTCCTATTTTAGTGTCATCAGCAAATTTGGTTATGTTGCTGTCTATGCCGATATCTATGTCGTTTATGTATGTAATACATAATAATGGTCCAAGTACTGAGCCTTGGGGAACTCCACTTGTGACGTTGCTCCAATGGGACTTAGTGCCATTAATGCTCACTCGCTGTTTCCTGTCCTGTAACCACGCCCTAATCCATTTAAGGATATTACCTTTGATGCCATGTGCTTCTACCTTTCTAATTAGTCTTTCGTGGGGTACTCTGTCGAAGGCTTTGCTAAAGTCGAGATATACCACATCATAATTGTGCCCCTCGTCCACCGATTCGAAAACTGATGAAAAGAATGTTAATAGATTAGTTAGACATGAACGTCCGCTTGTGAAGCCATGCTGGGAATCATTGATCAATCGGTGCTTCTCCAGGTGATTTCGAATAGAGTTTGAAATGATTGCTTCCAGTAATTTGCCTACTATTGATGTTAGACTGATTGGGCGGTAGTTAGAGGATAGTGATCTATCCCCCTTCTTGAAAATCGGTATTACATTCGCTATCCTCCAGGATTCTGGTACTACACCTGTTTTTAAGGACATGTTAAACAACTTTGCTAAGGGCATACTAAGCTCTTCCTTAGATTCCTTTAATACTCTGGCAAATATCTCATCAGGACCCTGTGACTTATTAGGCTTTAGTTTGTCTATTTGCTTACTAACATCGTTACTAGTCACTACTATCTCACTCCATTTGTTTTCTTCACTATCTCTGAATAGAGTCGGTGCCTCGGGTATCATGTTTAAATTTTCGGTGGTGAAAACTGTTGAAAAATATTTATTCAAATTATTGCTCATTTCTCTGTCGTTATCAGTGAGCTCGCCTGTGTCTGACCGTATTGGCCCAATCTTTTCTCGAGTTTTAGTTTGATACATTTGGGAGAATCCTTTGGGGTTTGTCTTCGCCTCCCTTGCTACCCTTACCTCATTATTCCTCTTGGCTTTCCTTATCTAGGTTTTAACCCTACTCGCCAATACCCTATAATAATCCCGGAGGTAAATTTCGCCACGATTTATCCTTCTACCCATAGCCTTCCTTTGGCCAATGATGTTCTTTAAATAATTATTTATCCATTTAGGGTCATTGTTGTCTGATCTGAGTTTTTCGTATGGTACGTTCTACCTTTGTGCATTAAGTAGCTCACTATTTAAATTGTCGTGGAACTCGGCAATCTCAGATCTCGTTATCAGGTCGGTGTCATCTGTCAGGTTCACGGCCAAGCGCGACAACCCCTCTATCAGCTGCCTCTTTAAACTGTCAAAGTTTGCCCTTCTGAAATCTGGTACTTTAGTGGAATTTTCCTTACGTCTGCCCTGAAAATCTAACTGGAATCTAATTTCTTTGTTATCGCTGTTTGCAAGTTCGTTCCCTACCTCGACATTGCTAATGAGGTTTTCTCTGTTTGACAGAACTAAATCGAGTATATTATTACCCCGGGTGGGTTCGGTTATATGTTGACTTAGAAAACAGTCCTGGATCGTCTCGAGAAAATCCTCTGATTCTGAGTTACCTGTAAGGTCAGTCCAATCTATTTGGCCAAGGTTAAAGTCGCCTACCATACAGACTTTGTTGTGTATGGAAGCCCTGTGCATTTCATCCCAGATAAGTCGCTCATTGACTCTATCAAGATTGGGAGGTCGATATATTACTCCTGTGATTAATTTTTCTCTACCGTCGCTTAATTCTATCCAAATTGTTTCTGTACTCCGCTCAGTTTTTATTTCCTTATTTATTTCACACTTCAGATTATCCCAAACACAGATTGCTACTCCGCCTCCTTCCCTGGTCTGCCTATCGGTAGGGAACAGTTTGTAACCCGCAATTTGGTATTCGACCGGTAATTCACGTGTATCTAGGTTGATCCACGTTTCAGTGAATGCTATTATATCGATTTTTTCGGTACATACCAAGGCCCTAATATCATCCATTTTGTTTCTCATACTTCTACTGTTCGCGTAGTATACATTTAAGTTAGTCGTGTTCTGAGTCCTCCCCTTACCGCGTTTAGTTTTAAACTCCCTGTCTAATTTAGTTTTGTCATCATTCCTAACACTATTTCCCTGTCTAATTTAGTTTTGTCATCATTCCTAACACTATTTCCCTGTAATCTTTCACTTTGTTTACCCGCTCCCACTGCAGTCTCCTCCACCCCCGTGCTCATATGTTCTCCTAGCAGTTTAAAGACTTCGATATCTTTTGAACTGCCCCCTCTAGAGCCCCAGCCAGGGTTGCTACTCCATCCCTAGACAGGTGCACCCATCCCGAGCATAAAGGTCCCTTCTGCCGTAGAAGTTGTCTCAGTTGTCAATGAATGGGACTGATATTGACTTGCAATATCTGTCAAGACGGTGGAGCAAGATCACCCCTTCTCTAGGTTACCATGCCAAGAATTCCCTCTTGTGTATGTGTACCCAGT
Source organism: Homarus americanus (assembly GCF_018991925.1). Taxonomy (NCBI): domain Eukaryota; kingdom Metazoa; phylum Arthropoda; class Malacostraca; order Decapoda; family Nephropidae; genus Homarus; species Homarus americanus. The sequence continues at coordinate 10,530,439 of NW_024731852.1, forward strand.
CTATCTTCGAAGATTATTAAATTCCACCACAGGTTTTAATTTCAGTGATATTGTGTACATACCTGAGAAGCGTATGTGTATTGGGAGGGCGGGCGAGGTCCAGCCTGAGACCCGAAGTGGCCGTAAATTCACTCTTTTATGTTAGGTGTTTCTGGCGATTCTTCATCTCTCCTGTAGTACACATGTTAGTGAGTGATGGTGAAGAGAAGTCGTCAGTCAGCCAGTGATGAGAGATACTTGGCCAATCGAGTGTGAGGTGATTTGAAGTCATTGCCTAGGGTAGTGACAGTACTCTCTCTCTCTCTCTTTCTCTCTCTCTCTCTCTAATAAGACAAAGGTATAGGACAGGCAGCGGGAGGAGAGGTGCAGGTGGTGTGGGGTGATTTATATCTGCGGTAGGTGTTGGTACAGGTGTGCAGGTGGATGGCTTGACGCTGTCACTTTTCCTGTCGTCACACTACTATTATCTTACCACTAGTGGTTTGTGTACCGCATCGTAGCCTCTCTCTCTCTCTCTCTCTCTCTCTCTCTCTCTCTCTCTCTCTCTCTCTCTCTCTCCACAACCTCTTCCAACCCCCCTTCACACACACACACACACAAACAAACAAACAAACAAACAAAAAACAAAAAAACGCCCCTGGACGGGAGAAGCTTCAGCATCCGGGACTCGATGTTAATCACACAAGTAACAAATCATTCCTGGCATCTGTAGTCTTATCGACGCGGGTGACGTCATCATGGTAGCGATAAGTAGCTCACCGGCAACCTATTGTTACTGGGGGCTGTATGGGGGTGCTACTGTCTCGCTAACCTACGTCTCTACACCTACCTAACCTAACCTCTACCTACACCTAACCACCCGAGCTTGTTTTACCTGTGGATTATCACCCCCCCCCCCCCCATTACTATTCGGGAGAGGGGGGTGAGGTTAAGTTAGGTTAGGATAGGAATAGGATAGGTTAGCCTAAGGATGGTTAATCTAGGTGAAATAAGTTGGAGTGGTGATTCTTCAGGTGATCACACACACACACACACACACACACACACACACACACACACCAATCACCCGATTATAAAGTTTTAGGCGACTCTGCTACACAATTTTCAGTCATATCATTGAACCTGAATTTCATCCACTTTTAAGTAACCTCTAACTTATATTTGGTAGGTCATCTTGAATTAGATCTTTTTTAAGTAAGTCACCGTCAGCATTTCCTATACTTCGGGGTCGGTCACAGCAGTTGCTTCAGAAGGTGAAAATTTAACACTGCACTGTAAGGGTGAGGGAAGAGAGGGGGGGAGGGGGGAGGGGGTAATAAAAGCGAACTCGTGCAGCAAAAAGGCGTGACAGACACTCCTCGTAAACACTGGACGAAAGTGTGTGTGTGTGTGTGTGTGTGTGTGTGTGTGGTGAGGAAGGTAGTTGGGTGACCACCAGCCTGGGGGTATGACCGCGACCCCCTTATACCCTCCACGCCTACACACACACACACACACACACACACACATGCTGGTACTGGTTCATTAGGCATTGTATCGTGAGAGGAGAGACGGCTTATGTTGGTAGATCGTGGGCCAGGAGGATGCGTTCGTGTGTAAGGGGCAATAGGTGGGTTGTGAGGAGCAATGGGTGTGTTGTGAGGGGTAGTGGGTATGTTGTGTTATCGGTGGGTGGGTTATGAGAGGTGGTGGGGTTGTTGTGTTGTGGTTGACACTTGATTCGATAGTAAGGGTGGAGATAAATGAGTAGAGAGAGAGAGGGGGGAAGAAGAGGGGAGAAGGGTGAAGAGGAAGAGGGGGGAAAAGGAGGAGAGTGTAGACGAAGATAATAACAGGGTTGAAAAGTGGTAGTGAAGGGAAGAGACCTCAGTAGTCATTAGTTATACTCTCACTGTGTTATTATCGTAGTGTATAGTGGAATATTACCTCATATGTGACCGAGATAAACACACCCACTAATGCTATCGTGTGTGTGTGTGTGTGTGTGTGTGTGTGTGTGTGTGTGTGTGTGTGTTTGGAAATTATCATCTTATTGTCTTCTTGTCGAGTGAAAGAAAAAAAACACTTGCATTGATCACTGAATAAACTTGATAAAATCTAACTTTTAAAACAAATGTGAAGGGTGAATTTTTTTACTGACGTTTCTCAATACATTTTCTATATATCTCAGCTTATTGACGATAAACACACGTCCCAGTATTTTTTTATAAGACTTTGCTGAATCTGATATCGTGGAAGGTCACCCCGCACGGTCTAGCATTGTTCCTCTGGCGCGAATGTTGACTGGCCGCCATCATCTCGCTCCTTGATAACGTGTTAAACAGATGTCGAGGTAGGTAACGTGTTACTTTGAGGATCGGGAACAGTAGCAGTAACAGATATCGAGGTAGGGAACGTGTTACTTTGAGGATCGGGAACAGTAGCAGTAACAGATGTCAAGGTAGAGAACGTGTTACCTTGAGCGGGAAAAGTAACAATAACAGATGTCGAGGTAGGGAACGTGTTACCTTGAAGAACGGGAACAGTAGCATATGGTGTGAGCGTGGGCAGGCAGGGCAGGGCAGGGCACCAGGGAAGCAAGTACCGTTGATGAAAGTTGAGCAGGGTGGACGGCGTGAAGGTTGAGTCGCCCCAGTGTAGACCGGCCATCTTGTGGGGTGAGGGGGGGAGAGGGAAGGTGGTGGGGAGGAGAGAGAAGGTGATAGGGAGGAGAGGGAAGGTGATAGGGAGGAGAGGGAAGATGATAGGGAGGAGAGGGAAGGTGATAAGGAGGAGAGGGAAGGACAAGAAGCTACTATGTTGTATGTCACTACAACACTCACGCTCTTACTGAGAGAGAGAGAGAGAGAGAGTTACAGTACCAAGTGTAAGACTCAATAAAGACAGCGGAGTGAAAGCTGTGGGCTGACAAAAGACTGACGCCCTTGCAGAACTGTTCCACTAGAGAGGGTCGAGGAGTGTGTGTGTGTGTGTGTGTGTGTGTGTGTGTGTGTGTGTGTGTGTGTGTGTGTGTGTGTGTGTGTGTGTGTGTGTGTGTGTGTCGCCATCAAACAGAGGAAGTTATGATTCTTGGAACACATAAGAGGAGTTCATATCTCTTCTTGGTATGTGGTGTACTGGGATAGGCATGTCCCGTCTTCCCTCACCTCCTACAACAAGAGACACGTGGTAGAGGAAGAGTGTCGTAGGTACAGGAGGCGCTGAAGAAGTAGCAGGAGTGAGTGGGTAGTAGGGGAAGCAGGGGTATGAGTCGATTGTGGAGTAGTTTTCGTTGTGTATTGGCAAGGGTTAGGGTAGATGGTGATGGTGGCGGTGTCGATGAAATTGGACCTCGATAATAACAAGCACGTTGGTGGTGTCGCTGCTGGAGGTTGACGCCCCCACAAGTAGTGAGAGTCCCCGTGGGGCCCCCTCTCCTCCCTCCCTCCCTCCCTCCCTTTGTTAACCTTGAAATTGGTCACGGCTTCGGGTGATAGGTAAGGCGGCCGGGTGCTCACAAACGGAAACTGTCGACGGTTGTTCTCCACGCCTCCCGACACCACCACCAGGCGATCTGTCTTTTCCATTCCAATACCTGCTGTTCTTTCCCCTCCTCTTCCTCCGCCTATCACGTGACCAGCGAGGCAGAGACAGTTCATAGAGCGTTGCGACACATTGTAGACAAGTGTTGGGAGTTGCGGCAGTGTATAGAGTATTATTTGACGGTTGTGTGTGTATATGGAGTGGTGAAGGAGGTGTATGATAGAGGGTGGTGACGGTATTGGGTGTTGCTAATTGTGTGAAGCTATTGTGTTGTGTGAGTAATGTTTCACGGGGTGTTGAGGGTAGTGTAGCAGGGTTCGGGGCTGGGAGGGGTGGGTAGATGGAAGTCAGGAAACACCGCTACTTCGTCTTGAGGTAAACACTACCGGAAATGTCTGGTCCTCGCTACTCAACCTGAAAGACTACCTGTGTCTATGTGAGCCCTAGGGTGTAGCAGGGTGTAGTAGAGTCACAAGTGTAGTATTCGAGTCATGGGTGAATAGTCTAGAGTGGTGGGTGTTGCAGTCACAGGTGTAGCAGTCATGGCTGTATATTAAACTCTGGGTGTAGTGGCCCTGGGCTGTAAGGAGCTTTGTATACCTGGTAGCCATAGATATGTAGTATACTGAAGGGTGTAAGGAAGCTGTAGGGCTTTCGTGCGGCCTGGGGTGTAATGAAACCCTGGAAGCTTGAGGGGGGTAAGTGTAGATGAGAAGCCTTTGGTGCTGTGGGCCGAGCCTAGGGTGTTGTGGAGCCTGGGGTGTGGTGGAGCCTGGGGTGTGGTGGAGCCTGGGGATTGTGGTGGTGGAGCCCCAGGTCGTGTGTAACATGTGATGGTGGGTTAATGTGTGTGAGAAGGAAACCAGACATCGTATTTTTGCCGGTAATGAAGGTGGTTTCCTGGGCCACCGCGACACACACACCACACACACACACACACGCGCGCGCGCGCGCGACGGAGTTAGTTTTCAATGCAGATAAGAGATGGCGTAGTCGTGAGTGTCTCTGATAAGATAGAGAAATAAATTATTTCGTAAGAGAAAAAAAAATAGTTTAAGAGTCGAGACTTTGTTGGTCCGAATCTTCAAAAATTAGATAATTAAGGTCAGTCGTCTTGTGTGTTTATCTAAGTGACTTGTTGATATTGCGATATGTGTGTGTGTGTGTGTGTGTGTGTGTGTGTGTGTGTGTGTGTGTGTGTGTGTGTGTGTGTGTGGTTGGTCATATATTGCTTCTCTTCCAAGGTCATGCCCAGATTTCTTGTTGTGTTGCCTCCTCCTCCTCCTCTTCCTCTGTCTTCCTCCTCCTCCTCCTCTCTCCTCTTCCCTGGGCTGCAATTTGAGCACAAAAATCTCCCTTGTTTGTGTGTGTCGTCACTGTTTTTGTTTACATTGTTATGACTGCTTTTTGCTGACATTGTTTAGAGGATCTACGCTCGGAAGGACCCCCGAGGAGGAGGAGGACCTTATTGTCTCGGCATATACGTGGCTGCAGGAGGGTTTTGTGCTTCTTCGTAGGAGAGACTCAATAGCGCTTGTTCCCTTCCTTCCTTCCTTCTCTCTTCCTCTCCTTCATTCCTTTTTTTCTCTCCCTCTTCTCCTTCTATCCTTTCTACTTCCTCTCCTTCTATCCTTCTTTCTTCTTCCTCTCCTTCCATCCTTCTTCCTCCTCCCTCGGGTGGTGGGTCCATCGGTCTTTAGTGAGTCGAGTCGTTCGTGGTTCCGTCTTGGTGGGATGGTTGAGTCGTATTAGAGGTTTGAGTCAAGGGTCTGAACGTCCTGTTGGCTTACTTGAAGTTCCTGTTTGTTGTCTTTGCTTGTATGTCCTTGTTTGGTTTTCTGTTTGTGTTGCTTGTGTGGCTCTTGTTTGCTGGCTGTTTTTGTTTGCTTGCCGTTTTTGATGTTTATGTATCCCTCCTTTGCTTGTTTTTTGTTTCACGTGTGTCCCCTTTTGCTTGTTATATTTGTTGCTTGTGTGTCCCTCCTTTGTTTGCTGTTTTGTTGCTTGTTTGGTGCTTGCTGTTTTTGTTTGCTTGCCGTTTTGGTGTTTATTTATCCTTAATGCTTGCTGTCTGTTTTTTATGCTTGAGTGTGTCCCTATTTGATTGTTGTCCTTGTGTGTCCATGTTTGCTTGCTCTGTTGTATATGCTTGTGTGTCCCTGTTTGCTTGCGTTCCGTAGTTTGTGCTTGAGTGTCACCGTTTGTCTTTGAGAACATGGCTTGCCTACTGTGTCGCGTCGTCATGCATGTGTGATTTATTCAGCGTGCTTGCTCTTCCTCTTAGCGTGGTCGCGTGTTGTGTCTTCGTGTGCTTGCATTTCTATTTAGGACGCCTACATTCCTGTTGTTGTAGTGTGTGTGTGTGTGTGTGAGGGGGGGGGTCATCCGGTAATCACTATCAGGTCATAATAGCAGTTGTGTCCGACGCCGCTGAATATATCGACCATCGGACGTATTTTTCTTTAATAGTTTTGGGTCGTTTCTCTTACCTTTCGTGGTCGACCTTCCGTGTGTGTGTGTGGGGGGGGGGGATTCGCTTACCTATGATTTGTAATTTATTTTTGATGAAAAAATATTTGACATTGTTTATATTGATAATAATTTACGGTACAAGTTGTACTGCGTTTGCTTATTGTTGGTTCGTTAGTTTCCGTCCGTTGTACATCGCTAGGCAATGCCCATCCATCCATCTACAATTCTTTTTCCTTGTCCTAGTTTTTCCTCCTTCAGCTCACGCTTGTTTATTTTATATTGCATGGTTCTCACGTCAACAGACAAACAGTGGTGGCAATAGACAAATAACAGTAATGGCGACATGTGCAATAACAGGAGGAGGAGGAACGGTGTGTGTGGGGGGGGTTCAGGTTCACACGCCTGGTCCATTATTGACAAGGTGCAGTTTTTGTGGGGTGGCAAGACCCCGCTGGTCCGACACTGTGGCGTGATTTGTCCATGATTACCGCCTGCCTGGCTGGCTTCCTCTGGCGTCACGGCCACCCGGGAGTCTCCTGTCCCCCAGCTCTCACAAACACACTGTTATACTGTACAGTATTTTTTGCCACGTGGGAGATAGTGTAATTAGATGTACACCTGATCCGTATTGTTTTCTTGACTACATTACTTTAACTATCCCCGTGTGTACTTCATACCTGGCACCTGTGTGTACCGTCAAGCCAGGGATCACGCCGCTTTTATAGTGATACTAATGTTTCAGTGTTTGTTTACATTCTGATTGTAAGAGTGGCAGTGAGTGTGGCGCTGTAAGAGTCTGAGTGGCCGCGAGAGAGGGAATCGGGATGAGTGTGGTTGTAAGGATGAAGGTGAGTGGTTGTCATAGTTGACATGTGGCTTGGTGGTACAGGCGGGCAGGCAGTTTGGCAGACCGTGCGGCTGCCAGGTAACCATCTTTGACAGCGTCACAAAAACGGGTTTTGGTGGTGAGCGTTGGTGTTGAATGGGCGGCGTCGGGCGTGTAAACATGTTACATTCCCCAGCAGCGGGCGTTGCCTCCACAAGACACTAGGGTGGATGTCGGTACACCGGCCGCGCCTTCTGGGAGTGGCTTGCTGGATCTGCTTGGGTAGGAGAAGTGGAGGTGAGGTGGAGTGGGCCTGGAGTGGAGAGGTGGAGGTGGTGGGGGTAATGGGGGAGTGTAATAACAAGATGATGCCACCTTTGCCCCCAGTATTGACAAGGATTTGTAGGCGAGTTAAGCAAGAGGTGTGTGTGTGTGTAAGATGGAGAGGAGGGTGACTGGGTGGTGTGTGAAGGTGAGGAGGTGACCGTGGGTGACGGGCCTGTGTGGGCGGACGTGGAGGCTCTGATAGGTATGTTGGGTGGAGGTGCCTGGACGTGTGTGCGTGGTGTAGGTACTTGTTTGTGTATGGAGGGAGGAGATGGATCATGTATGTGTGTGTGTGTGTGTGTGTGTGTGTATGCGAGGCTGTAGTGAGTGTAGATCAAAGTGCTTACATGGGTGTAATCACGATATTGGGCCGTGTAGTTGGAAAGATTCACGCGTTAGTGATAAATAAACACATGAGTGGTTGATGGTTTTAAACAGGATGTGGCGATGAATTACGTGTATGATGACGTTGTAAAAAAATCACGTGGGGGGGGGTGGACGAGGTATGCATTAATGTGTGTTAGGAAGGCGTTAAACACTTGCATGAGGGGCGGGGCGGTGTGGGCCCAGTGTATGAAGGATCGTGTTGTGTAACGAGACTTAATGACTGAGACCTTGAACATGAGGTGTGTGTGTGTGTAGGAAGAGGAGGAGGAAAAGGAAGGAGGATGTGGATTAGTAGTAGTTGGCAGCATAAAGAGGGAGAATAAGATAAGAAGGAAGAATAGTAGTAGGAGGAATAGGAAGAGGAGGAGTAAAGACCTAACACCATTACCATTACAACAACAATTATTACACTACCTTGATACCTCGCCTTCCCACGTACAGCTAATGAAAAGCTGGCTGGTTTTATATAATACTCTTCCTGCCGGGAAACTTGTTGCCTGATTACTTCCTTTTCTTACTTTCTTTTCTTCGCTAGGAGTAATTTCGTTCCTCTTGGCCAACTTCTTTCGCTGAGCTCTGATTGGCTGGGATCAAAAGTGCGTGCCACGAGACACCTGCAGAGAGAGAGAGATAACTACTAGTGTTTGTTGATAATTTCATACCATAATGGATAACTCGACGTACGTGTTCACAGGGGTGTTGTACTCAGTCTGGATAACAATACGTAGAAGATGTTTACCATGGTTTAATACCAGTGTGGATAGGTCTATATTGCGGGTAACTGTTAACAGAGAGGAAGTGGTTAACAATGGATGGAAACGTATTCAAGTTAATGCTTATTGGTTCATGTTGACTGCTGTTTTGAAAGTGTGTGTGTGTGTGTGTGTGTGTGTGTGTGTGTGTGTGTGTGTGTGTGTGTGTGTGTGTGTGTGTGTGTGTGTGTGTGTGTGTGTGCGTGCGTGTGCGTGCGTGCGTGCGTGCGTGCGTGCGTGCGTGCGCGTGCGTGCGTGCGTGCGTGTGTGTGTATGTGTGTGTATATAGGCAAGTCATGCATCGGTTAGCGGATCTCCCTGAACCCATGCTGGCTCACCAAGAAGGAGGAGGAGGAGTGCAGTGGTGGATCAGGGAGAGGAGGGAGAGTGAGGAGGAGGAGGAGGAGGAGGGTGTTTATACTGGCAGTCTCAGCATGTGCGTCCCGAAAGCTCGTCTCATATATAACTCTGACTCACTTACTTCTTTTTAGTTGCTGGTTCTCGTGAATGTTTATCTCCCCCAGCGCCTTGGTATGTAAACTGCCACCTGCCAATATCTGGGCACACACACACACACACACACATTATTCTCTCGTGCTTTTTTATCCTTTAGCATCGTCCTTTTCTCATGTTGTCACCCTCTTCACCAGGTGTTCAGGGGAGAATTGTTTATATAAAGTCGTGTGTGTGTGTGTGTGTGTGTGTGTGTGTGTGTGGTCGTTGCTCTGGCCTCGTGTCGTTCAGAGTTAGTCTTGTTTTTCTTGCGGTGCATTTATTGGTTGATGCAGTTTTTCGGTGTGTGGTTCAGTGTCGTCGCCCCCTCTCAACCCCCTCATCCCACACTCCACACCCCCCGTCCTCCCCCGTGTGTGTAGTGGAGTAGGTTGTGTTGTGGGTGCAACCTTAAAGAAGTGATGATGATGATGATGATGTGTGGTAATAGCAGTAGTGACTATGGGAAGGTACTGTTGATTGATGTGACGTTAGTGTGGATGTTTTGCTGTTGTGAGTAATACTGTGGTGGTGGTGGTGTGGTCGTGGTGATGGCAGACCCTGATAAAGCTTTTGTGTGTGTGTGTGTGTGTGTGTGTGTGTGTGTGTGTGTGTGTGTGTGTGTGTGTGTGTGTGTGTGTGTGTGTGTGTTCCTGTAGAGGTAGTCATGGTCTACACCCCCAGCTCTACCACCTAGCTAGGATGTGGACGTCAAGACTTAAGTGCTTACACCTGCTCGCCTCGCCACTCTCGCATCTACTTGTTTTGTGCTTACTGAAAAAAAAGAGAGAGTGAGAGTGTGTGCATAATGAGAGAGAAAGTGTGTGTGTGTGTGTGTGTGTGTGTGTGTAATGAGAAAGGGGAGACGCAGGTATATTGACAGACATACAGAGAACGAGGTGAGAGCTTTCCTGGGTGTGTGGTAGACTGTTAGGTTCACATCAAGGCAATAGTGTTAAAAAAAACCGTGTTTGTGTTCGTTAATGTCAAGTTTGGCTTCCTGCTGGGGGATGTATCATGTGTTATCCCCGGCACGGATTTATTGGCAATCTCTGCTGTATCTACACTGCATTTATCTCCCTTCAACCCCAACCCCCAGGTGAGTTGGTTGGATGGGTCGCCTGATGGGTAGTACCTCTGGGAGCTCTGGTTCAACTTCTTCACTTTGACAAACTGTCTGGAGTATTGAGACGTTTGTTGGTGTCAGGTAGCGTGTGTGAGCAGTGCCTGGGAGCAAGAGTAGTGAGACCTGTCAACCACTATACCTGGGACAAGGAACATAAGAACATAAGAAAATAAGGAGTCTGCAATAGCCCGGTTGGCCTGTGCATGGTAGCTCCTGTCGAGAACTACTACCACTCTCTATCATCCAGGAATCTATCCAGCCTCCTTTTAAAACTTTCCAGCGCTAACTATAAAGTTGGTAAGCTTGTTCCACTCGTCCGCCACCCTATTTGTGAACCAGTTCCTTCCTATCTCCCTCCTAAACCTAAACTTATCCAACTTAAATCCGTTGCTATGAGTCCTGTCCTGCTCGGATATTATAAGAACTTTATCTATATCCCCTTTATTGATTCCTTTCACCCACTTAAATACTTCTATCATATCTCCCGCACTCTTCGTCTTTCTTGGGAATGCAAGTTTAGTTTCTTTAACCAATCTTGATATGGAAGGTTTCTAAGTCCCGGAATCACTTTTGTCATTCTTCGCTGCACCGACTCCAGTGACTTGATATCTTTTCTATAATAAGGGCACCAGAACTGAACCGCATAATCGAGGTAAGGGAGCTAGAGACTTATTAGCACCAGGGACTAGAAATGTGGGGACCTGTGAGGAACGACCTAGGGACCTGGAGACGTGTTGCCAGGGACGTGGTCATGGTGGGGTTATCAAGAGCCGGGTGAGGGTGACGCCAGGCGCTACCCGGAAACCCCGCCGTGAACCACGTGGTGGAAACCGGCACCTCCAGCGAGCATGCGTGTGTGTGTGTATGTATGTGCATATGTATGTGTGCTTGTACGTTTATGTGCGTATGTATGTATGCTTGTGTGTATATGTGCGTGTGTGTGTGTATGTAAAAGAAAGAAATACAGAATCATTTATATTCCCAGTCCTCACTTCCTACTACAGTATCAGTAAATTCTTTATCAGCAATATATACAAAGTGACCCCATTCCCACCCACCCAGAAATATGAGATCTAAACATGCATATACAGCACAACCCCCCCACACACACTCACTCCACACATACCAATGAGGCAAGTAGTGTCAGGGGTGTGTGTGTCGATCATGTAATGCCACAGGTGTGTCTATTAAGTGCATACAGGGAGGCAGGTGTATGCTACAGTTGTGCTCTCTCTCTCTCACAGCTGCAGCATAACAGAGAGATACTACGAAACGTGATGTGGGTGTCAAAACAAAATCCCGTTACAGTATACAAGTACATAGTTTCCTCTCATGGACAATTCTTCCCACACTAGTAAAACAATCTGGATAAATGACCTATTAGACAAAATCACACCATAAGTAAAATACAAGTGGGCAAAATCTGTCCAGTTAATTTTGTCAGTCGCTATAATTCATCACTTCCTGTTTTCTAGGTCCTTAAATATTGTGTTTTAGGTTAGGTTAAGATTGGTTTGGTTAGGTTAGGTTAGGCTAGGTTTGCTTAGATTATGTTAGGTTATGTTATGTTAGATTAGGTTGGGTTAGATTAGATTAAGTTAGATTAGATTAAGTTTGTTTTGGTTAGGTTAGGTTAGGTTAGGTTAGGTTTAGAAATGTGCTGCTTTACTGGGGGAATGTGGTTCTTGGATTGTGTGGCGGCGTGTTTTCTGACCCGCTTAAAACCAGTGTATGAATCACTCGGTTCAACCGGTTGTATGAACGTGTGGCTCCTACTTCAGTTGCGAGATTGTGTGTGTGTGATTCATTCAGTAATTCCAACAAACATTAAGGTTCACTGGTTCAGACAAGTATTATGAATCACCGAGTAACCAAACCATGGTATATAATTTAATGTAACAAGTAGCTGTCCGTCTGTGATATAATAAATGAAGAGTTTCAGGCAGGAAGACGGACCAATGAGGCTCTTAAGAAGTTACACATGATAAACGTTATTGCATTACCAACCTCGCCAGACACAATCACAGGCCCTTGACTACCTTGGTGTGGCTGGCAGGGAGGGGAGGGTGGCAGCCTTGTGTAGTGGGGAAGCAGGGAGGGGAGGGTGGCAGCCTTGTGTAGTGGGGAAGCAGGGAGGGGAGGGTGGCAGCCTTGTGTAGTGGGAAAGCAGGGAGGGGAGGGTGGCAGCCTTGTATGGAGGGTAATCTGCATCATTAAGTAGTATGGGATCATCACTTACGGTAACTTGAGAACATTGATTTTTACGTTGGGTCGATGTCAAGTTGGGTGTTTTTTTTATTTATTTTTTGACAGACTGTTGGAGCATGTGAATATTAAACACCTGCAGATTAGACACCAAAGCTTAGTTTACCTGCAGATTAGACACCAAAGCTTATTTTACCTGCAGATTAGACACCAAAGCTTAGTTTACCTGCAGATTGGACACCAAAGCTTAGTTTACCTGCAGATTAGACACCAAAGCTTAGTTTACCTGCAGATTAGACACCAAAGCTTATTTTACCTGCAGATTAGACACCCCACCATATTTTACCTGAACATAGCCACAAGTAACCTAGGTGAATTAATAATAAACTGGGGTGTCTAATCGTCAGGTGATCCGAACTGTGTCAACCCATGGGAGTACGTGTATGCATTTGTTATCTGTAGGTGTTAATTGTGTAAGTAATTGTGTGTAAATTATCTAGGTTGTTATCTTGACGCACACCGGAGTAACGTAAGGTTGGTTAAATATCAATAGGTGAATTAATAATAAACTGGGGTGTCTAATCGTCAGGTGATCCGAACTGTGTCAACCCATGGGAGTACGTGTATGCATTTGTTATCTGTAGGTGTTAATTGTGTAAGTAATTGTGTGTAAATTATCTAGGTTGTTATCTTGACGCACACCGGAACACCAGTCATGTGAGAGGGGAGGGGTGGGGGGAGAGAGGAGAGGGGTGAGGGGTTGGTGGAGGGAGGAATCAATACATCTCGTCTCCATTCTACTCTATAACATTAACTCCCCATTGCGTAACCTCTCGCTCTCTAAGTCTGTGCGTGTGTGTGTGTGTGTGTGTGTGTGTGTGTGTGTGTGTGTGTGTGTGTGTGTGTGTGTGTGTGTGTGTGTGTGTGTGTGTGTGTGTGTGTGTGTGTGTGTGATACTCCTGAAGATTCCGGGTTTTATTATGTCAAGTTTAACCTCCTCCCTCCTCTTCCTTCCTGCTTTTCTGATCATAAAAAAGCTGATATATGATACTGGTAGTCATACAATTGTCAGCCATCTTTACTGGTGTGATCAACTGGAGGCTCATCTCTCTCTCTGTTATATTGAAAAGGCCAAACTCATGCCTTTACTTTAAAGCCCAGTACTGTAAGTCCTGTGTATGTAGGTGTTGGCGCGCATGGAGTACAAATTATTACTGTGTAAGATCGAAGGCAGGAGTAAGGAGAGAACCGGAAGGAGAAGAATGAGAAACCAACAAACAAAGATGAAGGTAGTGAAAGGGGCGGCGGGCGGGTGAGGTGGGTTTGTTGACTGGCTGTACCTTCTTCTCGTGTGCTGGTTGGGACGCCCTTTATCATGCACAGATGAACGCGCACCTCAGTCTCCGGTGGGGCCTAGTTTTGTGTGTGTGTTAGTGCATGCTCAGAGGTAAATTTCGGACGAGATGGTTCTCCATCGTGGTGTGTGTGTGTGTGTTTGTGTGTAGACTTAACCCACTAGGGATGAGGATTAATTTAATGTTGTGTGTGTGTGTGTGTGTGTGTGTGTGTGTGTGTGTGTGTGTGTGTGTGTGTGTGTGTGTGTGTGTGGTATCAGGTACAGTATAGTGTTACTGGTCTTGGTAAACATAACAACACGAGATAGGGTGATGGTGGTGCCTGTGTTGTGAACCTTTTTACACCCTAACTTAACCTGGCAACTGGCTCCTGTGTTGGTTGTCCTTCTAGGTATTGTGCTATCGTTTCACCTGTGTTGATTAATTAGTCGTATAGTTTTACCGTTTAGATTATACTATGTTGGCGTTACTCCTGTTGCCATTCATTAGTTTCGATCTGGATTAATTATAGTATACTTGGGTTAATTACCTGGACTAATTAGTGTCATACTTGAAATAATTAAGTACCTGGCTCAGTTGTAGTTGTTACGTGTCTAGATTAATCGTAGTAATTTCATACCTGTGTTAATTATTTGGATTAATTGGGGGTGAAGGGTAGTTTCTCATCAGGATATATTAAGGTAGTTTCACACCTGAGTTAATTAGATTACGTATTTGGATTAATTTGGCACTTTCATACTATGCCGTTATCATCACACTTGGACGAGCTATACTAGTTATCAACCCAGATATCTATGAGAGTTAATTACGTTAATTTTTACAACCAGGTTAATGATGGCCATACCTACGATAATAACGTTGGGTTTACTAGTGTTTACCCTTGGTATTAATTACGTTAGTGTTATAGCCAGGTAATGATGTCCACACCTGAGATAATTATATTAGTTTTTCATCTGGGAAATTGTTTTAGACTGGAGTTAATTACGTTAATATCTCATCACGTTAATTGCCTTACATTGACACCTGATTTAATGTAATTCCACAACCACGGGATTTTAACTTAACAACCAAGGTTATCATTTTAGATTTACAATAAGGTTAATTATGTTATTTTTACACCTGGGAGACTTGTGTTATATCCTAGGTGTTGTTGTTGTTGATGTTGTGGGTTATATGTTATGATGCTCATTAAATGGGTTGGGAAAATGGCCGACTGGGGGACATCGGTAAGAGTATTATATTATTTTTAGCTCACCTGAGTGTTATGTTAAGAGAGGAGAGAGAGAGAGAGAGAGAGAGAGAGAGAGAGACCTGGGTTTTAGATGAGTGAGGAGGCTCTAGCTACTTGTAGTGGTGGGAAAGTGAGAGGAACTGGTGAGAGGGAGAGCACCTGGTGGAGAAGTAAGGTGAGGTGAGGTGAGCGACAGAGGAGGAGGAGGCTACTGGTGGTGGTGGTTGGCTCTGCCCTTCACCTTTAGCCGGGGTGACACCTGAAGCAGTGACCACCACCACCACCACCGGCCCTTCCTCAAATGTACCCTGGCCTGGCCTTCTGCATTACCATCTCTCTCTCTACCTCCATAGCTTTGGGTGATAGGATGAGTCACCTCTTCCTTCTCTCTTTCTCCTTCTGGTGGTATAATTTAGGACCTGGTGGGTAGTCTTAAGATCCTGTAAGACCTGGTGGATATTTTTTAGGGACAAGCAAGAATAGGGCTTTTGTAAGGGACCTGAAGACGAGACCTGGGAATGTCTCCCCTGATCCCTGTTTGTAGGAAGTGACCTGCTGACCTCGAGCAAGGGACCTGTGACCTGGTGTACGAGATGTAGTTAATTTCAATCCATGTCAGCGGCGGCCGTCCTGTTCCTGACAGTTCATCCCACGCATGATGGGGAAATTCTTTATATGTAAGGTGTTTAGCTTCCTGACGTGAGGAGGTCGGGGCCAGGTGTGTGTGTGTGTGTGTGTGTGTGTGTGTGTGTGTGTGTGTGTGTGTGTGTGTGTGTGTCAACTTCAGGTCGTTGGGGTGAAGTTATGACAAAAGAAGTGATGGTTGTGGTGGTGGTTGTTGGTCGAGGGTTGTGGTTGTAACGATAGTTGTCGATAGGTGATGGTGGTTGTTGTAGATAGTACGTCTCTGCAACGTGAACGCTAGAGAGAGAGAGAGAGAGAGAGAGAGAGAGAGATAACTGACTTCAGGGACTGTGGTAATCCCCTCTTGCCAGATGTCCACAACGAGCACACAAACACTCTCTCTCTCTCTCTCTCTGGAGACGTCTGAAATGTGTGTTGACCCACCACACTTGCTTAAACAGGCAATGAGAGAGGGAAGGGGGGGAGGGGGGGAGAACCACAGTCAGGCAGTCATGCCCCAAAAAGTGTACATTGCACAGTTACACTCTTTATGTACATGTTTGTCTTGTGTAGTGTAAACATGTGGGTGAGGCTGCTACTCTCTTACTGTATGACCTACAGCAGGAACCTCAGTGTGTTTAGTGTACATTTGACCTTAACTGGGATGACAAGAAGATTTGTTTATACATGGCTATGCTGTAGGTGGTTTAAGAGGCTTTAGCTTCAGTGTGTGGCATCTTGTAGAACACATGAGCTGTGGTGGTAGTTAGGTAGGTATCCAATACTTATTAGTGAATCGGGAAATATTATAGAAACATTTTTCCTTTACCGAGATACTTAGAGACCACACACACACACACACACACACACACACACACGTAGGAGGAATAGTCGTCGGAGATTGTGGTTTGTGCCGCTACGCCACCCCCCGGGAGAGAGAGTATTACTAGTGTGGGCAACTGAGAAAATATTTACAGTATCCCTTAACTGAAGTATTAAGTGGGAGGAGTTAGAGTGGGTTAGTTACAGCTGTGTGTTGAGACTGATTGGTTGGGACTGGCTGATTGGTTGGTGTGGACTGATTGGTGGGGAATGATTGAATGATTGGTTGGTGGGGACTGATTGATTGACTGGTTGGTGGGGACTGATTGATTGACTGGTTGGTGGGGACTGATTGATTGACTGGTTGGTTGGTGGAGACTGATTGGTGGGGACTGATTGATTGACTGGTTGGTGGGGACTGATTGGTTTGACTGATTGGTGAATGATTGGTTGACTGGTTGGTGGGGAATGATTGAATGACTGGTTGGTGGGGATTGATTGGTTGACTGGTTGGTGGGGACTGATTGATTGACTGACTGATTGAATGATTGGTTGGTGGGGACTGATTGAAATGACGATTGGTGGGGAATGATTGGTTGACTGGTTGGTGGGGAATGATTGGTTGACTGGTTGGTGGGGAATGATTGGTTGACTGGTTGGTGGGGACTGATTGGTTGACTGGTTGGTGGGGACTGATTGATTGACTGACTGATTGAATGATTGGTTGGTGGGGACTGATTGATTGACTGACTGGTTGGTGGGGAATGACTGGTTGGCTGGCTGTGCGTGACTCTCCCCAGTCTGTGTTGTTTGTGGTCACCCGTCCATGTTGGCTACACCACCACCTCCTCCTCCTCCAACACCGGCAACTCATCCAGGCAGGAAATTATGCTGCGTTGTTAACAGTAAATGCTGGCCACTTGAAGGTAAAAGTTCACTGTCAACAAAAGGAAATTTGGGGCAATAGTGAGGAGAAGAATGTGTGTGGGGGGGAGGGTAGAGTCCTCTCTTATATAAACAATGGCGGGTTTGGTAACATGGAAAGCAGAAGGTCAGTTCGTGTTGGTGAATTGTGACGGTAAACGGTAGTGAGGCTTCAGAGGGAGTTGGTGAGGTGAAAGGGGTCTATTGGTGACTGGTGAGGTGATGGGAGGCTCCAATGGTGACTGGTGAGGTGATGGGGGCTCCAGTGGTGACTGGTGAGATGGTGGGAGTCCCATTGGTGGTGACTGGTGAGGTGATGGGGGCCCCAGTGGTGACTGGTGAGTGGGTGGGGGGCCCCAGTGGTGACTGGTGAGGTGATGGGAGCCCCATTGGTGACTGGTGAGGTAATGGGAGCCCCATTGGTGACCGTTTGAGGTGATGGGGGCTCCAGTGGTGACTGGTGAGATGGTGGGAGCCCCATTGGTGGTGACTGGTGAGGTGATGGGGGCCCCAGTGGTGACTGGTGAGGTGATGGGGGCCCCAGTGGTGACTGGTGAGTGGGTGGGGGGCCTCAGTGGTGACTGGTAGGAGGTGAGGAGGCTATACAAATGACATGAAGTGTGAGAAAAGTAAATAACCGTGAATCTCTGTTAAAAAAAAATAGTGAAAACATACGTGTGTGATGAAGGTCTGGCTGTATACGACAACAACAACAACAGTGTGATAGAAGAGAAGGGGAGACGACTGTGCTCAAGTGTGGATGATAAACACCAATGAATGTCAGAAGGAGAGAGAGAGGCAGCAGACTAGTGAAACAATACAGAGGAACATAACAATAGGGTGTTGGATTAGGTGTGGTGGTGGTATTGGTGTGTTTATCTCTTATCGGGATACAGAACCACTCGTCTGATAACTGTTATCGTACTGAAGGACATTGTACCCGCTTATATAATCTCGTTTGTTTGTTTGTTAGAGGCAATGTTGTACAGCCCAGAATGATAAGATGTGACAGTAGGTGTTAAAGTGAACCTCAAGTTGCACTATACCTGGAGGGAGGGGAAGGAGGGGTGGGAGGGTACTGGAGGAGGGGAAGGAGGGTGGGAGGAAGGTGCAAGTGCACTAAGACAGTAGAAGCAAATTGAGTAATTGAGAGTGAGTGTGTCTGAGAGACGGACGGAGGTGTGTGTGAGAGAGAGAGAGAGAGAGAGAGAGAGAGATAGAGAGAGAGAGAGAGAGAGAGAGAGAGAGAGTGGGGAAGGGAGGGAAGAAACGAGGGAATGAGGGTGGGGTAGCAGGAAAACACACACACACACACACACACGGACCACCACAAAGTGAAGTATCTTTTACATCTGACAGCAGTTCTAGGAAGCACTGCTGGCTGGGTGGCTGCCAGCGTGTTGCATCGACGCCTACACCACCACCACCTCCCGCCTCCCTCATCTCTCTTCTCCTGTTCCTCCCTTTACCTCCTTTCCTCTCCGTATCTCCAACGTTCGTCCACCTCTGTACCTCTTGCCTTTCCTGCTCCATCTTTTTCCTCCAACTATCAAGTAAATTCTTTCCCCATCAACAAAAAACATCTTTCCTTCCTTCCTTCCTTCCTTCCTTCCTCACTGCAACACACCAGTCAAGTGCATAATAGATGTGTGGATATAGTCCCCGCGTGGCCGCCAAGATTAACACTGGGATGGCCAATATTTCACTGCGCTCTCTCTTTCTCATTTTGTATTTCTGAACACACACACTTGTCATTCTGTAAACGTGAAAAACACACACACACACACACACACACACACTGGCATTCGTGCACTTGACAGTTCAGAGGCGATACAGAGGACCCTGGTAGCATGACCGAGTCGACCCTCCCTATCACACTTGCATGACACATTCTTGCTTGGCAGTTGGTGCATGATCGTTGTCCTCCTTAATCCAGCAGTCATGCAATAGTCATGGGTTTACACACACTCACACATGGTGGTAATGGTGGTGGTGATGGTAGTGGTGATGGTAGTGTGCATGGTGGTTGTGGTGATATTTTGTGATGGTGGTGGTAGTGGTGAGGATGGTTGTAGTAGTGGTGTGCATGTTGATGGTGGTTGGATAGTGGTGGTTTATGGTGATATTAGAAGTAGTAGTTGTAGTATTAGTGTACATGATTAGGTTAGGTTAGGTTAGGACGACATGAAGAACTAACTATTCTGAGTTCAAGAGAAAAAAATCGCAAAGTAAATTTAGCATTGGATCCCACCACACAGCTTATATAGAGACACCGTAGATCGTATTTGGGATGATTGGTCATGGGTGGAGCTGTCCGGATAGAGAGAAGCACACACTGTTAACTGCCTTTTGTAACACCTTGGGAATTTGGTCTTGTAGGTAATGTGTACATGGGGTTTTTTCTTTTATGTTTGACCTCTTTTGACCTGAGGAATGTTTTAAAGGGGTCAAGGTGATCTCTTAGCGGACTCGGCTATGCCCTTGATGTGACCCAGTAGTTATAATAATAATAAAAATAATAATAATAATAATAATAATAATAATAATAATAATAAAAATAATAGTAATAATAATAATAATAATAAAAATAATAGTAATAATAATAATAATAATAATAATAATAATAATAATAATAATAATAATAATAATAATGCACCTTTAGTTCAAACATTAAAACCCAGACTTCCATTGTTCCTACAGACAAACACAGTAATACCCTCACAAGGCTTTATATGTTGTCCTTTATGAATTCTCATAATAGGTCAAGGTCATGACTAAAGAACTCTTAAAACCAGTCCTTATTGATTTATCCTGCAGGTGCCGCGTCAGGAAGGTTCTTTGTTCCTACTCGGGGTATTCTGAGAAAGATGTCCTTGTTTTAAATTATAAATGTTCTTGCCTAATACTTCAAGTGATTGGTACTGATGTGTTACGAGGGTCACAACCAAACCTAACTTAACCTAACTTAACCCTAACTTAACTCAACTCCTGAGGAATTTTTTCATTCATTCCTAATCGCCCCCGGTACTAATGGGTCCGTCCTAATGGTTACCGATGTGTTATTGGTTAGGTTGGATTGGGGCTTGTTAAGACTGGGGCCTATTAGCTCTACGGCTTGTTAGGAACTGGGGCCCATTTGATCTTGAGCCAAGTGATGCACCACCACGACACAGAGTGAGGTAAATAGCCTGTCCTCTACTAATTAACTAACTTCTCCACATAACTACAATTAAAACGATTATACTGTGTTCCAAATAACAGATTACCAAGTGGTGTTATTAGCATGTAAGAGCGAGTCAAGGCTACGTTGTGTGTGTGTGGTTAATTTGGGCGACTTCCGTGTGTGTGTGGTAGTGCTCCCTCGCCACTTAGTTCACAGTACAGTATTGACTTCCCCTCCTCCTCCTCCTCCTCCTCCTCCCCGTGGCCTGGTCCTCCGTGTGGCTTCACAAACACGGCTCCAACCACAACCAACCTTCACATTATTTCTGTACATGACACGTTGACTGGGTTACGTATATCTTGAAAGTGACACCATTATTTCTGAACATAACACATTAACATTAGGTAAAAGTGACACCAATATTTCTTAACATGACACAAATATTTCCGAACATGATAAATCAAAATGGTAAAATTGACACCATTATCTTAGACATGACACGATAACATGTTTACACTCTACCTCAAAGTGTCACATTATCCCTGAACATGACACACACCTTATTAATCTTTCACGGTGAGTCTTAACGTTACAATTATTATTTTTTTTTTACAATTTCACAACATTTAACCCATTTATAGCCTGTTGTACATTCTCAAGTGTTGTCTACCAGCCAAGACAGGGTTCACTCTCCCTCGCTCAACAACACACACACACACATACACACATACACACCAGTTACGAGGGAAATTTATACTCGCGAACACTTGTGAAACTTGACTCCATAACGCGTCACCAGGGATTACAGACAACTTTTGCGTATCTGTGTGGATGTAACAATTTAGTCTCGTGTTTACCTGATCACCTGCCGGAAATACACGGAGATTTGATACTTTTTACTTGTTTCTTTCACAGGTAAGGCGAGCCCGGAAGGTGGTGGTGTTTGGCTAGTTGCGGTTGAGGTAAGACCCGGCTCAGGTGTTTGGTACAGGTAAGAAGGTTAATGATGTGTGCCTGTAAGCCTTGTAGCTCAGTTGGGGTGATAACTGTAGCCATGTAGGACGGGTGGGGTGAAAACTGTAGTTATGTAGCTCAGGTGGGGTGATAACTGTAGCCATGTACGACAGGTGGGGTGATAACTGAAGCCATATAGGACGGGTGGGGTGATAACTGTAATCATGTAGCTCAGGTGGGGTGTTAACTGTAATGTAGGGCAGGTTGGGGTGATAACTAGCCATTTAGCTGAGATGGGGAGTTAATTTTACTCCTTATATTCTTCACTGATAATTTTTCAGTAACAACAACAACAATGATGTGCCAGAAAGAACATTTTATTATATTTTGTTTAGTATTTAACAGAAATATCATGTTTTCAGTTCTTTAACAGCTAGTTATATAAATGTGAATGGGCTCCTAACTTTACAGTTCAGGAAGGAAAGGCGGTCGATTGCAGTGCCGGCCAGCACGTACGGAACACTTAGGATTTAGTGTGATATATCTTAAACGAAGTAAACATGACGTATTTTTTTCTAGGAACTGTCAGCTAAGATAAACATTACTTTACAGACTTTGTGAATAAGTTACTTACGAGTCAAAGTGTCATTCTTGTTTACTATACAAACTGTACCTGAGTCGAGGAGAGTTGTGAAGGTAACACCATTTAAGCTTTAGTATTAATAGTAGTAGCAATACAGTAGTCGTAATAATGTTAGTGCTACACTAGCAGTCGTATTAATAATAGTAGTAGTAGTAATATGAGTAGGAATTGTAATAGTATTAGCAGTAGGAGTAGTAGTAGTTATCCAGGAGCCCATTGACATAGGAATAGAATAAATAGTATAGAATGAGCCGCCACCAGACAAGGGTAGCGGGACCCACACTCTCCGTGGCGGCAGCAAGGCGACACAATTCTTGTAGTTATCGTCACTCTGGCAACACTAAATGCAAATTGTGTTTTTGTGTATTTTTGCTGGAGCAATAATTATGCCTGGCAATCCTTCCCCCTTACCCCAGCCAAGCTCGACGTTTGTTTGTTTCTCTCTGCCTTGTTGACCGCCACACTCATCGCTAATTATGAAGCTTTTAAATAACGTATTGAGTTTAAGCTAGGTTAGGTGCGGTGAAAGCATGGAGTTGTATTACAGTAACATAGCAGTACTTTGGAACGACCGGGTAAACGCCATACCACGAGTTGTTCACACACTGTTGCCACTCACAGGATGTTAGCCCCCCCCCCCCCTCCGTACACACACACACAACCGACACAACGTATGACATCAGTCATCGCTATTGTAGAAGTTTAATGGAAAGGATTGAGTCATTAGGCTGTGAAGCACACTTAAGACGTCACTGGGACACACTCACACACACCCGCGCGCGCGCGTCTCGGTATTCTGGTGTTGAAACGTTACTCTGAAAACTTTTTATTAAATATTTTCAGAAAAAAGGATAAGTCGAAAGATATTATGCTGGGCGAGCGGGGCGGGTCTGGTGCTGTGAATGGCTCCATATGAAGAACACTTATCGTGGTATAAAATTCTGAATGTTTATACGCAGTCGTGTGTTTGTATTGCCTTTTTGTGTAGACTAATCATGTGATAGTCTTTTTTTAGTCTTGTGTATGTGTGTATCACGTGCTCTGTGTGTGTGTGTGTAGTATGGAGGGCCTCTCGTCTGGCCTTATCTTCTGTGTTGGGCGCCGTTGTACTATCATCAGGCTACCCTCCCTCCCTCCGCCTCTCTCCCTCGTAGCTGCCACATGTGGGTACAATGGTTTTTTTGGCGCGCAACTTCCATGGGTATCTTTTGGTTGGCTCGCTGTTGTGCTGTTGTTATCATCATCAGCAGGACTCCGCACAACCCGCGTCTTCCCCCCAAACGTCATAATTTAAACTCGGCTTTACATCATTCTTCTACGTCATTCGTCTCTCGCCGTTTAGTGAATGTGTGGACGACTATATTTTGTACCTGTGTTTTTTATTATTTGTTTATGCATTCGTAAAGTAGAAATTATTTTGAACCCGTATTTTGTATTATTTATTGTCTCTGTATTTGTAAAGTGAAATGAAAAAGATAATTAGAAATATTACGAGGATTATATTAGTGTTTTATAATGGTGGACTCAGGGGGAAGGGGGGGTTACAGGTGATAGTGTGGCCTTTGATGAATAATATAAATCAAACAGCGACCTCTATTAAAGCTGGGCTCGCCTGGTGCAACGTGGATGAGAAAAAAATTGAAAATGTGTGATAAAATATGTCCTAGATTCTGTGTTATTGGGTGTGAGTATATGGAGAGGTGTGAGAGAGTGAGGAGAGAGCGGGGAGAGGTGTGAGAGAGTGGGGAGAGATGTGAGAGAGCGGGGAGAGGTGTGAGAGAGATGTGGGAGAGCAGGGTAAGATGTAAGAGCAAGGAGAGATGTGAGAGAGCAGGGAGAGATGTGAGAGAGCAAGGAGAGATGTGAGAGAGCAGGGAGAGATGTGAGAGAGCAGGGAGAGGTGTGGGAGACAGGGTGAAACGTGAGGTGGCAGAGAATTTCATAAACGAGGAGTGTGAAGAATACAGGTGGTGAATAATGATGGAGACGGCAAGGAAGGCGGCGGCTTGATGATCAAGGACCCGTGTTGTTGCTGGGACTGAAGGCTGGTGGACAGGGTATCGTTGGCACCTGACAGTAGAAATAGCTTCAAACACAGGTTGGATGCTTATATGAGCAATAGGGGTTGGGTATAAACGGGACTGCCCAGTATGGGTCAATAGGCCCGCTGCATTTCCTCCATTCTTATGTTCTTTTGTTACACAAGTGAAAAGATTGATCGTCTGGCATCAGGTGGAGTATCTGTAGGAAGTAAAGAGTCTGTTTTTTCAGGCGAATGTATATTAATTGTATTTTGTCTTAATAATACGAGTAAAGCTGAGGGCCGCCACCACACGTGAAGACAAGACACGAATGTTGCAGAGGGTAAGAAGCGCTGCAGGAGTGGTGACGATAAATTTCTCGGTGGTGAGTGTGGTGGTTGAATGGACACGTGAAAGAAGGGATTGTGTGTGGCTGACACTGTAGTGGCAGGAACGACTTAGGAGATGTAGATGAGGCAGTGTGAACGGCCGGAAACCCTGCCACCTCGGCTCAAGTACGTTCTCTGGTTGGCCCGACGCCATGTTGCTGTTGTGATACCACCAGCCAGCTGGGTGTGAGGCTGCCAGCTTTGTTTATGGTTGGTGATGGGCGTGAGGCTGCCAGTTTTGTTTATAAATTCATTTGTGATGGGCGTGAAGCTGCCAGCTTTTCTTATGACTGGTGATGGGTAGATATTGTATATAAATCCATCGAGTTATTTGGATGACAATAAACCTTGTATCTTCACCTTAAACATTAAATAAGATCATCATTCACACACTCAAATATGAAGATGTCGACCGTCTATCCGGCTGTCTCACTACTTCCTTGTGTTTTGACCCCATCGGCCTGACTGTGACCTGGGACACTCGTTGACAACCTAGCCTACAGATCTGCGTGACCTGAGCTGACCTGCGGAAAATGCCTCCTCGGTTTCATTTCCCTGACCTGGCCCCGGGCAGTAACGGGGGTTGAGAAGAGTGAGTGTCAGGTGGTTAATATGCTTCCCTCCAGCCCCCCCCCCCCTTCCCAATGATGGCTCTTGGGGGGAGGTTGTGATAGTAAAGAGTGGGAAGTATAGTGGGGTTGAGGTTGAGGGTAGTGGAGCATGGATGTGGAGTAACGGCAGAGGAGATGCAGGTTGTGGAGTGACGGTGAAGAAGGTACATTTTTTTTAGTTGAATAAATTTATTGACAAAGCTTGGAGTACAGTTTGCCTATTGGTACAGGTTTTGGAGTAGTACTTAGCAAGAGAGAGAGACGATTGTAGATAAAACACACCCCAAGACCTGCAGGCATTAAGAGAAAAAACCACATCTAAACTCTAATGAAACTTTAGACCAGTGCTTCGTCGTCATCATCATGTTGCCTCAGGATGGGCCAGTTCGAGGAAGACCCTAACATGAGAAGCTACGGCTGCGTCTGTTGAGTTTTTTTTTGTTACACTGACACTCCCACAGTCATCGTGTTTTTCATAGAATAACCAAGGTGGCTGAGTCACCAAGTGTAATGGAAGTCGGGGAGGTGGGGTTCAAAGATAATATACAGTAAGCAATATATATGTACTGCAGGTCACTCGAGGGTGGTAAAAAATAATATATTTAATTTATTGTATGAGATGACTTAGTGGTGTTGGTGTGGTTGTATTTTAGGTGGGAGGAGAAAGTGTCCATAGTGTTTTTATTTTATTATGCAAGGTTGCTCTTGTTGTGTTTTGGGTAATGGTAGAGAGGAGTTTGAATTGGTGTGTTTTTCGTGTGTTGGTTAATGTTTTCATAATACGGATATCACCTGTGTGTGTGTGTGTGTTAATAGTCTCATATGTGAGTACGAGGACATGGTGGTGGTGATGGTAGTACACAATAGCCAATGTGGTGGTGGTGGTTGTAGGAGCCGCCACAACTAAAGAGGTCACCCACTCATTGTGTCCAGTACCTTGTTTGTGTTGTGACACTCCCTGGTGACCTTGGGTGCCCGGGGGTCAGGTGAGGTCAGCTCTCG
Organism: Homarus americanus; assembly: GCF_018991925.1. Lineage (NCBI taxonomy): Eukaryota > Metazoa > Arthropoda > Malacostraca > Decapoda > Nephropidae > Homarus > Homarus americanus. The sequence continues at coordinate 10,556,287 of NW_024731852.1, forward strand.
AGGTCAAGCACTCAGGATTAACCCTTCTTTGTTTGTCCCACAAGCGATCACTTTCAGACTGTTATGTTTGTTTGTTTGGCATCCAACCTTTGTACTCGCCATGAGGAAAACTAACGAGCTCATTAATGTGATCCGGTTATCATTGACGACAAACTATTTTATTTTTATATGTGAAGCTGATTTTCCGGCAATGTACCTCTGTGTGTGTGTGTGTGTGTGTGTGCGTGTGCGTGTGTGTGTGTGTGTGTGTGTGTTGCTTTCAAGGTCAGAAATAGAAGTATTACTAATTTACTGAGTCAAGACGTCACTTTCCCTGAAGTATTTCCCACACCAGGATAACCCGAGCAATGTAGGAAAGGTTTTGTTTTAAAGACATGCCGAGAGATTAACCTTTGAGTCTTTGACCAACGGGGGAATTCCTCGTGATATTTTACCCAAAATAATTCCTATTGTCTGCGTTTCTTTGTAATATTTAACTGATGTTATATATTGTATGTGTGTGATGTATATAATGTGTAATTTATATATTACTCACGTTATAATTTATATCCATACGGTTAATCTACGCTTGTGTAAGCTTAATGTATTTTTCATGTGTTTGTGACCGTGATGGCGATAAGTTCTCATAGTAGCGATAAGATATGAGATTATTTTGATGCGTTTTCATATTACGTGATAAGGCAAGAGTTGTTTATTCCTTCTTAAGTGTACATAGGACATAAGAATGGAGGTAACTGCAGCGAGCCTATTGGGCAGTCCCATTTACACCCATCTCCTATTGCTCATATATCCATCCAACCCACATTTGAAGCTATCAAACGTATTCGAGTTACTGATGATGTTTGGTAACTTGTTCCACTCATCCACTACTCTATTTCCAAACCAATGTTTACCTATTTCGCGCCTAAATCTAGATTTTCTAATTTAAAACCATTGTTACGAGTTCGCTCCTGGTTAGATAGTTTGAGTACCTTTGTTATATCACCTTTGTTTAGCCCTGACTTCCATGTATACACTTTGATCATATCGCCCCTCACTCTACGTCTCTCGAGGGAGTGCAGATTAAGATGCTTTAACCTGTCTCTGTACTCAAGGTTCCTAATGCCCGGGATTAGTCTTGTCATTCTCCTGAATTCTTTCTAGGGATTCTATATCCATTCTGTAGTACGGTGACCAAAACTGAACTGCGTAATCCAAGTGAGGTCTCACAAGCGCAAGATATAGTATTAGGATGACCTCGCTAGTCTTGTAACTAACACTCCTTTGTGGGGAGCCGGTGGTAGAAGCGGTATCGCTCTTTCCTCGCAAGCAAAATGTCACGGGTTCGATTCCCGGGCCGGTGGAAGTTGTTTGGACATACTTCCTAGCCCCCATTAGTACCTGTTCACCTAATAGTAAAGTAGGTACCTGTCGAAAGTTGCGAATTCGTATTCAGGGAGTTGTTGGAGCTTCCAATCACTTGATGACATAAACCATTGACTCTTCAGGCTTCTACGCCCTTAACTCATGAGACATAAAGGCAAGCATGAACTTAGCATGCTTCCCTGTTGGGCGCTGTGAACGCTTCTGCGCTTCACCTTACACAAGGATGTAAGGGGTGCCCAATAAAATAAATAAATAAATAAAAAAACACTCCTTTGTATGATCCCAAGTTCTTTGTTGGCCTTGTTTCGAGCAAATACACATTGTTTACTAGGTTTAAGACCCCTACTTATCATTACTCCTAAATCTTTCTCAGTCGGATTTCTCTATAACATCGTTGTTCATCTGGTGTCTCTGTTTACATCTCGTAGACAAAGTACTTTACAGTTGTCCTCATTAAAATTCATCTGCCAATTTTCAGACCATTCGAAAAATTTGTTTCGATCTTCCTGTAGTTTTGCGGAGCCCACGTCAGATTTAATTATTCGCCCCATTTTAGTGTCATCGACAAATTTACTTATGTTGCTGTCTACTCCTGTATCTATGGTGTCTATGTATATAATAAATAAAAATGGTCCAAGTACTGAGCCTTGGGGTACTCCACTAGTGACGTTACTCCAATCGGATTTAGTGCCGTTAATGCCTACGCGCTGTTTCCTGTCCTGTAACCACGCCCTAATCCATTTCAGAATATCTCCTCCAATGCTATGAGCCTCCACTTTTCTTATTATTCTTTCGTGGGGGACTCTGTCGAAGGCTTTGCTAAAGTCAAGATATACCACATCATAGTCGTGCCCGTCGTCCACTGATTCGAAAACAGCTGAAAAGAGTGTTAAGAGATGATCCGACATGAACGCCCGCTTGTGAAGCCATGTTGGGAATCATTGATCAACTTGTGCTTCTCCAGGTGATTTCGAATAGAGTTTGAAAGTAATGCTTCCAGTAATTTGCCTACAATTGATGTTAAACTGATTGGACAGTAGTTAGAGGATAGTGATCTATCTCCCTTCTTGAAAATTGGTATTACATTCGCTATCCTCCTGGATTCTGGTACTACACCCGTTTTTAAGGACATGTTAAACAAATTTGCTAAGGGCATACTAAGCTCTTCCTTACATTCCTTTAATACTCTGGCAAATATCTCATCGGGACCTGGCGACTTATTAGGCTTTAGCTTGTCTATTTGCTTACTAACATCGTTACTATATAGTCACTACTATCTCGCTTAATCTATTTTCTTCACTATCTCTGTATATAGTCGGTGCCTCGGGTATCATGTTTAAATTTTCGGTGGTGAAAACTGTTGAAAAATATCTATTCAGATTATTGCTCATTTCCCCTTTGTTATCAGTTAGTTCGCCGGTATCTGAGTGTATTGGTCCAATCTTTTCTCGTGTTTTAGTTTGAGACATTTGAAAGGGTGTAGTGAGGCGTGGGTACACCTCCCCATGCACTGTACGCGTGTGGGGGGGGGGTTAAGGACAGTCATGCACTGTACGTGGGGGATTTTAGGACAGCCATGCACAAGCGGGTCATTCAATCTTCAGGAATGTTTACTCTTTGTTTTATAATCATGCAGTGTTTACATAAGGTTCAGGAACCATTCGTATTGTTTTTTTATTTTCCCATAAACAGGTCACGTATTTTAAAGAGTCATGCATAGATTGGTTTTCCCTTTACGTTTGTTAAGGAGTCATGCATGTTGGTATTGTTTGCTTTCATCGAATAGTCATGCATTAGGGATTGTGTTACTTGAGGAGTCATGCAATAGGGATTGTGTTACTTGAGGAGTCGTTCTTAAATCGGTTAATGTCATGGAGAGTCATGCGTAGATAGTTTACCAGAGTTAGGGGAGTCATGCAGTAGCGATTGTTGCTGTGGAGGACCTGACACTGGTTGTCCACTGTCATTAATAACAGTCACGCCCTGGATGTCGTCTTATTAAGGGGATGTCATGCACTGGTTGTTCACTTTTGTTTGGTACAGTCTTATATAACTTCTTCACTATTTTTCACAGCTGTACATAACAAAGAAAGGTGTACATTTATTTATTGCATTAAATTACATATATTTTGTATTTTTTTACGGGAAATAGATTATTTTCTACTTACACCTGTTTTGATGGGATATGTTTTGAGTCGGTATGAAACTGACTTTTTTAGTTCACAGTTACAGAGTACAGACACACTATAAACTGTTTTTCTTTCCCCCACACAGTCAACACACACACACACACACACACACACACACACACACACACACACACACACACACACACACACACACACACACATGATCCAAAAGCAATATCCTGTCATCTTTGAAACCCCTGATGTGAACTCCTTAAAGAGAACCCTATTGCCCCATAATTGGCCGAAATCCCCTCTCGTCCACCTTCTGCCTCACCTTCACTCCCCGGGTTAGTGTATGATGTCACCCACCCTACGATTGCAGTCAATTTGTTCGATCATTTGATAATGGTAGGGGGCAGTTACCATCATTTGAGGGAAGAGAGGGGTGTGGGTTGACGTAATCATCCAACATTTGCATTAGCGTCATTCACATCAGCAGAATGCCGTAATAGACCGGCCACCACTGCTGGTTGGTCATGATTGCCGGAAAAAGTGAGACTCGTTTGTAACTTTTCTTACACTCAACTTGTCAGTCAGGTTAGAAAGTCTTGACTCATTGGAGCCGAGTCCGTAAAAGTGTATTCTCATGGGAGGGGGTGGAGGCGGTAACTGAGGAGGGGGTGGAGGCGGTGACATGGGGAGGTGGGTGGAGATCGTGACAGGGGAAGGAGGTGGTAGTGGTGACTGGGGGAATGGGGGTGGTGGTGGTGGAGACTGCGGGAGTTGGTAGAGATGGTGACGGCGGGAAGGAGGGTGGAGGTGGTGACAGGGTTTTAAATTAGACAAATTTAGATTTAAGCGTTAAATAGGTAAACACTGGTTTGGAAACAGAGTAGTGGATGAATGGAACAAGTTACCAAATATCATCATTAACTCGAATACGCTGAATAGCTTCAAACATAGGTTGGATGCTTATTTGAGCAATAGGGGTTGGGTGTAAACGGGACTGCCCAGTATGGGCCAATAGGCCCGCTGCAGTTTCCTCCATTCTTATGTTCTTATGTTCTTATGAGGGTGGAGGTGGTGACAGGGTGAGGGGGTGGAGTCATGCTGACAAGGGGAGGTGGACCTGACCTGCAAGTGGAGAACGACGACTCCCTTGGTCTTGATTTTAAAAGATTCGTACAATATTTTCTTCCCTTAGGCGCGAAATAGGTAAACATTGGTTTGGAAATAGAGTAGTGGATGAGTGGTACAAGTTACCAAATATCATCATTAACTCGAATACGCTGGATAGCTTCAAACATAGGTTGGATGGATATATGAGCAATAGGGGTTGGGTGTAAACGGGACTGCCCAGTATGGGCCAAAAGGCCCGCTGCAGTTTCCTCTATTCCTATGTTCTTATGTAAGATATCGCTGTAGTTAGACCGTCAGAACAGTTATACGCCATTTCTGTTGTCATCTCTGGCAGGTGAAAGTACTTGCTCATCTATTTTCGCATCTCCATTTCAGGAAACAAAATATAATGTTCGACAGTACGAACCTTTTAGAGATTTGTGGTTCAGGTGACTTGCAAGACTCGCTTTCTCACACTACCCAACCACTCCTCTCAGTTACCCCGCCACTACCACTACGTCCCAGCCACCACGGCAGAAAAGTTGTGTTGGCAGGGAACAAGGAGTGGGGAGTCCACATAGGTCATGATAAACACTGATGGTGAGGCAGACTCCCTGTGGGGTCACCGGGGCCACACACATAACTTGTATCCTTTAGGACCGCGCCACAGTGCAGTCACGACCACTGTGTACCTGGTCTGTGTGCACCACTGAACCACACACTGTACTTGTGTGGAGCACTGTACGTCGTCTGCCTGCACCAACCACACGAGGTCCAGCTCTCTCTGCTGCTCACGTGTGTTCCATTAGGTGGATAAATTTCTCGAATTTAAGACAAGGAAGCCTAGATCCTGGTGGGTGAACCTCTGTCAGAGATAGTGAGATCGGGAGGCTGTACGAGGAATACTAGTTACATAAGACGAGGAAGATTGGAGAGACAGGTGGATAAATTTCTGGATTTTGAGACAAAGAAGGTTGGTTATCTGTGTGACATGAGGGAGATTTAGAGAGGCTGCCGGAAGAAAATTCAGAGGATAACACGATGAATATTCCTCACAACTGTCAGACCCAAAGCAAACCACGGAAATAACCCCAACAATGAATCAAACTTACACAGAGAAACTTTACGTTAACTAGATACCGTTCACTTTACATCAATTAAGGGAACTCTAATTTGATACGTTCAATTTACACCAGTTAGGGGAAAAATGGAAGTCTGTTAATCCGGCCTCATCAGGGGTAAATCCGTGTAGGAGGTGAGGGTGACGGTCCGTTTGAAGGGGTCCTTGTGTTACGGGGAGAGCACCGCCACAGTCCCACAGTTCTGGATTGTGATGGGGGGGGGGGTGAGGGTAGGAGAGGTATGATAGTGTCCTGGTATTGATTAATTGGTGGTGGTAGGTCGTGGTTGCATGACGTTGGGGGAAGAGGATATAAATTTATCAGCAAGTGTTTTGTTTATGTCAAGAGTTCATATCCTTGAAGCATCTGGCTGCATTGTGCAGTCGACTTGTTTGTCATTATTTTTATTATTATTATTATTATTATTATTATTATTATTATTATTATTATTATTATTACTATTATTATTATTATTATTACTATTACTACTACTACTACTACTACTACTACTACTATTTTTTTTATAAAAATAATGGCCTCCCCCAATAGCCACACCTTCGCCACCATTTAATTACCTTAATATTAAATATCCTAATACATAAGTAGCTATCCTACTACTATTACTACTACTGCTAATACTACAAATACTCGTGAGATAATAGAGACGTACCAGCAGGAGTCTGGTTAGAATGACTTGCGTGGAGCCGTCACAGATATCCACCAGAGCGTAAAGTTTGCGGAAATGAGTTTATCTGAGAAGTTGACAGTTGTGTTGTGTTGCCACTGACCAAGAACTCCCGACGTCTTGTGACTGGTGGAGAGTTAGTCATTTCCGAGTAAACTTCTTAATCTCAAGTGGAGTGATATTGGTGCTTGGGGAGAAGGTTCATTTTGTTTTTAGGTCAAACTTGTGGGTAAATGTTACTCAAGTGTGGTGGATTTCCTTGGCTTACGTCATTAATGGGAGATAGAAATAATTATTGTTATTATTATTATTAGTAGTAGTGATAGTTGTGGTTGTATTTGTTTTTGTAAATAGTAGTGAGTGGTATTGATTTTATTATTTGTTTATAAATTATGTTTTATTATAATGGTGATGATACTTGTGAAGTAGGAGTGGGTTCTGTTCATTTTTACTCACCTGCTCACCACACATCATTAAGTCACCTGTACACTGTTCCCCAAGCCACTGTAGCTCACACCTAGTCTCGACCGTTATCTCTTAGTGGTAAAAGTAGCTGTTCCCATTGTGTGTATGTGCGCGCGCGCGGTGGAACACGTGGCAGGTGAGTGTAACTCTACCAGGCCAGGTTTCACTTTTACCTAAGATTCTGGCGTTGCTGTGTGGTAATCTGGAGGCCCACACAGCGCTTACCTGCTGCCTGCCTTATCGCTTTACCTCCGGCTTCTCTCACCAGGGTCGAATCTTTGAAAGTTCTTACTTAATTTGTCTCATTTTCGGGTCAGAGAATGTATTTGACTTAGGGTAGCCTCTGGGTGAGAGGAGGCCGCCGCCGTTGTATGCCTTAGCTTTATAAAGTGGTGGTAAGCTGGGGGACGCTCTTGACATCTTCTGCTCAGGGGAAATAAATTAACGTTACGAACCTCTGCTGAGAATCCAAGGCCAGTTCCAAGGAGAGAGAGAGAGAGAGGGTGTGGTTGTGGGTAAGGGCGGAGTTAAGGTTGATTACAATAGCGTGCCAGACAGACAGACAGACAGATAGACTTTTGGGTGAGTTAGGGCGTGAACCACCCACCCACACCAACCATCCGACCCTCTTACACTTGGGCGGCAACCTCCAACCAACCAACCAACCAACCACCCGCCCGCCCACCACCCTGGTCGTTTCTACATCAAGCTGCTCTCAAAAACACACAAAAACGCTTACCTCCCAGGAACATCTTTATTTCAGTGGGGACGTCAACGTTTAAGTTCGCCTCAGGACACCTCATGACATTTAAACTTTTACAACTGGCATTATTTTTTTATTTCAAGTTTAAAGGTAAGTTTTGCCGCAGCCATAAATAATAACGGGATGACCGGCCGGGCGAAAAGAAAAAAAAAGATCACAAAGGGAGGTGGTGGGGAACTTGGCCGTGGTTGGGTGGGTCGGGTGGGTGGTGTTGTGGGTCCGTCAGCCGGCAGCATCCTTAACCATCTGATCCATCCCTTTTTGAACACACACACACACACACCCTCTTCCTCCCTCCAGCCCGCTCGCTACCCACATTTAACATTATTTAGTCTTTTCACACCGGCTTGGTCAGTCCTGGTGACATACAGTACACGCACACAAACAAAATAACAATGGTTCTACATGTTTATGTCTTATTGGTGACTTTCACCAGTATAATAAGTTGTTTGTATATGTACTGCCGAAGCAATTAATTGTTTGTGTGTGTGTGTGTGTGCTTACATGGTGACCTGCAGGGGGTTGTGAGGGGGGGTGTGCTCCTCTGGCGGCTTCTGGCAAGGATTTGACACCCTCCTCCTCCTCCTCCTCCTCCTCCTCTTGGGAAATTTCTTTAAAAGGGATTTCACTTTTATTTTTATTTATTTAATTATTTTACTGCAAGTAACAGACAATAACAACAGCCGTTTCCTTGTACATTATTTTTTTTTCTCGCACTTAAGTAAATGTTGGTGTTGTGATACAGAAGTTTATGAAGCCAAGAGAGGGAGACTGTTGTACCAAGGGTGTTGAGGGAGACTGTTGTACCAAGGGTGTTGAAGGAGACTGTTGTACCAAGGGTGTTGAAGGAGACTGTTGTACCAAGGGTGTTGAAGGAGACTGTTGTACCAAGGGTGTTGAAGGAGACTGTTGTACCAAGGGTGTTGCAGGAGTCTGTTGTACCAAGGGTGTTGAAGGAGACTGTTGTACCAAGGGTGTTGAGAGAGACTGTTGTACTGAGGATGATGAAACACAGGTACAGGCACAAGCCCAAGTTCAGACACAGGCACAAGTACATGTTAACATTTTCATTAGCTCTTAAATATGTTCTGTGAAAGGTGAGTGGTTGAGAGATTTTTATGAATACTTTTTTCAGCAGGGGGGAGGGAGAGAGAGAGGGAGAGGCGAGGGGGTGTATGGAGGTGAGAGGGGTGGTGTATGGAGAGGTGAGAGAGGGGTGGTGTATGGAGAGGTGAGAGGGGGTGGTGTATGGAGAGGTGAGAGAGAGGGGTGGTGTATGGAGAGGTGAGAGAGGGGTGGTGTATGGAGAGGTGAGAGAGAGAGGGGGTGGTGTGTGGAGAGGTGAGAGGGATAAATAACGGATGAGAGAGAGAGAAAGCTGAAAGGTGTGGGGTAGGTAAACAAAGGTAGAGAGAGAGAGGCGCAGGCGTATAGTGTGAGGGAGGGAGGGTGAAGCAACCATAGTGTGAGGAAGGTAGGGTGGGGAATCCAAGCACACAGTGTGAGGGTAGGCTGGTAAGGGGAGGAGGTACTACATAGGCTGGGAGATGGGAGATTGAGAGGAGGGGGTGGAGTGAGGGGAAGGAGGAGGTAGGTAGGTAGGGTGGGTGAGGGGGAGGAGTATGCGGAGGAGGCAGGTGCAGGGGGAGAGGGAGAAGATTGATTTTATGGTGTGTTGGGGCGGGGAGAATGAATGGGTTTAAAGAGTAAGTATCCCGAGGTCCCTCAACAATAAATGTGTGTGTGTGTGTGTGTGTGGATGGCCTCGCTGCCTCGCCTCCACCACCACCAACAACACTTACCACCACTACTTACACCACCTCACCACCACTACACACCACCCCCACCACCACTATTCCACCCCCACCACTACTACTTACACCACCCCCACCACCACTACCACACCACCCCCACCACCACCACTTGCCACCCCCACCGCCACTACTTACGCCACCCCCACCGCCACCTACACCACCCCACCGCCACCCACCACCTCACCATCTGCACCACCCCACCACTACCACCACCCCACTACACACCACCCCACCACCACCACTACTTACCACCACCACCTCACCACCACCCACCACCACCCACCACCCTCACCACCCACACCACCCCACCACCAATACTTACACCACCCCCACCACCACTACTTACACCACCCCACCACTTACCCACCCCCACCACCACTTACACCACCCCCACCACCACTACTTACACCACCCCCACCACCAACCCCACCACCCACAATACACACCATCCCCACCACCACTACTTACACCACCTCCACCACCAATACTTACACCACCCCACCACCACTACTTACACCACCACCACCACTACTTACACCACACCACCACTACTTACACCACCCTCACCACCACACCACCCCTCACCACCAATACTTTACTGTACACTACACCACTTACACCACCACCACCACTACCCAACACCACCAACCACCACACCACCAACACACCACCCCCACCACCACTACTTACACCACCCCACCACCAATTTACACCACCCCACCACCACCACACCACCCCACCACCACTCACCCCTGTGCACCACACCACCCACCACCACCACTAATCACACCACCACCAATACTTACACCACCCCCACCACCAATACTTACCACCAGTACCGCCAACGCCACATCACCAGGTCTGTCAACCACCACCATCGTCCCCGGCCACCGTTCTCCGTTGATAAATGAAACTCCACACATGATGTTACCGTAATTTAGTCGTCTTTCTGGTTTATAGCTGAACACTTCAAATGGGATCAGGAGCCTAACATTAATATATATATTTTTTATTTCCTTTACACTCACTTCAAAAGGTGAATTATTTACTGTAAACGCTAATTCCTCGTGTATTAAACTAGTCGAGAAACTGTCAGTAGTAAAACAAAGGAATTTTATTTTACGACCTCTCGCTCTCTTGTCATGTCGTGTCATAATGTTGGCACTTTGTAAATAGTTTTGTTGTCGCTTGTAATATACGACATTCCTCTTTATAATTTGTTCCTAACTGTTTGTCTACCATGCCAGGGTCCTTTGTGTGTTGTTGGGTATAGAGGCTCGCGTTAGCTCGTCTGAATGGAATATCTGACGTCGGTGTGTGTGTGTGTGTGTGTGTGTGTGTTATCTGGTGATTGGAAGGCGGATACTGCCGAATTGAGTAAAAACTAGCACGAGACACATATTAAGTCCGCTTACCCACTTTATCACGCGCTGTGTTGTGACGTGGAGTTAACAGAGGTAATTCTAGTGTGTTGGCGTGACCTTGACTGATGTGGCCCTGTGTGACAACCAGACCACGTTGAAGTACCGCACCTGTGTCTCTACCTGTCCTTTCACCCCCTTTCTCTCCTGCCCTCCCTCACCCGTGCCTCCTGCCCTCCCTCACCTGCCCTTCACTGTCTCCTGCCCTCCCTCACCTGCCCTTCACCACTGTCTCCTGTGTCTTCTGCCCTCCCTCACCCTTGTCTCCTGCCCTCCCCGACCTGCCCATCACCTTTGTCATCTGCATCTCACCCTTGTCTCGTTTACCTCGACCTGCCTATCACCCTTGTCTCTTCTCTACCTCGACCTGCCTCTCACTCTCTACCTCGACCTGCCTCTCACCTTGTCTCTCCTCTACCTCGACCTGCCTCTGACCTGCCTCTCACCCTTGTCTCTTCTACCTCGACCTGCCTCTCACCTTGTCTCTCCTCTCTGACCTGCCTTTCACCCTTGTCTCGACCTACTTGTCTCCTCTACCTCGACCTGCCTCACCTTGTCTCCTCTACCTCTGCCTCTCTCTCCTCTACCTCGACCTGCCTCTCACCCTTGTCTCTCCTCTACCTCGACCTGCCTCTCACCCTTGTCTCTCCTCTACCTCGACCTGCCTCTCACCCTTGTCTCTTCTCTACCTCGACCTGCCTCTCACCCTTGTCTCTCCTCTACCTCGACCTGCCTCTCACCCTTGTCTCTCTTCTACCTCGACCTGCCTCTCACCCTTGTCTCTTCTCTACTTAGACCTGTTTCACCTTAACCACTACCACCAACTGCCAGTGAACTTACAGCTCCACCTTTTCGAGGGAACTGAGGAGACCTTGATGATGTTGAACGTATTAGAGGTACTCGCAACTTGTCCTCCTATGATGCGTGTGTGTGTGTGTGCGCGCGCAGAACTATTCCTCCTGTGAGTGTGTATGTGTGTGTGTAGAACTTGTCTTGTTGTGAGTGTGTACAGAACTTGTCATATGTACATGGGTGTAGAGTGTGGGTAGGAAAGACTAGAGTTTACAGTGAGACTCCGTGATTGTTATAGTAGTAACTCGGGGGGTGCAGAGCCACGTGTTACACCACTCTCGGCTTTGTTTACTCAGCTGGTCCAGCTGGCCTGTGCCATCCCATCAACTCGACCCAGCCAACGCTATCCGCCCAGTACCACCAGGCTTCCAACGCTATCCGCCCAGTGCCACCAGGCTTGCAACGCTATCTGCCCAGTGCCACCAGGCTTCCATCGCTATCCGCCCATTCCCACCAGGCTTCTAACGCTATCCGCCCATTCCCACCAGGCTTCTAACGCTATCCGCCCAATGCCACCATGCTAAGGCTACTCGCCCAGTGCCACCTGGCCGTACCTTACCAGTGGCTTGGAGGGTGTTAGCGATGCTGACATTCAGATGTAAAGGAATTGTTGAGAGGCGAGTGAAAAAAGGCTACAGGGGGCCAGCAGGTCCCCAGACGACCATCACCACCTGTCCTGAAGTGTGTAATACAATTTCAGAAAAGCTTACAACATAAGACAGTAGTTTACATGACAAGATGGTAGTTTACATTAAAATGCGTTGCAGTTGATTATAATACACGATAGCAGTCTACCATACAAGACAATGCTGTACAGTACAATTCAGTAGTTTACAGTATAAAGACACTAAAGGTTTACAGTGAAATATCTGAGAGACAAGATAAAGGCACTGGCACCCATCTTGGCTGTTGAGTTAAAGTACAATTTTTCCCAGAGAACTGATCATTGGTAGCGTTGAGCCGCACCTGAAAAAAGAAATCCCTCACACGGGAACATTATTTTGAGTCAGATCAGGAAGGCCGGAATAAGCAAAACACACCCAAAGAATAATATAACCTGTTAGGAGTAAACGAATTCCCACCATCATTATTTCCGGCTTAAAATTCATGACTTTCATAAACTTAATTATTCATGCCGGTTTTTATGTGTGTTTTTTTCGCTTGTATAATTTGTGATTTTTCTTATGTCTTACCTTGTTTGATGTAAGACCCTCAGCCTGCTTCAAGGATAGCTGGCAAAAAAAAAAGTAAAAACGTCTCTTACAAACATTGTGGTGTTGATGTTGCCAGACGAGTTTTTCTGGTTGTCATTGAAGCGGTGGCCGGGGTGGTAATCTTTCCCCATTTGCTCACCAGACTGGTTGGTGAGGTACCCTGGCTGGCTGCCGCTCGCTCCTACATGTTCTCTCCTTAATATAAAATGCATTCTCTAGGTACCATTAAACTTGTGCTTTTTATGAGTGTGTGTGTGTGAGTGTTTTTGTTGAATATTTTAAGAGCAGTGTTGAAAGAGGTGTCATGGTGGAGAGAGAGAGAGAGAGAGATACTTAGGGAAGACAATTATAAAGATGTTCATTAGACTGGTAGTAAGCTGTGATAAGTACACACCAGTATCATCCCTTCAGGTCTCAACAAAGCTACACCAACAAGACTCTCTCATGATCGTTTCTCTTCCAAACACAGAAGCTCACATCACCTTTTAACAACATGTGCTGCTTCACCTGTGTTTACACGGCAAGGGTGTCTGCCAGCATAAACCAAATAATTAAATAAATAAGTCGCTTCTCAGAGCTCAACAAGGTGGAACTGCCAAGGACTGCAGGTGGCCGGGGGGGAGGTGAAGAATCTTGAATCAAAGACGGGGACAGGGTTCTGATCACCTGGCCCCTCAGCATATATCACCTGATGATTAAACACCCAAGTCCTACCTGGGGATAGGTTAAGGTTACGGTGTAGGTTAATCTTAAGGTGAATTAAACTAGGGGCTAATCTTCAGGTAATTTCCTTATTATATTGACTCTGCCTTTAGGAGTGTGACTTGTTGCAGGTGTGGCAGGTGAAAGGAGTACGAGAGAGAGAGAGATGAAGACTTGATACACAATGGACAATGATCATTCTGTGTGTGCAGTAGCGGTTTGGCTTACACAGGCCATAGTCGCCTGCAGCCACCGTATTCTCAGTTCCTCTCACGCCTCCAGGTCTGACACTCATACTCTCCACCGAACACGGCTCCTCCCTGTACATGACCTCCTCCACGCCTCACACCCACTGATGTAGGTCACGCTCCACAGTCCCTCCTCTGATAACAGATAATAAAATAATGATACCTATAATAATGATAGAACTATCAGTATCGCTCTCGCTAAATTTAAGAGAAATCTGTTAAAGAAGACACGCCACACTGCAGCGTTTCCTTGTAGGTGGTGATATGTTGATTTCTTCCTCTGATGCCGCTGCTTCCTCTTCTTCATTCCCCCACCTCCTCCCCTTCTTCTTCTTCATCTTCTGCATCCTCCTCCTCCTTCACCTCCTCTTTTTCATCCTCTTCTACATTCTCCCCCACTTCCTCCTAGCTGTGTACAACGCCAGCATCAAGGGGTTATATACTAACCCAGAGAATGGTGGCGTACTACTGGCCTAGCCTCTGTTTCTGGTATGGTTAAGCAACATCCACAGTAGTGTCCATTACTGAGTACAAGTGAATAATTTAATATAGGTTTTATGTACTTATATGTCTTCCTAGGGAGGAAACATCACCTTTATGTGGTCACGTGGATAGTACACCACCTGTGCTATACACCCGGACTTGTACTTGTAGTGGTACTTTTTTAGTAAACCTGTACTTTTAGTGGTACTGTACTTCATAACTAGACTTTTGAATACCTACAGCTGCTGGAAGGCTCAGGCAGTATCACGTGTGTCGATCTCAAGACAAACCAACACAAGACTCGTCAAGACAACAATAGGAAGCATTCCATTGTTAGCTACGCCTTGTCACACACAGTTTCATATGTCGGATACGAATCCCCCCTCCCAACCACTTACGCAACACTCCTCCCCACCTCCCCTCCTCTCCACACTGACCTTCACCTACCCGAGCAGGTCACTAGCACCTGGTGTGTTTCACCTGGTGTGTACTTAAAGCAGTGTTGCTGTCGTCACCTTGCAGTGAGTCACGCAGGCGGTGGACCACTTTTTTGTTAATTCGTCTTGGTAAAAATGAATCATGAATCTGCGGTAAAGATATGTGCGTTTAAGACGTCTCAAATCGTCCATATTTATGTTCGGAATACTAATTTGTTCGATTTACCCCGAGTCAATTACACTTTAGACATGAACACCTGCGAATAAAGATTTTCTTTTCCTTGCACTAATTTCTGTGCAGTGGGTGCTTGAGGACCCATAATATAACTTCAGGTGGCTTACAGGTCCTGCCAAGTATGTGCTCAACATTTTGTTTCCTCACTTGACCTGCAGTTTTGCCTCCTTACGGATGCAAAATATTTTTTTTCTTTAAATGAAATAAACTTATTCTTCAGTAATACTCTACAGCCAGGTGGAGGATGACCCACTTAGTTATGTAACAGTTGGAACAGACTTGTGTGATTAAATCTCTCCATTTCAATCTGTTTCTTTCTGTTATAAAGCCTTGTGAGCGTGATGTCTTTATTATGATATATTAAGCCCTTGGAAATATTAGCGTCCGAAGAGTTGACCGGGAGAATCTGACGTCGTATTTTACCTCCGGAGTTTAGGATTCACGAACGTGCATTACTCAGGTGTTGCTCACGACGTGGATGATGTGTGCACTATATGAGGCGGTCCTTCACACCTGCTGTGCTGGGAAACCGTCGAAAGTCTTCCTTTCACTTTGTCGTGCTTGAAAAATCGGTTTGCTGTGTGTGTGTGTGTGTGTGTTTAGTTTGATGCACTAAATATTTTATATATAATTTTCATCAAGACAGATTCAAGTGGCATTATGGTGTACTTAATCTATTTGCATTATTTTGTGTGTACGTCGTTAAAATCTTCCCCCCCTGTTAACTCTCTCTTTTGATGGACGCCGCCGAAGGTTACGGCGGGCGATGACAGGTGTACGTGGGGTGATTGGCAGAGGGTCAGAGTAAGTAAGCATGAACGGGGTGGGTGCTGGCGAGGCAGTAGTAGTACTAGTAGTAACACATTGTGAATAGTGACCTCTTATCTGGGACGATATTACCCGCAGCTCACTCAAGGCTCCCCACCTGGCAGCACCGCCCTTGTGTTGTGTGGAAGTGCTAAGGGCTGTGTCAGGTGGCGTTGTTTCTTGAGTTTATTTATAACTTCATCGATAAAATGAGAAATTGGAAGTACATTGTCAACTTATTACTAACGTCTCTTTCATTTACATAGGTTTATGTAATCTATCAGTAAGAGAGATGGAGTGAACGTTGCTGTGATTAATTTTATAGAGAAAACTATACAGTATATCTTATCTTAATGCTACAATATTCCACATTTCCTGTCTTGCGTTCAGTCATGTATGTGGGAACCTGTATTGATTCAACCACCCATTACACACTAAACTTGTCAACGTGACTCAGAGTAAACTAGACTTACCTACGGTTAAGTGAAGCTGGCCAAGGTTCCCTCATTTCTAATCCGCTACAGTCACCCAGGCAACCACCACCTCCCACTGAGATCCAACACTGATAACGCTCCATATCATCAACTTAAAATAATTTTATAAGCCTGCAGCAAAGAAGGAAAAAAACGAGTGAGTTGTTTTGTGCGATATTTACGTGACCTGTTGGGTATGTTTATAGGAAGCACTGCTCAGCGTGTTAACGTTGTGCATTGTTTCTTCCCGTGGACGCAAGAATAGAACTCATCGTGTACTCAGAGCCTCACGTTTCCGTCAAACAGCTGGAAGGATGAAGGACGAGCTGACGCACCTCTTCTTATTGAAGCTTCATTGGTAATATTCACTGATCGTCGTTTGAACATATCCTCTTTACTCTGATACCATGACGATGTTAACCTACATGTCATGTTATAAGCAGATTACTAGGTTTATTATTTATTGCTGCATTTGAGTTTCTTTAACCATTTCATTTAATGTAAGCTTTAATATTTATTTAATGCTAATTCCTCTTAATTTGTTTAAAAAAACATGATGTTTGTGCGTGCAACCAGGTAAAACTTATTCAGAGTGGAGGGTGCGTGGAATGTACCTCAAAGTCTTGACAATAATAGTCTTTTATGTATTTTATGTCATATAATGTGTGTGTCGTAGCCTCCGGTGCCGGCGTGCTCCGTACAGGATGGGGCTCGTGAGACCTAACTTACCGCTCCACATTTTTATCATTGGTATCCTGTCGCCATATTCTCTCCTTTCTTCTCTCACTACAACACAGTTCACGAGTCGTCCCACACTGCTGCCACCCTCATCATTCACTGTGTAGGAGTGGAAGTTTGTAGCATCACTTGAGACACTGGATTCTGCTCAAAGTTTTCATCCGAAAAAAGTTTAGTTTGATTTGTGCTACACTGTATACTCCTTCAATCACTAGCCTTTCTGATACCCGTGTACAGTATATGTATCACCAAAAAAAATATTTAAAGATTATTTGTTACATGTGGAATATTATCAAGCAGTATGATAAATAATGTTTATTTTTAGATGAGACATGTTTTTCCATTGAATATTATACTCCAAGATATCTGGGTTTATCATTTACATTTATGAAAAATAAGAACTTTCAGAAACGATTGGATTTTAACAAACTTCAAGTGGTCGTAAAACACTACTTACTGAATTTATGGAGCTGGTTTAACAAGACCATTTGGTTACTCCGCATGGACTGGCTGCTGTCAGTCTTGGAAGCCAGAGACTGAGTGGCGGATGCTGGTTAGTCAAGATAGGTTTGTGATGTCTATGTGGGTTCATTTGTGTCCCACAGGTTTCTAGTAATGGATGGTCATGTTAAATTTTTTGTAGAGGATCAGTAGCTAGCCTAGCAGTTTTCAACGAGTGTGTTGGTGTGCGTGAATGCAAGTAAATCAGAGGGAAAAGGCGATTGTGAGATGCATGTGCGGTTACGTGGCGTGGTGGGGTGTCGGCAGCGGCGGCCCTGGATGACTCGCGAGCCCCCGTACACTTGTTGCGAATCCCGCTGCCGCCAGACAGTCGCGCCTTAGACTGTGACGGGAGTAGTGTGACGCTGTTCTCCGCCGTCCCCCGGGATACTACGTACAAAGAAAATTTTTTGTGACGTTTACTACTCGGGATTATTGTGATTTCCAGGTGGGTAGATACATGAAGGTGTGCAGTGTGGGGATATGTAGTGGTGTGGGTAACACTACGCTCCATGCATTGAATTAGATGTTTTTCCCGGGTTCAAGGACGTGTGGCCATTAGCAACGTGGGTGAAGTCCACGCCGGTGATGAAGTGCTCACTCATTTGGTTTAAAACTTGATAAAAAGTCAAAGGTGAAGTGATGATTATGCAGTGATAATGCAGCTGAACATGAACATTTTCCCTCGAGTGATAGAACAAGTGGTTTATGAAGTAGTAACGTCTACTACAGAGTTCCTGATCTCGTTTATGTGTAATTTTATCAGGTTTATATGAAGTTATTTGTTTAAATATTGTCGTAGGGTAGACAGCAGCTGTTTCACTCCATGCCCTACTTCTGCTTGCTCTATGTCACACCACACCATAATAAACACAAGAGCACCACATTATTTCTTATTACACTGCGTTATCGACTTGAAAAAAATATAAATACGTCTATATAATAAGTGATAATTGATAAATGTTGGCGAGTGGTTACTGTGTAGCTTCGGAATCCGCCATTGGTGGTGTTATATGGTAAGACGGCAGTGGTGACGCACCACGCGGTCCCTCGCAAGTAATACATCTGGATGCCCGTGACTGGAGCAGTCATAATATAGATGATATTACTGGAAGTGAAGCAGTTCATGTTGGCGTGGTGCCATATAGTTTGGTATCTGGCGACCGTTGTCGTCAGGCCAGGCAACCTCGGAGCCATGGTAGCAGCCGGTCTGCCTCAGGCCCCACGCATCCGGCTGCTGCCTCACCCTCTGGCAGAGATGTGATCCTTCTGTCCCTTATTGCGTGGCTTGAATCCAAGTTCAGTTGCTTATGTTTTGTGAGGTAATATGTGAAAGGTTAATACCGTGAAATCCATCAAGCGTTATCGTTATAGTGTGAACATCGCGTGGCTTCGTGGCTAAGTTGTGGCACCAGGACCAGTGGCTAGTAGAGACGGGCCGGGCCTCACATGCCCCATATATGAGCCGCCTCGTCGTACAAGTGGTGGCTTAGCGTGACGCCCACACGACATCCTGCATGTACCATGTGGTATTCCAGTCGCTAGGAACATTAGGATTTGAGGTTACACAATATCCAGTTGTCACCAAGGCGAGGTGCACCCCGAGGTAATCTCGTTATCCACCAGGTACGTCAACCTTTTTGTTCCTCACTTTCGTCTAACCCCAGTGAAATAATTTAAAAATTTCCGACTACGACATAATTGGAATTTACGCCAAATTTCCAAAGTTAGTCTTCACTGATTAGACTTATGATTTATTATAGAGGCCGTGAATGGCGATCAACCTTGTGTCGCTGGCTTACCTTTCCAAGCTAATATAAGTGATATTTAACATGGTGCGACTGAGGGTAGCAAGATTAATCATATAATGAGGAAGTATCAACTGAGTAACGAAACTAGATCGATTAAGTATGTGTAAACCAAAGAATTTAAACTAGGTTATGTGTCACATTAACCTGGCAGAAAGTGCGCATTGAGGCCGAGAAACTTGTCAGACATCGCTAAGCTTGCGCAGTAAAGCATGGATAAATGAAATTTCAAATATATTCGGTTGCACTTGTTCACTTTTAAGATATACGAAACTAAGAACTGAAAATACCGTCGTCATTAATGCCTCACCGAAGTCGGAACTAACTGGCCTTAGGTTCGCCATTATGAGGAAGAGAAATAATGTCTTAGATACGTGTCGGCAAGGCGCGAGCTCTATTCATCGCTATAGTAACAAGGAGATGTTTGTGACGACCGTGCTACCAATACTCGTATTTCCTTGATGTAGTCGGTTATGTATTTGGTGTAGTCTCTGGAAGTTATTTGTGAGCGGGAACCAAGAAATTGTGTACTGCATTAAGGTCCTTCCTTTAAGATTTATTGAATGATTAGATTACTGGGACCGTAATGATACTGTAGAATGTACCAAGTAATGTGGTGTCTTATAACCTGATAAGCGATTAGATTGTCCAGTAAGTAGACTATTGGTTATTTGCATGGTATGGTGCATACCATAAGGTTCAGATATGACTCGAAAAATTTGTATTTCAAGCAACCTTATAATGTGGAATTGTGAAATCAATTATATGTTCGATGATTTTAACTTCGTTAACTTAAAGTTTAACGTAACAGTTAAGGTATATTGAGCTGATGGACTGTCAGTTCTCGTTAGTGTGGAAAGAGAACTCGTATACCTTTAAGTTAAATACACCACTTTATTAAATAACTCAGAAAATCTCGCAAGGATTATCAAGAAGGTGTAAGTAAACAGCATTGTTATGTGGAAGTTTTTAGTGTCCACGCGCTTAGCATAATTGATGAATGGTATGCCATTGGAAGTGGAGGAGGGGGGGGGAGGGTGACACTAGTAGAGCATTGGATCTTGTGACTATATATAGCAGAGCCCAGGGCAGCTCAATAATCAATACACACGCGGCCGCTCGGAGACAAGGAGAGGAAGACCGAGAGAGTGAGAGGAGAGTGTTTGAGAGGTGGAGGAGTGGGGAGGTGTGACGTGGTTGGTGGAGCCTTCACCTCTGCTTTCTGTCGCCTCACCATCATGGGTCTCTCACCAGTGCACACTACATACAGCGCAGCCAGATCTAGGGGTCTGCAAATACACACTGTAGGTTGCGTGAGAACATATTGGTCATATATTATGAAAATAGTTTCTTATTGTGAGTAGATGTTTACAGATTCCGGGAAAAAGTTGGTTGTATGGTCCTTTCAGAGTACGCGGTACATTATCAGGAGCAAATGTGAGCTAATACTGTACGTAAAAAGCGTAACTCTGAGGAGATAAGAACCAGTCATGGGAGACGGGTACCGGATATTTCTGTATTTTTTTTGCATTGTTGAATTTATTAATGACTGAATCATTCGTAATTCAAGTGCGTTTCGTGTCCAAGAATTAGTTTGAAATTAATTATTCACCTGAATAAACGATGGTTCCGGAAAGTGAAATTAATGATTTATCGTTTAAGCCTTTAAGGGGTGATTCAAGTTAACGTTTATTGTCGCTTCTGGGAGTTGGTGGCACTCTGGAACAAATTCAAGTGAGATTTCTGGCCCAATTTGAAGTGCTTAAGTTTCCATGTTTTACATTGGTTAACGCATTACCTTCTTGTGTGGCCTATTTGTAATTTTGGCATTCTCACGGGTGTTTATTTCCTCCCGAGAATGCGATGAAAGTCCCTGCTTTGACGCGCAAGCAGGACTTTTAGAATTTGAGTGCAAACTTATCACTGGTCAGAGCACTTTCAATATTTACGGCGCAAGAAGTGAATTCCTGACACCAGTAGCTTCGGCAACTTGTGCGTAAGCAAAAATCAATCTAGTGTAGTGCAGATCTTACTATCGCACGATGCCAAGATCTATATTCATTACATATTTAGTAAGCACGGTCTATAACCGATACGAATTTTGTTAGGGGTAAAGAATGGGCTTTACACATTGAAAAGTTGGCGTAACTAAAACGAATATTCGGTCAGCAAATGATACGTTGTTGGTACTCTGCTGTGTTTGGTACCAAGATAAATTATATCTTATATATGAAACCTCTGGAAGTGCACGCTAGTAAAAGTTTTGTGCGAAAAGGTTTAGGTGGTGTTAGTGTTAAGTTGGGATGACGTTATGGTAGGTAGTGAAACCTCAGCGCTTGAATCATTCGTGTTGCGGGCACTTAATGCCGTTTTTAGGTGTGCGTGTTGAACATGTATCACAAGTGTGTCCGTCAGTGCGTGTGACAGTGGATGGTAGTCTCACACAGCCCACCCTCACTCTACTTTGTGATCACTGAAGCGTAAAGTGTGGTTGCTGTTGTACAGCCTCAGGTAAATGAGCTTAGCCTTGGAACTGTGATGTTCTTGTACGCATGGCATAACGCCTCGCCCTCACTTTGGCTTATTTATCCGAGTTTATCACGTTTGTGATTTAATTTCATTAAGACAAAAGTAAACTTCTCGTCTTGGGCGGCTTCGTACGTTGAGCATTGTCTGTTATCTGGTTCGTTCCCCGGGCACTCTTTGTTTGTTGCGCGGGGCTTTTGTTCCTCTGGTTGTTGTTGCTGCTCTTATTCCCGACCGTATTTACCTCTCCTACTACCTGTCCCCTTCATCCACTCGTCGCTAGAGGCCTCAGCTACCGTGTTAGTTGGCGGCAGTGAGTAGCAGCCCCTGTTCATGGTATCGGGGTCGGCCACGTAGCGGTAGTGACATATGTGAGGTGGGGGATCGCCGCCGGCTGTTCCCAAGGGGTACTGGGGGAGGGTGGCCGCTCTCATTATGTCCACCACTCCGCTTAACCGCATAGATTACTTCTCAAGTTGTTTTATTTGTACTTGTTTCCGTGGCTGCTGCTGGAGTCATATTGATACACTTTTCGATTATATGTGGGCCTTCTATTGATTTGTTTTTGAAGTGTTTGTGTTGTGTGACTTGCAAGGTTTTTATGGAGACCTGATAGTTGGGTTTACGTGGTAGAAGTGGAGAAACTGAGAAGCGGTAGTCGTGGACGGGCAAGTAAAGGTGTATGAGTTGCGTGGAGGGCTTTCATGTTTCTGTCCTGTGGGTCAGAACCACACCTTTACCTGCCGGTCTGCGTGCTTCTCATCCCCTGGACCCGCCGGCAACACTTTTATTATATCGCCTGTAATCCCCTCGTCCTCTTCAGTCTTCAAATTAAAATCGACATCCACTTGTTTTTGTGTGCATACTTATTAACGCCTACACATTCTACCTTTGGGAGGGTGCGTTGCAGTACAGTGTAAATGAAAGTTACCAGGATACCACTTATCACGGTGCGCACGTGTGGTCGTCTCAGTTTTTGAGTCGAGCGCATGATAGCTTTCTTATGTGTAAGTCGATGTTGGGAGTGACGATGAAGCGCTACGCGTGGTGAAAGTGGTGGCAAGCAGCAGTTAGGGCCACGTCTGTGGTCTAGGTTAAGACAGCACCAGGGACCCGGACCAGCCGCAACTCTGCCAAAATAACTCCACTTAACTATTGTACACTTCTCGCTCACTTACCACAGCCACACTCCCCTTGGCTATCACGACACACTGCTTGTGGTTGCTCTCTCTCTCTCTCTCTCTCTCTCTCTCTCTCTCTCTCTCTCTCTCTCTCTGTGCGGACGAGGTGTCTGTGTGTCAGGTCGTGACTGGGCTGGTGTACGCTGGTCACGGCCACTTGTCTGAAAGTGGAAAAAGTGCAGCGCGTCTGTTTGCCAGTCGTGACTTTCCTCCTGTGCTTTGTGGGGCGTCGCAGGTGGTAGGTTGCTCTAGTGCTTTGTTTCCCCTGGGTGCCATCGTGGGCGTGGACGCACAAGTGGAGCAGGTTTGGGCGTGGGCTGGCGGCGGCTCTCAGCGAGAGTGAAGTTGGTGCTAAGAGATGAGGTTTATTGGAACAACAGCTGGCGAGGCCTAACTTCATGAAAGAAAAAAAATCTTGCGGGGAGAGCGCTCAAGCAACAAGTGCAGCAAGCCATCACAGCCGTTTTGTTGACGTCGTGACCTATTTAGCCTCTAGGAGAGTCATGGCTTTTGTATAGAGGGTGACGTAGCTGATTTGGTAAACGAGTGGTCATTCGCGTGTGTAGCTCTCCCTGCCTCTCCCGGCATCGCTTCTTCTCCACCTCTTTTTTACTCCTTTGCTTCGTGTTCGTCCTTCCTCTCCCGTCTTCTTCCCGTAACCCTCACCTCCTCCTCTACTTCATAATTTAAAAGTTTTTTTTCTTCTCATTATCTCTTTCTTCTGCTTCCTCCTCTTGTCATGCGTCCCACCGTCTCATTTTCCTACACTCATTCTTTCAGGTTGGAATGTGTTCAGATAAGACAGACTTACCTAAGAATTTTTCAGGAATAAGATCGACTGTGTATTGGGGTTAAATAATTCTTGCGTTTTAAAAAGTGGTTAATTCAGGAAACGAAATCACGCTTGGTTACTTAATTGTGAATGTTAAAGAATTATGGTGTAAATTTATTCATACTGAATACTCGATGCATTAGGAATTTTTCCATCGTGTGCTTCTTGGTAATTACTAAGCTTGTGTAGCGCTTTACAAGAACATTGCAGAATGTTAAAAGGTTTTCAAAATATCATTAATAATAAGTTTAAAATGTTTATCGTGGTGGTTGCCAGCTTCTAGCATTATGATTTAATAGGGTGGTTGGATCTCCTTTAAAGAAAATTATTTTGTCCTCGCGTTCTTTTATTTATTGGCGAGAATTCTTGAAGGGAATTGCTTGTGAATATCACTTTAAATATTTAGGACACCAAGAAGATGAACTGCCAACCTTTGGGATTTTTTTCTTCAGCCAGTGACTAAGCTTCTTGGTTGACTCCATGTTCTTATAGGCTGGTGATGGTATATGATAGTTGCAGCTCCTCGTAACCGGATTTGTTGAGTGTTGTGCATAGGGCGGAGAGGGGAAATGGTAACTGCTTGGCTGGCATCAACTCTTTGTCTTTCACCAGTTCGTCGATTTCAAGTGCAATTTCAACTGTCGAAATACACAGTACTGGGTAGCTATGGTTTAAGTAACTGGAAGACTGTGACAACTGCAACACTTTACTGAGGTTTCACAATGAGGAAATTGCTGGATGGATACCACGAGTCTCCAATATATTGAACTAAAGAATAAAAGGTTATGAAGCAAGTGGGTAAAAATTTGTTAAGGGCATGGCTTCGCAGAATACATGTAGATGATAAGAGATTGAGGAAGATACGCCACCACCTGTTATCTCTCAGAACATAAACTAAGGTAAGCCTTGTTTTCCCTTGCCTGGTGCAAGTTTCTGGGTTGTTTGTGCCACACAGGCCATTTAAACTCAGACCCGCAAGAATACAGTGTTGAAGGTGTGCTTATTAGCCCACTTGATAAAATAAAAAGCGAGAATTCAGCGAATTCTTGGTGAAAGGTGCCCCTTGACGTCCTCACACCCGCTTCATCATGCTCCTCCAGGTAGTAAGAGGTAATAGCAATTTCCTGGCGCTTTGTTAGAACACTCTGAAGCATTTGCACAAGAAGTTGACTCTTCCTGCAAGTAAAACTTAAAATTAATTCGCTTTGGAAGGTTAACTAATCCATCAAAATAGTCTCTGTCGGCTGTGAGAGTCGTGACTTTCTGGGTACCGGTAGTTGATTCGTTTTGGTGGACGACACAAGAGTTAATTAAGATCTTGTTTGTAGGAAAATTATATTGAGTTTGTATATATATATATATATATATATATATATATATATATATATATATATATATATATATATATATATAGTGAGCTAGGAGGTTCTTAATGCAGTACCTACATGTACAATCAACAACAAAAATTCTCCGCCTTTACAGTGTTATACAATTTTGCACACCGGACTCAAGACTTCTGAACAACACTCAATTACTAGGGTGATTCCCGTTAATTTCTCTGTAGTAACTATACGTGATATAGAAATACATCATATTGGTAACACAATGCATCACACAATCAGAAGTACTTTACCAATTGTACCAAATGAACACGGTCCAGTGGTCATTGCGAAGGCCGTCATATCCAGGGTGTAAAACATTATTATTATTATTATTATTATTATTATTATTATTATTATTATTACTACTACTACTACTACTACTACTACTACTACTACTACTACTACTACTACTACTATTTTTTTTACTATGGCAAGGAACTATTGCCAGGATCATGGTACGGTACATATTGAGGAAATAATATGCACTCAAAAGCAAAAGGCAAGGTGGAAACGTGGACACCCCCTTGCGTTAAGCATCCAATACCAGTAAGTCAGGCCGGTGTGCAGGGTGTGATTTAACCATTTACTTACCACAAAAATCGGACCTTAAGACTGTCAAGCCCAAACTAATGTGTTGCACTTTAATTCTTACTTAATGGGAAAGTTACTTAGAGATCTCTATAGAGAATTTAAAGAGTGTTCCTCGCCGGAGAAACGTTAAAAGTACATCATACAGAGAAAAAAAAACCGCTTTATAACGTCGTCATACATTGAGCGCTAATAAAAACTGGAAATGTTAAGTCGGTCCGCTAAAGGTCGGGTCTGAAGAATAGTGTAGTAGTTTAATATTGAATATAGCCAGGTCACATCATCAGATATAACATGGGATTGTGCTCCTTTTCTTTTAAAGTTGCAGTGTTTGTTGTGACCGAGGGGATTGTATCTCTACAAATATATTTATTCTGTTTGTTTTGTTATGAACATTCACTGTGTTTTATATGGAAGTATAAAAGGTATTATTTCGTGCTGTGTGGGTTATTTAATGATGCAGTGTATCTTGCCTGGGTATTTGTTTGCTCGGTGGAACACCTCTGCTAAACTCATTTTGCGGTAGTGTGTGAGTGTCTTTGAGTGAGCAGGAAATGTTTGTATTGGTGTGGTGATGTAAAAATAGCGCTGGTGGCAGTGACATGTACACGGTGACGGTGTCTTTGGTACAGGTGGTGGTTGTGGTACAGGTGGCGGCAGCAGCGTTGTGGGTGGTGGTGTGGTCTTGAGTCCACCACCATGACTGTGGTTGACTGCGCTACTCTCATCATCAGCAAGCACCAGTGAGCTGCAAAGCATCTGCGTCATGCATAACATCTAAGAGAGTTAATTAACGTCAGTATGAGCATCTGTAAATATCAATATCAACTGTTTGGATGTGCTGTGCCAGTGGTTTTAGAACTGATGTAGTATTGTATATATTTAAAAGGCAGACAATTATTATACGGGTGTGACCTTTGATCATTGTTTATCACAAAGTTAAGTAGCATACCGGGAGTTGTACTGGGCTACATATGCTGGGGGTACGAACAGTGTTGCCGGCAGGACTTGAACCCATCAGTTGCTGGGAATGTCAGAGTATCATAGGTGCTACACACACCCACCCTTGACCTTCACTAGTGTTTGCTACCAACTGGTGACGTGGACCCTCTAATTCATCACCTCGTCCATTAAGATGGGTAAATTTGGCACCACTGCTCCGTCCTCCCTCCCTTCTTCATGCACGTACATTATATAAACCGAGTCAGATGGCGGTCAGTTTAATTTTTTACCATCAGTATCGCTCACGTCTTTGGGAATTCTTGACGTGTAGGTTCTGATGAGAAATCTATGACAGACAACACACTACCTGATAGATGAATTTCAATTCTGAGACAAGTGCGTGATATGAATGAAATGACTAGACCAGTGCCAGTGTTATATATCAGGTGCCAGAAACCAACATGTACCCTGTTTAATGTGATCGGTTACAATTGGAGGTATTGTGTTTATATTTTATGGGTAATTTAGATACCCCGGTTTCAGATGCATTGTTGCGTGTACATCCAGGTATGATAAATGATTTATCACAAGCTGGACTAGAGCGAAGTCTCCGTAATTCTCATAAAAAAGTGGTAAACTATCACACACTGGCAGCACGTGCGGTATTCATTTTGTATGTAGTGGACGTATATCTTGCTATATATAGAGCTAGTGGTTCTTACATCCAGTTTTTGTAACAGTGAAACTGCCAGGAAGCAAGTGACGCGCCTCGCTTTTTATTTGAACGTGTTAATTGCGGGTTATGGCCTTCTTAAGTGTTGCTAAGCTGTAGGATTGTTGGTGCGTGAGAGGTGGTGCACTTGGTTAGTAATGCATGAGAAAGTGGGTTAATCTTGCCAGTTAACTCTAGGATATTTACGTGATATGGTAACTTTCTCACCATCAGAGTGATAATGAAGCAAACGATATTCAGAACCAGGTACAGTATTTCGTAGCCACATCAACTTGTTCCTGGTATACAAGAACGTATTGAATTATAAGCGTTTGGAAATTTATCACCGTAAAGGTAATTGATATCGCCTATAATCGCAAAGGTGTGTAAATATAAAGCTGAACTACTCGCCATTGATGTCAGGATACAGCAAATGTTAATTAGACATACTGGTACCGTAGTGAATCCCTCAGAGGACGCAGCAGAATATCTATACAGGCGAGCTATTAAAATACGACATTGGAAAAATATTCGTATTGAGCAAAACAGCTTTATGTGTAGCGATAAATACTGTGCACCCAACAGTCTAAAGGTGGCGATCATTGTACTGTACTCTTGTATTAAATATTTTGGCTTGTGTTAGTTGTGGTTGAAATGATAACAGTGTTGTTTTTTTATTGAATACAAGTTTTGGGAGTTATTGGCGTCTGTGTAGATGAGTGTTCCTGGAGGAGTGGTTGACTGGACAGTTAGTTGTAAATAAATAATGTGTGTGTGTGGTAGTATGGTGTGATATGGTCATAACAACAGGCGGTGGGTGGGGGTAATGATGACAGTACCGCATCAGGAGGGACCATCAGCCCTTGTGTATGATGAAGCAATCAAGAGCAGCAGCAACAATGGCTGGCGGGGGAGCGTTGCGAGGCGGTGGTTGTGTTTTCTCGTGCAAGTCACAGTTGTTTGGTCTGGGCGGCTGTTGCTGCTGACGGAGAGACGAGTTGCCTCTCCTGCACGCCCTCCAACCCCGACCATATTTACACACTGATGCATTTCGCTGTTGGGGTCTCACCCTCCTCTACCTCATTGTTATGTCAGGGGACGCGAGGGTGGGAGGCAGGTAAGACTAAAATCGGAAATTATCACAACCTTCCAGAAAGAACGCTCATGCAACGGCTCTTTGAAATGATATCAGGGCGTTGTTAGACACGTGTGGTGGTAACAATGGGTCATACATAGTTGCCTGAGCTCGCATCATTTTCGTCTTTGGGGTGTGTGTGGTCCTGAACCTGTGTACTTGAGGCTTCGTTTGTGTATATTTCAGTACATCTTGATGAGTATGTGGTAACCAACTGCATGTTTCTGTTGATAATCATGTAACGAAACTTGTGACTGGTGTAAAGAATTCAGCGTGACCCTTTTTACTTTAAATGTGGTACTAAACAGTTAACAGTTAAGATATTTACAAGGGGACGGAAGGAGGTGTGGGAGTGTCGGAGAGCCAGCTTTGCATTATTGAAGAGGTGAGAGTTGAGATGAACAAGTCTGCCCCAGTCAGGTATAGGGCAGCTAAAACTTACAACACGACGAGCGGGCAGTCGGCAGGTTCACTCTTCATTGTGGCTTCATGTGTTGGTGAGCGCAGCCAAAATACTGAAACAATAAACGTTGTTGTTGCATGGCCTTTGATAATGGAGAACTTGGCACTCGGCCACCATTGCCTGGCGAGCAAGAGTGCCAAGGCTGAACAACCTCGTGACTGTACTCATCATCCAAAGTGCCACGATACTCCACTAGCATATGTTTGGTCCTCTGCCATTTAGAATATGAGACTATTGTTTTCAAGCACCTTTCTGTAGTTAACAGATGATCGTGTAAAAGTGAGTTTCGTTATGTTGTGGGCCAGTGAAGTGACTTATGGTCGTGTTGTGGGCCAGTAGAGTGACTTATGGTCGTGTTCTGGGCCAGTGAAGTGACTTATGGTCGTGTTGTGGGCCAGTGAAGTGACTCATGGTCGTGTTCTGGGCCAGTGAAGTGACTTATGGTCGTGTTCTGGGCCAGTGAAGTGACTTATAATCGTGTTGTGGGCCAGTGAAGTTACTTATGGTTGTGTTGTGGGCCACTGAAGTGAGTTTCGTTATGTTGTGGGCCAGTGAAGTGACTTATGGTCGTGTTCTGGGCCAGTAGAGTGACTTATGGTCGTGTTCTGGGCCAGTGAAGTGACTTATGGTCGTGTTCTGGGCCAGTGAAGTGACTCATGGTCGTGTTCTGGGCCAGTGAAGTGACTTATGGTCGTGTTGTGGGCCAGTGAACTTATGGTCGTGTTCTGGGCCAGTGAAGTGACTCATGGTCGTGTTGTGGGCCAGTGAAGTGACTTATGGTCATGAGAAGTCAGTTATGGTCATGTTGTGGGCCAGTGAAGTCAGTTATGGTCATGTTGGGCCAGTGAAGTCAGTTATGGTCATGTTGTGGGCCAGTGAAGTCACTTATGGTCATGTTGTGGGCCAGTGAAGTCAGTGGTCATGGTCATGTTGTGGGCCAGTGAAGTCAGTTATGGTCATGTTGTGGGCCAGTGAACTTATGGTCATGTTGTGGGCTAGTGAAGTCAGTTATGGTCATGTTGTGGGCCAGTGAAGTCAGTTATGGTCATGTTGTGGGCCAGTGAAGTCAGTTATGGTCATGTTGTGGGCCAGTGAAGTCAGTTATGGTCATGTTGTGGGCCAGTGAAGTCAGTTATGGTCATGTTGAGGGCATATATACAGTTAATTGGATCGCTGGGTTGTCGACCATAGTGAAGGTCACCGCTGGCTGGGTTGCGGGAGTGGAGCAGCAGGAAGATAATTTATATCGTGACGACAGATCCATAAAAACGAATATGAAGGTCATCGCCCCTGTGGAGTCTGGGTGTGGATAAATAGTGTGGAGGCTTTGTGTGGATCAGTGTGGAGGCTAGGTCTTATCAAAAAATATATTGCCCCACACTACGCCTCCCAAGAGAATGTAAATTCAGTTTTCTTAATCTGTCTTTATACTCAAGTTTCCTTAATGCCCTGGATTTCTACTTAGTCATCCTCTGAATATTTCTAGGTTATCCTCGCTCGTCCTCTTACTAACACTCTTAACTGTGAACCCTAGTACAGTAGATACTTTGTTAAGCCATATTTTGAACATAACGCATTGCTCTCAAGGCTTTAGATCCCTACTTATCATACCGGTTACCCCAACTCTTTCTCAGTCAGATTTATCTATATCTACGTTGTTAAGGTTATAGCTGGTTTCCATTCTCATCCTCAGAACTTTACGGTTTTCCACATTTAATTGCGTCTGCCATTTTTCAGTTCACACTAAAAGTTTGTTTAGGTCTTCCTGTAATTTTTCGGGGCTCGTTAGATTTAATTATACTTCCCAGTTTTGTGTGGTGGCCGGGTGTGGATCAGAGTTGTTGCTGGGTGTGGATCAGTAAAATAGCTTGGTCTGGAGGCTAGATGTGGATCAGTGTGAAGGCTGGATGTGGATTAGTGTGAAGGCTGGATGTGGATCAGTGTGATGATTGGACGTAGATTACTGCTGGTCTGGGAGGTAAACTACAGTGATGTGATGGGTAAAGTGTAAACCAGTGTGATGACTAGAGTGTTGAATCACGAGGGGAGGAAAAAAGGGTCTTGCTCAAGAGTGAATTAGGTGACTCAGTTGCGGTGGTGTGTGGAGTCATGTCATTGTGAGCTGTGGTGGTGGTTGGGGCGGCGTGAGGAGGAAGGGAGGGATGGGGGAGAGGGGAGGACTGCGGGTCAAGTGCTTCACGACCCCGGATGTACCCCGGTCCCTTGCTAACACAGTACCTGGGTGTAGTCCTCCCCCTGCCTCCCTCCCTCTCCTCCACCAAACAACGTGGTTCTTCACACATTACCCACTAGAAACCTCTACATGGAAGTGGGTGTTTTTTTCCCTCGTTTTATTTGGTTACTGAACTCAAAAATAACGTTTTGTGGTGGGTCGCAGCAGCCTGGATGTGTGTGGGGGGTTGAGACAGAGTGACGGCAATTACGGGTTAACATCACCGTGAAAAATGGACCAGATAAGAGGATGGCGTTTTTTATGTCGGTCACTTTTTATCACTTGTATACTGGACGGTGGGAGCGTTGTGCAGTCGGATTTCAATAATACTCTGGTCCAGTTACTCTTTTTCTCCGACATATTGTAGTAATTGGCAGTAAGTGGAATTCATCATTGAGGGGTTTTTTTCCTGTGTGTGTGTGCGTGTTTGAGTGGTTCGTGAGCACCCCTTGTGTGAATGACCACGGGTGTGTGAGTGAGTGAACGTGTGTGTACATTTTCACTGGGTCAGCCTCATAGTGTTTGCTTGTTCTCTGAGAGCTCCAGTTTCATTATACCCTTAGTGCTGTTCCTCTGAACCAGCAGTTGACGACCAACCATTTAGTTTACGACGTCTCCTCACCAGAGTAATAAACAAGAAGGTAAATTTGTGTTGCTGCCATAGTTACGGGTTAAGAGTTGGATGGGGAAGGCACACAACACCGAGGGCTTGTGTTGTGTGTGGGGGGTAAAGTGACGGCGCCTGGTGGTGGCCACACTATCCCTGTACAGGACGCCCTGGTGAACTGGCCGAGTTACTGGTTAATATC
Source organism: Homarus americanus (assembly GCF_018991925.1). Lineage (NCBI taxonomy): Eukaryota > Metazoa > Arthropoda > Malacostraca > Decapoda > Nephropidae > Homarus > Homarus americanus. Next base: position 10,588,470 of record NW_024731852.1, read on the forward strand.
AAGTGGTGACCTTGTTACTGGGTCGTTCCCTCTATCATAGCACCCTCCCCCCCCCCGCGCCCGCCACCCGTCCCCACACAACACACCTCTTATGGTCCCTCCTCCACCATGTGGCCCTCATGTTCGCCTCTCATAACACTGTCCTTATGTTAACTCCCTCACACCACAACCCTCATGTTCTCTCATAACACAGTCCTTCGGCTGACTCCTTCCCAACACAGCCCTACTACCACCATCACCCTTCACATCTCCACACACACATGCACCACCACTTCAACACACCACTGCCATCATCACATCAACACACCACCACAACACACCACCACTGACACCACCACAACACACCACCACCACAACACACCACCACCACAACACACCACCACTGCCACCATCACTTCAACACACTACCACAACACACCACCACCACCCCTCCCCATCTCAACATAAGTCAACACAGCCCGCCAACTATTAATGATTTTTAAAGAGTTTGTATGAAAGGAGGGCGGAAGTGCGGAGGTTATTAGCAAGAGGTGCAGGCGAGGCAGAGGTTAGCACGAAACATTGTATGGGCGGTGCAGCTTTAAACTCCTACATCTTGGCAGGAATTCTTTTGTGGGTGTTTCCTTGACATTGTTTGGATTGAACAGACCAATTACTACCACGACTAACACCGCCGCCACTGTTATTATTTTTATCACTCGCCGCCACTAACACTGCCATTATCACCTCCACTGTTCTACTTCCCAACATCGCCTCATCCCCCCCCCCCTACAGCCAAGTGCTCTCTCTCTCATATCAACAGAAATAGCTCTAATGTTTTCTTAAAGTGAGGTACGCACGCTTATTTGTTTCTTTCTATTTACAAGGATTGTATATTTAAGCAGCGGTGTAATATTGCCGTATTTTGAAGGCTGACAGGCAAGATTTATACGTTGGACGTGAAGGGTGCGGTGGTGATCGTTTTCCTCTATTGTGTATACTCACCACTCCACATTCCGACCTTTACACGGCTTCCCTCACTCAGTCCACACCTCTTAATTTAGTATGCGTCAGGAATGCCACGTACATACTCTAGCTGCGTCTGGTTTTGGTTAATATGCACTGAGTGGCAGCAACAGCCAGGGAGTGGGAGTGGTTGTAGTAGTTGAAGGAGCGTCACCTGGAGTAGTGGCTGCCGCCGTCAACGGTTGCATCACTGGGGTCGCCACGAACACCTGCCCAGCCTACCTGCCTCTACGTAACGGAAATACCTTTCATGGGCCCACCTTACGTACCCCGCCATCGCCTGTTACCACACAGCTATTTTTCAGAATCTCTCCATGCGGTAATGTCATTCCTTGACCTCGCCAGAAGTGATCTAGGGTTTCAGTGTACCGATACCTAGCCTGGGTGTGGTTTGTTTTCTTTATTTTAGAGTTTTCTATCATGTCTACAGATACGTTTTGCTTCCACTGTTGACACTTTTATACATTGTCAAGCAAATGTATTCACCGGTTTCCTTGCTTACGGTGATGGATTTTCGATGCGATGAACACTTGGCACGAACTCAACTTGGTTAAATATCCTTCAGTTTTTGGACTGAATTACCGGTAGCTTTACTCTGGACATTAGTGTTGTTGCTACTTGTTATTTGTTTAATATATAATTCATAAAAAGAAACTCCCGAGAGGCATTGGGGCAGTACAAATTATTATGTACACAAGTCTTTCCCTTTTGAGTAAACGTTATCTTTAGTTCTTATTGTCAACCCTGCTAATAATTTACCTGCAGATCGTTTTAGAGGCCACACTTCGCCACCAGGATGTCTTCATGGCCTTCTGGGCTGCCAGGAGGTTTAGTGTGGTAGGGCAGTGTGCCCTTTACAGTCAGGCTAACCCTGAACACTTCATTGGAGCTTCGTTTTGTAGAGAAAATTGAAGGACGTGTCAACGTTGCCTTACATACATCACTGGTAACAAGTTGAAGGTCGCCGGCCCCGCATACAGTAGTATTAATATTGGTGGCTCTGACGCAGTAGTAGAAACACATCAACTTGTCATTATATATACCTTGTGCGTCCTGTCGTGTCCTTCACTCATGTTTGGAATTATTGCCAGTTGAAGTGTGGGACTAGACCTGGCAATACTTTCCTCATGTCTGCATTATGAGTACATTCCAGTGAGTAGAGACGAGGCGAGTCTTAGGCGTTTACCGTAGTGTAGATGTTTCAAATTTTAGCAGTGTAGATATTGAATTTTTACTACGCCTTTATCAGTGACCTTCTAGGGAGGCGTGAGTGTAAACAAAAGTGCCCTAGTCGAGTTAAAGCTAGTTCTCAGGATCATTGTTATCTGCTGGCTGGGTGTGTCTTGTTCTCATTCTAAGTGATATTTACCGTCGTTCTCCTTGAATACAGTACCACCATCTGAGTCACTCCTAAGATATATCCCATTTCTTTAATACCATATAAGAGTCACTCCCTATATAACGCGTTTCTTTGTTCCTATATAGCGCATTTCTTTGTTGATATAAGTTACGAGGGGCTTGTTTGAAGCATAATGCATATAATCCTCTTCTTTCACATTAAGTTGCTTCATGGTATAGCCAAGCATTTTTCAAACACTTTGATTAGACCCTAACATCAGGTACCTGTATCATTTGTCTACTCATCCAGTGGTGAGGTTTTCATACCGTTCAAGAGGTATAGTGGTGCTCTCTCTCTCTCATATATATATATATATACACACACGCACACAGAACTCTTCAATCCCCCCTTCCTACACACACACACGTCATATCCTCCTCAGTATGACTGGGGACGTGTGGCTGGGTCATTGTAGTTTGAGAATTCTTTGCCCTTCCTGCCTTCCTCCTTAGCCGACCAGTCACGTGGGATCCAGTGACTTGTCTCATGAGTCATCACTTACCCATTCGTCCCTGTGTAAGCCTCCCGTGTCACATACCCTCCACTGTTCCCTCTTTTTACCTCTTAAACACTTAAGAATATGAGCCAAGAAAGTGCCACGGAGGAGAGAATTACTGTAAGTGAACTGGGCGTAGGAAGAGGAGTTGACGTAGTCTCGGGTGACGAACAAAGGCAGGAAGTGAGTCAAAAGGTTTACCGCATATTGGGGATGATATTCCAGGTAGTTCGTCTTCTGTGAATCCTTCATCAGTAATCACTGGCTATAGAAGAATTTCTTCTAAGACTGCCTGCATGCCTTTGTATGCGTGTCTATGATTGTGTGTGAGTGCATGTCTGTATATGAGACAGTAGCACGAAGAACTGACGGGCATCAGAAATTTCATAAGCGCAGTGAGTGTATAACGCTGGCCCAGGAGCACGACCCTCTGAAAAATGTAGAGGCCACGATGTGGATTTGCATGCCGCTGATCATGTAATGTCATGAGCGTGTTAGAGGCGTTTTTATGAAGCTGGTCGTCTAGGAACAAAATTGGCGATGTGTTAGTTATTATGTGCACGTGGTGAAGACACCAACAAGGTGGTGTGTGCCAAGTTTCTGTGGCTTTCGTTTGGCTGTTACCTTCACCTTCCCATTGTGACTACTCTACCTTTAACTGATCTCTTCCACGTGGGATGCACCTTGGTTTTGTATTAAAAAGGTGTTTTCGACATTTTTTAATAGAATATTTGGATAAGAGAATATTTCCATGAAAGTTTGGTGGGTTGTGCGGGGACGATGTAATTTGAAATTGTTTGTGGCTGCAGGATGGCCTACAGCACGCTGAGCTGTATTACAATGACTCTTGAATGGGCAAGCAGGACTATTTAAGAATGTGGGTAACCACACATTGGCTTGGAGGCGTGTGACTACTTATCTCCTCACCTGGAGAATGTTTTGCCAGCGGGGAGCAACGACTCGTTGTTTTTCTTTTGTTATTACCCACACCCATGAGGCGCCTGGGGTGTGTTTGTGTGTAGCGCGAGGTGTGTTTGTTTGTTTGTTCGCACACATTAAGAGAAACTCCTTGAGTTATCAGGGTCTCACTAGGCACAGTAATTTTCTTTAAATTCCTCTAATACAATGTTGTGGGGATCCAAAGATCAATGTCAGGGGTCGTAAGAGTCACTTAGCACTCCTGGTCAACCCAGCTGTGTTCGGTACCTAACTTTATAGTTGAGAAAGTGAGGGCGGTCATGGGGTGCTTGTCAGTGTCTCCTTGTGCACCGAGGCATGATATTCAGTATTCTACTCTCACTGGTCATAAGCAAGGAAATGCGATGTTCTTCTCCATTACGGTACAAATGAACTTAAATACATTTACCAAGCTACGAGGTAGAAGTTTATTATCTGTACGCTATTCGTGGGTCAGAGGTCAAGGCGACCGAGTTATCACCAAGAAAAACACATTTGAAGCTCCCGGCGTTGTTGTGTTTCTTGAGTGCCTCTGCTTCAAATGGTTTGTTTTGGTCTATAACGGATGATGTTTGTTTGGAGGTTCGTGTGGGTGTGGTTTTGCTAGCAGTGTTGCTGCTGGTCAATAATGATTAGTTGTGATAGCTTGAACTGACTAGGCGTAGTCTATCTCTGACGGTCAGCGTCAACCCTCACCATCATTTTTGACCCATTTACGACTCGATCTCAATCTGTCTTGAACTTAATGTACACCTTCCCGTATCCCTCACGTTACTCAGCCGGAAGCGGAATCCATTGAAGACGAGTGGAATGTATCACAGGCCGTGTATCACAGGCCGTTGGTCGTGTGTTGGGCTACATGTAAGGACACAGCGGATGAGCGTCATTTGGGGTTTTCTCTTGTTTTGGGAATACTGTACGTAGGCGGATGCTGAGTGTGATATGGGCATTGTCAACACTTGGTAATCTTGTGGAGCGTAGATGAACTTAAATTTTTCATTAACCTCTTTGTCTATGTGCACCAATTGATTTATTTTAATTACCTTTTTCTTTTGTTGTCAATTTTATCCCCATCACGAAATTGTTTTAATTTTAGATTATTAATTTTAACTTCTGGATAAAGCTTGTCGAATGCATAATGGCGTACATATAGTTGTGTTTTTTATAAATACCCGGTACAAGTATAACATCTGACTTGTTTGGTATCGGTATGTGTGGCATTGCAGTCTGGAGTAAGACATCCTGTTTGCGGTAAAAGTGAGTGCAGGAGGGGAAGTGTGTGGTTAGAATGGGTGATGTACTGATACTGTAGTGTGGTAACTGGGTGTAGGAATGACCCAGTGCAGAAATAGGTGTAGTGCGGGTGTTGTATATATATAGCGTGTGGTGGAAAAGTGCAGTAAAAAATGACGTGTAGTAACCAGGTGTAGAAACTGTTCTGTGGGGGGGTATATTTATGTTTATACTGGTATAGTGCGGGTGTTTGTATAGATAGCATGTGGTGGAAATACCTCCTTGGATGGATGGTGACATGCGAGGTGAAGAGAGGGTTTTGTTGCTGGTAGTGTATATTATAAAGGGACAGTGAACCAGTCTTGGATGGATGATATCATGCAGTGTAGGTGGTGATGGTGTGCGTGATGGTGGTCACATGAGGCCCCATGATGCTGGAACCAGTTTTAGATGCGCTGACCAGAAGGACTTAGGAGTAAAGTAGCTGCAGGAGCATCAAGGTTAAGTGAGATGCAGGTCTCGGCAAGGAGTGGTTGGTAGTCGCTGGTGATAGTGGTGGAATTGGTGTCATGGTGGTAATGTTAGAAGTGATGTCATGGTGGTGGTGGAATTGATGTCATGGTAGTTGTGGTGGTAATGGTAGAAGTGGTGGTGATGGTGGGGGCGATTGTGCTGGAGGAGGATGTGGTAGAAATGATGTTCTTGTGGGTGTTAAAGAGGTGCTAATTGTGGTTGTGGTGAACATGTGGTGGTGGTGAATGTGTGTGGTGTTTTAGATGGCATGAGGCTGGTGTGTCCTGACCTGTACCTCACACAAGTTTTTATTGTTATTATCTTGACTGGACTGGCGGGTTTTTGTGTGGCCGGGTCTGTGGGCCTGTCGACCAGTGTTGCAACTGCTGGCCCACAGTGCTGCCACTCTCCCACCACCCGCCTTGACACAGCCTGCTTCATTTGTCTCCAAAACTGGTTTAATATTGGGCAGAAAAACTGGTTTTATTTTTACAGGGAAAACACGTTTACTCGGGTAGAAAACAATTTAATGCCTATTTGATGAGAACTTTATTTGCCATGTTTGTAGATTGACTGACTTGAAGTGGGATTTGGATAAAAAATAATAGTTCAAGGTTTATGTACCGATGATGTTTACATTTTGATAAAGGCGTTTGAAGAAGTGGCAAATTATTTTAAGTTCATAGGAAAGGTGGCAATACCTGCACTTGTGATCATGTGGAAGTACGGTACACAATTAAGCCCTTGTATTTTTATTGAGATGTTGGTATGCTGTTCTGGGTTAACACATTAACATTTACAATCTAGACAGTGATCCCTCTGTGTGTGTGTGTGTGTGTGTGATAATCACCTCTCGATCTGTGGCCTTTTGCCGACACAACCACCCAAAACTTAAAATAACCAGTCATGGACGACAAGAAGTTTATAAGTAAAAACAATAAAATAAATCCTAGCAAAATTCAGTAACCATACTAGTAAAATTCATTTACTTTTTTTCTGTTCAATATCAGTTTGGATTGTATGTGTTTTAATCTTTATGACCAGTAATGCAATAACTGTAGGCTACGTAAATAAGCAAGACAATGAAAATGTGTAGAGCAGGTGGCAGGCCAAGGTTGTGGGTAAGACCAGTACCTCCTGTCAACTGGCCTCTGCTGCCTGATAAATGCTCCTGCTCCACCACTTAAATACCTGGAAAACTCTCACCCCGCCCCCCACGCTTACTTTTATGATGGGTCCACTTGCCTGAGCTCTACGTATGTGTGACTGAAGAGAAGGTTCGATTTGTCTTAGCAGAGGTTAGAGAAAAGTTGTTGGGGCTGGTCTTGTTGCCTTCCTGGGCCTGCCTCAGGTCAACTCCCTCGGGTTCTTTAATGATACCCTCTGGTGATGAACACCTGTCGGGATGTCAGCTATTTTTACATTCTAGGTTTCCTTTGTGTGTGTGTGTGTGTTAATAGTTCCAAACATAGAAGATGCACACGCACACACTCACTTTATATGTACGCTAATGGTTGAAAGTCGGGAAGATACTTGTTGGTGAGGATTTTATACAGCTGGTCTGTTAGCAAGTGTCCTGATAACCTGTAGCGTGCTAAGCATACGAGAATAACCGTTTACGAGCTGAACAAACAGCCCACGTCCAGTGCTTTATGCTGCGGCGACTCCTTCAATCCCGTTGCATGATGTTGAACCTTGGAGTGTGTGTGCGTGTTAAGACGTACAGTATATGAAGATGTACTGTGTATGTAATATATATATATAGGCTATATTGAAAAAGCCCTTAGATATTTTTAACTACTACATAATATTTTATTATGCACAAGATTAAAGTGAGGAAAGTGAGACCAAGAAACAAGTACAGTTGGGGTTGGCAGGTGTGGTGGAGGGGCGTACCTTCCCCTGGCGAGAGGAGTGTCTTACCTCAGCCTTGGGATTCCCCACAACTAGCGGCAGCGGGCGTAACCCACACAGCTTTCTCTTGATCTAGTCCCTGCTCGGTCATTATGCATAATGCGATTCAATAGCTAGCTGTAGATAATGACGTGAGTCAATGATCACGTGGTACTGAGTAGAAAGGGTAAAAACAGTAATGAAAGTGATTGGGAATATACAGTACAGTAGTACCGGCAAGTAATTTATGTTCCCAGTTGGAAAACGAGTTTTTGTACCTGTTTTTTGTTCCTTCAGATAATGTGACAGTAGCAGTTCATGAGTAAGATGAGGCATTAAAGGTGAAAGTGTCTTATAAGTAAAATTGCTCATTTAAATTAAATCTGTGATCAGATTCGATGTCTTCTTATGCCCTAAGATTTTGGGTTCAGCGCTGGCTGTTGGAGGAATACATGACAGAACTTTGTGCTGTCCCAGATAGTAAAGTGATGATAATATGTGGTTATGGAATTTTGCTCTCGCCTATTGTAATAAAGATAGTACTGTAGCCTTATTGTGAGATTGTTGATAGCAACTGGTGATACCTTGACTTAGAGAGTTAAATGTGATGATTCTAATTGAGGTAACGGAAAAGTGGGAAGGTTTACAAAGTGCTCACGGATGGAAAAGACACTGTTAGCTGTAGTGAGCTGGCCATTTTGGATGTTGCCAACTGTGAGACCCGTTGGTGGTGGCCCTCCTTACCTCTACAGTTTAGGCACTCATTTCCAACCGAAATAGTGTTTTTACACCTAAATACTGGTTTTCACCATGAAGTATGGCCCTAAATCTATGGAATATGGTAGAAATGCATAATTAGAGCATTTACTGTGCCTAACAAACTATATTTTGGACACGTCTACAAACCTAAGCTTTTCAGACCCTAGCTATGTTTGTGAACTCTAATGTGAATTCCCGTTGCCCAATGTTGGAAAATTTTCTTGTCAGTAGAATTTCTGGAATCCACATAGTACTTCGTATTAACTGTGCCCTGTTTTATTTATACAGTATATATATGTATACCTGTATAATACAGTCATTCATAAATAACACTTGTATAACACGTCAAGCTCTAACTGAGAGAGACATTTAAATTTGAAGTTAATCTTATACAGACACCAAAACTGGTTCATGAATTGTCTGGGAGCTAATGCTAGGTGGGTATATTTATGTAGCAGCCATCTCACATACGCATACTATACTTGAATATTTTTAATTTAGAAAGGAATGACTAATTTTTTAGACTACTGTATGCCAAGGTCAGGATCAGTTACAACTATGTTAACTAGTATGATACTAACTGAAATAAGCTGAGTAAAAGCTGCTAGATTATGGTACTGTAAATACAAATGCAATAAAGGTAAGGTTTGGAAGATGTTATCTATCTATCTACCGTACCTGTCAATTTCCTCCCTTCCAAGTTAGATGAATTGGGATATATTGAAGACCTCAACTCTACCGTACTGTTTAATCTTTATAACTTGACCCCCAAAATTGTAATAGTTATACTGTACATGGGTGCATATCCTCTTCTTAGCATGTTCCATACCACATGGCCATACACAGTTTGGTTGTTTTCACACAGTGAACTCAGGGCTCGACTAAATATCAAAACTCGACTCTTAACACCAAAAGTTTAATACGGTGGAGTTAAAAATATCTGCATTAAAATTGTTAAGCAGTTGAGGTTAACTTAGCACTAGGCATTGTTTGCTTGTGACTTTTTATTTTACCATAAAGCTGTTGAATTGTTTATGTTCAAACATTGCACTAAACTGCATTATAATTAGAAAACATACAGTATTATTTTTTATTGAACTGCAAGTTTAGGACCAAAATACCTATGGTAGTACCGGTATCTTAAAATTTATGTTTAGCTTGGGTATATGAATAGTCAGGTTTCTAATTCTTAAGAGCTGTCACATCAGTTTAGTTAACAGAATGTTTTAGTTGTTCCGTCACCAGATATCAGTGAGGTGGTTATTTATGCCCTCAGGCCTGGTGGTTGTTGCTCCTCCTGTTCAATGTTTTCTCACTCATTGCTATAATAACAGAACAGCATTGTAACCTTTTCTACTCTTAAATATTTCTTCAAAGGTTTTTTATGTTTGTTTATGGTAGTCACGTATATTTTTGACTAACATATACAGTACCTGTATAGAAGTTAACATATGTTTAGTTTGAAGGCCAGAGTTGGATCAGAAGTGTGGGTACAGTATTAAGAGGTCCTTGGTGTATGTCGTGTTAAGTAAAAAATACCGATTCCACTAGCTTTGGGTAAAGAATACAGGTGTGTTTATAAATCAATGACTTTTGTTAAGGTATTAGTTTTTATGAGGAAGAATAATGTTAAGTTTCAGAACAGTTGGAACTAACTCAGACATCATTTAAACTGGTCAATTTGGCCAATGGCAGCCAGTTCATAATAAGAACTCGGTTCCTTGCCATCTGGCAATACACTGTACCTGTGTTTTCTTGTCTTTATCTAAGTACAAATATCGTTTTAGATTTAGTCTCCATTTTAGCTTGTTCACATTTTGGTGTACAGTACTGTATATTTTTAGTCAAGTTTAAGTTTGGTAATAGTGCATGCAAAATTATGTACTGTACCATATTCTGTGAAAAATTTTGTTACAGCCGAGAATTGCAAAATAAAAATGCCTTCCTCAAATAGTTGGAAATTAAACCTTCAGCCTCTTATAAGCGAGAAGCTGTACGTATTTTAGAGTTTGTAGGTTATCTCACCAATGATTTTTGTTCAGAATTTTAGGTTCCCATATAAATTTGGAGTACATACTATACAGTACTATAGGTATTTGTACTGTATATTTAGTGCAATTTACAAGCAAATGGATTGGACTACTTTTCACTGGTTCTCACAAGGAAACAAAACTATAAATTATGATGCATTTTTTACCTTATATAAACTGTAACAAAAGATTGCCCCGAAAAGGGTACCGCTGAATTCTTTCAAATGCAAATCTTTCATTTATAGTTTATTTGTCTTTTATATATACCGGTAGTAAATGCAGTAATTCAGTAGTTATGAATATACGAATACCACTAATGCTTTTATTTTTTTGCAGACAAGTGTGTGGTTGGAGGGTTGCGGTGGAGGAAACGTGGCCAAGGAAGTGTAACAAGTGAAGCATCATCTGGTGAAGAGGAAACTCGCACAGTCCGTGAGCGCCGACCACGCCATCACACGCCTGATCCACCCAGACGTATACTCACACGTTTGGAAAAGCAGAATAGCACTGAGGACAGCACCTCCAGCAGCAGTGGTAACTCAACACCGGATCATCGGCCGACCCGCAGACCTTATAGAAACAGCCGATTACAAAATATCAACAATACTGGGCATAGTGATACTGATATTGTAAGCATCAGTAGTAGTATTAGCAGTTCTAATAGTAGTAGCTTTAATACCAGTACAAGTGGCAGTAACACCAGTGCAAGTAGCACTAGTACCAGCAGTAGCAGCACACCAGAGCCCGAGTTACCATCCCGACCTCCGTCACGTAGGGTTGCAGCTGCAGCGGCTCTAAGACAGAAATTAGGTATCCACCGAGCTACAGGTGGTAAGAGGGGACCAACCAATAACGGTGCTACTCGACGTCCAACTCAGAGATGGCGTAGTGTATCACCGGTCACTCGCACTCCTCAGCCTTCGTCGCCATCCACAACACTTTACTCGAATAAAAACAAAAATAATAACGAAAATAATAGAAATAGTACCAATTGTGAAGAAAGTATTAGCAAAAGCCAAAAACGGAAAAATAACAGCCCAAACAGAGCATCAAATAAAAACAACAAATGTGGCACTGCAATTGAAATTCCAGTTAAAGGAGATGATTTGTTAGAATCAAGATCAGAACTTTCTCCAAAGAAAGATATCAGAAAAGAAACTGATATTACAAATGCCATTAGTTCATCTGAGGATCCTATTGTAGTTTATGAAAAGACTAATTTTCTGAATCGGACACCACCTAATAGAAGAGCTGTTGAAAATCGAAGTTCAAATAACAGAAAGCCTACATTGAATTTAAATAAGGATCTCTCGCCAAATAAAACTGTTCCATCTCAATTATTAATTAAAAAAGATTCTCCAGGGAGAGTAACAGCATCTTGTAAACCATACAAGGAAAAGGAGGAATCAGTTGATCAGACTTGCACAACACCAGAAAGCAAGTATATAAGTCCTGAGTCATCCAACACAGTTATTAAAGAAAATGTAAACAGGAAAACTTCTGCTGTTGTCCCACCAACAAGTAGTTCCATATATAATGAAGAGGTCTTTATAATAGAACCTTGTAAAGAGGAGTCTGCCAATAAAACTTCTCCAGTTAGTGCTATAAAAACTGAAGAGACCACAAGGAAACCAGTGTTGAAAAATTTCAAGAAAGAGTTGGTGACAAAGGAACCCCCAGTTCTTTCAAACTCTTCCAAAGACGAGAATTCCAAGAGAACATTTCCTTCTGGTGCTTTAGTTACAGCTGGTGAAACTCCTAGAAATGAAAACCAGTGCAAATCAGAAGCAGCTGTAGAAATCTTATTAGATTCTGAGAAGGGCAAATTTGCTTGTGAAAAACTTCCTGAAACTAAAGAGGAAAAAACACCTGCCAAAGTAGAATTGGAGAAGCCTTCTGCTTCATTAGAAGGAAAGAACAGCTCAACAGACAGCACTAATGTTTTTCCATGTACCTGCAGCAAAGCTTCCATCAGTGATACCCTTGTAACTACCACAGCTGTAGTTAGGAAGCCTAGTTTAAGTGAGGATGATGTTGTGATTGAAGCCACGAGTGTTATACGAACAGCAGGTGATAGTTCAAGTGCAATTGTTAGCCAGCATGACAAAAGTGTTAGGAGTGCCATTTTGGGCCCGAGTGCCAACAGTGTTGTGGTAAGCAGCAACACAGCTGCAGTGTGTGTCGGAACCACCACAGTGAGTACAGTGTCGACTGTGACTAGTGTGACTAGTGTCTCTTTAGTGCCAGGCACAACTAGTGCCATTGTTAATTCATCCAATGTCAGTGGAGTTACTTGGTCTTCAGAAAGCAGCAAGGTGAACTCTAGTTGTAATAGTAGCACCAATTGCAATACCAGTAGTAGCCGTGGGTGTGCAGAGGTGGCGGGCGTGGTGAGCGGGCGGGCAGTCACCATCACAGCAACCAGCGGGCCAGGCCCCACGTGCAGTTCCCGTGTGGCATCCCCACCATCTGTAAGCATCACGGCAGTGGTGCGCAGCCCTGTCCACCTCCAGCCCGCCAACCCCGACCCTGCCCATCTTGCCCCGCACCATCATGACGGGGCAGCCCACACATCCCTGCACCACCAGCATCAGGCGGCTCATCCTTATCATCACCAACAGCATCACCAACTCCAACAACATCAGTCACAGCAGCTTAGCACCCCGTCAACAACCACCAGGATGGACCATTGTGATGGCTCAAGTGACTCAGGTGTAAGTGTAACCGAGCGTTCTGTGTCACGCTCATCAGTGCTTAGTGATGACAGGTCATCTTCAGCAGAAGTAAAGCCTAACACACCTACACCTGCAGCTGGTCAAACTAAGACATCACAGGCATCATCCTCACTCTTCATAGACCGTAAGGAACCTGTTCGCGTCTGGCGTGATCCATCACTTGTGTCTCAGTCAGAGCACACAGTGCGTCACATTCATTCAGTGCAGCACACCAGCATGTCACAGCACTATCCAGGGGTGCCGCCCCCTCATCTTGCAGCTCCGAATGGGGGCTCTGGTGGCTCCCACGGACCTGCTCACCATGGCTCTCATGGCCAGCCTCCTGTATCCATGCCTCCTGGCTTACCCTATTCAACACACCCAGGAGCAGGTGCAGCAGGCATACCTCCACCCTTGCATCTGCCTCCTGGTCTTCAACAACCTCTTGCTGGCTTGTATCCATCTCTTTCTCATGATGTATGGAAACAGCTTGCTCCAGTACCTCCACTACCACCACATCCATATGCTGGTCTCCTAACTCATCATCAAGAGGAACTAATGCAGCTGGAACGAGTTCGGGAAATTGATCGGGAGCGTGCTGAGCAGGAGAGACACCATAGGTAAGTGTAACAAGTTATTGAATGTCATATTATTGTGTTCATAGTAAAGGTTCTTTTTAAACTTTTTGGCTGGTTGAAGGCTAAAGGAGGAATGAGAAATGAGGGATGCAGCATATTATGGATCTCATCTCAACATGTTTGTTTGAATTTAAAACTGACAGAAGAAAGTTGAAGTTACTACAGAGTGTTTTCATTGTTGTTGAAGTTGGCATTTGAAAAGGGCAACAACAGCAAAAGCTGTATTGCCCGTGTGGAATATTTTGTAAATAATGAAAAATTGTGGATTGATAAAACACAATTGATGGAAATTAAAAAATTTACATTGATCAAGAGAATTTTACATGACTTAGTAAGAGCAAGGGTGTTTGTATTCACTGGTAAGTAGTGTGAAATATAATTAGATAATAGAAGATCAGCCGTTTACAACTTTGTACATATTCTATGATGTAACAGTAATATGCAGTAAAAATAACATTGCAACAGTAGATTGAGATGTAGAGATTAGGCATATAAAATAGATTTTCTGAGAAGTGTGTGTGGAATTTGTCAAGTGGTGAAGTTAGGATTTAGAAGCTTTGGTACTCTAAAGAAATTATGCTACTATTGTATTGTCAGGGAAGTGGTTCATGAAGCCAAGGGTGACATGGATGTATGGAGAACACATTAGCTAGGTGAAAGATGATTTCTGGGCCTCCAGTTGCTGTCCTTAAGTCATGTATAGATACCAACCTTATTCATTGTCAGAACTCTCAACCCTTGGCATATTGATAAATGCAAAGCTATCAAGAACACTAGAACTGCTAGTTTTCAAAGCACATGTCTTAATGTGGGTTACATATTGTATTTGATAAACTACCGTACATTGTGAGGTAAAGTACTTCAATTTTTTATTACAGTACTTTAATCACACTCCATTTCAGTACTATCTGATATACTGTACTGTATTTACCCTCTTTTCTTTTGTTTGGGTGTAACAAGTAGTACTGTACAGACACTTCAAACAAAAGGGTTAAATGACAGAGGAGAGTTGTGCAAGGCAAGTTAGAAATGTGTACAAATACATACAGATTTCTCATCAGAGCAACATTAATAGAATGCTTGGCATCTACTGTACTGTACAGTAGCTATATGTTTTGTACAGGAAGTTGTATCATTGTTTAAGTATTGTTTATATTCACACACACACACCATACATTTTTATCAGTCATTAATGTTGTGGTCTTTTTTCTCCTGAACAACTTAAACAGTTGACTACAAGCATTACTGATGCAGGATGATGTAAATCTTTTTCACTAAATTATTCTTGAGTAAGCTGTTTCATAAACTGTACTGTATATATAGCTCAACCATCGTGAAACAACATGCAAGTTTCTCATACCACACATATTTCTTTGTTTTGAAAATTCGTTTTAGTTTTTAAAATATTGTTGTTTATTCATCTCTATTGCTTTTGTTTTTTTGTAACTACAGTATATCGGAAAATAGATTTTTTAATTCATATACCTAATTGAGGTGAGTGAAAATGTTCTTTGTACCTTTAAGCTTCATGCTTATTCCCTGTGACACTTCTTAATCACCAAAGCTCTTACATGGACTTCTTACACATCCTTTTTACAGAGCTAGTCTCAGGCTGTAGATTATTAGTTACTTGGCTTCACCTTAAAAAGGGACGGGAGATAGTGCACGATCACCCCTTAATCCTCGCACATCTCCCTACCAAATTTCAGATTTTATCTTACAAAAATGTGGAAATGCGTAAGGAACACACACACACACACACACACACACACACTGTGTGTGTGTATCAGTTTATCAATCGGTCACAATTTCACAATTTAAATGAAGAATAACTGAAACATCTCTTACATGTACAAACCGTTTACTTTCACTTCAACTTCAGAGTACCTGTCCCAACTCCAGTACAACATATCAAAATAACTTACTATTCTTGGTCTTTCTCAAAATATTAACTGATGAACTCAATTTACTATTATTCATATACAGCAAATGAAATTTTACATTCTTTGGTGTTATCGTGGAATAACACAACTCCACCTGACACTCATTCTATCATCTGCTCCATCCATAAACATAAAACAATTATCTTTAGGCTGTATATATTTCACAATCCTTTGTCTTACTCTCACATAAACACTAGTTTTTATAATGTAACTTTAATGCCATTTTGTAATCTCTTGCAAACTGTTTTTCAACTTATGCCACACCCATGTAATATTGTCTATTACAGTATATTTACCCCTATTTTTTGTGGGATGGACAAAAGGGTACAAAAACTTCAAAGAAAGGGGAAAATTATAGAGAATCGTGCAAGATACTGAGACTACAAGTAGAAAGTACTACATAAGATTTCTCACCACTTTATTTAGAAGTCTCCACAACAGACAAATATCATGAAGTCTACATATTCCTCACTAGTTAATACATCATTTTAACTAACATTATTAAGGCTGCCATAATATACCTTGCCAACTGTGTGGACCAACTTGTGTGTTGACAATTCTAGTATCATTCAGTCTCAGTCATTGTACCTTTAAACAGTTCTACAAACCATGTATTTACAGTAGTATTCCATTTTTTTCACAGTTATACCCACTAATTAGCCACACCCATTCTGTAGATCTATATCCCATTTAAGTACCTTTACTCACTCCAGTTAGCCATACCCATTACCATAGTCATAACTGCCTTATATCCTTATTAAGTTTTGTTGCCTTTTTTTATTCCTCTGCAAATTTTCATACAGTACAGGATTTAGATTTACTCCTTAATTACTTACACATCATTATTCAAACTGCTGTGTGCAGGTCTAGTACACTAATATCCCCATCTCTTACACTGATCAAAATTAATAATTTCCCATTAATTTGTACAGTACACCGAGCTAGAGTTTATAGTCATATCAGACATTCTATTTACTGATACAGGTTATTAGTTCATTTTCAACTAGAGAAACCAGTACAGTAATGGATGTTGGTTCATCTCTCTCAAGTTTACAGCATGACTTGCTTGCATGAAAGTGAAAAATGTGGGTAAAGGATGAGTGTTGCCTCAACATTTACAGGTGAATGTCAGAAATGCTTGGAGAAAAGTGTAAAGAAAATACAGAAAAAAACAATATAAAAAAACAATAATAATGTCATGGTAGACGTAGAATATAGATGAATTGGAAAACTGTAGGTTTGGAGTGAAGGTTAGAGATGTGTGGCAACAACCAAATGATGCAACAGAAAAGGAGAATGGTGAGCTATCAGTAAGATTTTTCTTCCAGTGTTATCAGGAGTTATGAGTTGAACCAGTATACAGTACACTGCCATGTACAACTTTACTTTTTGAATATTAAAGTTGTCACTTTCAAATATCTGTTTAATTTTTCGTTTTTGTGTATGTTGCCCAACATTTATTTCTTATATATTTACCCCTTCCTTATTTAGTTGGGGGCATACAGTGTTATCCATGTCCATTCATCTGTCTGTCTCTCTTCATTGGTTCTTACATGAATATAGTATTAATTTTGCCTTGAACTTGATTTTCATGAATGTTAGAGTAAATTTGAAACTATATTGTATGTTGTCTTCTTCTATGATTTATGATCCCATGGTCATTGATTTATATTTAATAGCTAGATGGCGTGTAAAATAATTAGCATTAAATTTGTCTTTGAGCATAAAATGTTCATAAAAGTTTACTCATTACTTAAATTTGTTAGTGTTTGCATTTATGGGTTATATATGACTTGTTTACTTAGAAAGGCTTTGCAGGTGGTCATTAGTGTCTCTTCACCAACTGTGGAACTCGTATATCAATCCTGAGTGAATTTTTAAATTGAGCTTTAAGATTAAATATTTACACTGGTCAGTCAGTTTTGAATACATTTATACAGTACTGTATCCCCTTGTTGACTTAGAAAATATGTAAGGACGTCCTATCATTGGTCTGTGCAATAACTACGGAGGATCTTAAACTAATTGCAACTTAGAGTTTAATATTTATAAATGTTTGTGGCGGTCTGCGCATTTTGAAATTACCGGTAATTATGCCTGCCCCCCTAGTGAACATTGTTGATGGAAGCATTCATTGCCGTCTGTGATACTCAGATTAATATTATTTGACTTTTTACCTTATTGTTAAAAGTCAATGTGTTTTTGGGTACTGGTACAATACTTTTCATATGATTTTTATATAAAACCTGCTTCAGAAAAAGGGGAAAAACCTTTGAACAACAGTATCAAGAGGCCCATCAGGTCCTATTATCCATTTGGGATGGCAGTTACAGTAGCTACTTTCAAAAGACACAAGTCTGAAAGGGGTAACACTTGGGAAATTTTCCTGCATAGTTCAACAAAATTCACAGCTGCCATCTTGGATGGTGTAGCCTGACGGCGTACTGTACTGCACTTAGTTTTTAATGAGGGCCATCCAAAGAACATCTCTGAAAATGTTCAGCAGAATTTAGCCTTCAGTTCTTGAATTGATGATGTTACAGACAGATGCCAAATCATAACAATGTAGTCCAGGTATACTAACAAAGCATTAGTTTAGGCAGCATAAATACATTAAATTAGTTTACAACCTGTGAAACTAACGATCAAATGGTTATATAATTTGCAGCTTAATTTCAAAGCGGAATTAAAATATGATATCAATTAGTCACTTCAAAGACCTCTTTCATTAACTGCACCCAAAGTATTTATTGGTTGTACTGTAGTCAGTAATATTCAGCAATTATAGTACACTCTAGGAATAAAGTCATGGACAGGTGCATGGAAACTTCACAAGTGACCTCAGGTAATGAGAATTTTTTTAACTGCACCTGATTTTTAAGGTACTGTACAGTATATAGTATTTTATTTTATTTAAAATTTAATTAAAAAAAAATATACTGTATATACATATATCATAGTTTAACTTATTAGTTTCTCATTGCCACAGGTCACTAATAAGTTCCATGCAGGAGTCCGTGACTTTACTCCTAGAGTGTACATATGATAAGCCTAGGAAGTTTGTGCTGTTTGTTTAAATTGTTTAATGGTTTTTACATAATAATGTTCAGTATTTGCTGAAAATATGATGAACAGAGATGAAGAACATGTTTATATCAGCTGCTTTATATGTAGCTACTAACATCATTAAAGCTTTATGACAACCCTTTTGCTACTCTTAGCCAAAATAAGTACAGTGCTGGCACTGCATATACAGTAACTTAATTTGATTTTAAATTAAAATTACATTTAGTAGCTTGTTACTTGACACTATATCCTGACATAAGATATGGGCTACTAAGGTTATACCTGAACAGTACAGTACAGGTACATCCTTGGGAATATTTGTCAATGTGATAAACTTATTCATGTAATACAGAATGATTTTGTAGGCAAAATTATAATTTATATACCTGACATATGGCCCTTACTGTAAACACCACTCTCATGGTTTTACTCTTATCTAATTACACCACCCCTGAACCACAAGTGTATGGGAATACTATACAGTACTGTATAGCAGTGATGCTGTCATTTCATGTGTCAAATTCTATTTCCACTCGGTAATTTCCACTAGACTAGTTAATAATTTAGTGGGGGCAGGTCTTCTGTTGAAAGTGTATCAGGGCAGTTTCGTGCTTTCAGTGTGGTTGTCCTTTTTTTTTTTTTTTTAAGTTTTTGTGATTTATATTGGTTAAGGATACAGTGTTTCCATTTAGTGTGTGTTTTGAAGGAGAGAGCTATACAGTACAGTATATAAATGTTGATGTAAGTACTGATATACAGTACTGTATGTATACTGTTGCTCTGAATTTTGGCTTCTATTTTAAAATTTTGACCTTAATAATAATAATAAATCAAGCATTAGCTACTGCAAGTAGAGGTACCTACTGTGGTTACAACCTGGTAAAGTAGTTTTACAGGTGTATCCTGTAAGCTTCCAATATTATCTGAAATTTATAGTCAGTTGGTGATTGTGCCATTAAGTGCAAAAAATCAGCTGATGACTGAATTGTGTGCTTTGTTTAATCAGTCATAGCAGTGTTAGTCTTTACCTTGGGTTCATAAAAGTTTAAATAAACAATGCACTTAAAATTTTTGCTTCACGGGTTATCAAAGAATCGGTGTAACCAGAGTACTTGTACACTGTATTTATGAATAGTAACGTGAAGTTGTGTTATATTTTTTAGGGTTTTCTTAAGTTTGTGGGATACCCGTTTGTGTCTGCCCCTCGTGTAGTGAACACCACTTTGTTGAAGCTGCCCAGCAACAACTGATGGGCTTACAGTTTCTTGAGCTGGAACATGGATTAATTTTTATTTATTTTATTTTTTTATAAATTCATTCTGAGTGGATTCTTACTATGATCAGGTATCCATTGTTGTCTCTATCCCTGACCTTTTCACAATTTATTAGCTACTTAAAAACTATATTAATTCTTCTCGGGCATCCTGCTGATTGGTTCTAGTTTTTATCATTGGTTTTCATTCAGCAAAACTTGTATGACTAGATATTTCTTTAACTTAAATAAGTACAGGGTAAAACTTTGGTTAAATTTAATATCGACACTAGTGTATTGTACTTCTTGCAGTCACTCTTAAAAGTTTGTATTTGAGATTGAAAATAAGGTTTCTTAAATGCATCCTGGGATTACCTCGTAAGATTTTACAGTTGTTTTGTTGACTTCTGCACCAGTAAGACTGTGCATTCAGCCCCAGGTGAGTGCCCCCTGTGTATAGGTAGAAATTGGATCTCTACAGTAAATATTCTGTCATAATGTAGATGTACTGTGCTGTAGTATCATAGTAAAATAGTAGTACAAGACATAATATAGAAACAAGTGAGTGACCTTGAAAGACAGACACTTTCTTTAAGGAGGTTGTGAAAAATGCCCCTGTTGACCTCTATGATTGGGTTACTGTGTAAGCGCATTATGTTGTAATTATGCAAGTCATATATTACACACATTAATTTTTACGCCTTTAGTTCACCATCACGCATCTGTCATATTGTACTGGACTGTGATTCCTCAAGTTGAAATTTTTGGAAGATAATATTGTTTTCTTTTGTTCTGGTGCTATGGTATGTTTATCATGATATGTAAAAGGAAATCAATATATTGAAAGATTCCCATTCAAAATTTTTATGTTTCCTGGGAATTCAAATTGTGGAAAAACCATAATTCACATGTTCAGCCGCAGACTTTTGAAGCATTGACGAAATTAAACAGTCAAATCAGGTTTTAATGTTGTGACTTAAACCATTAGAAGAACGTGAGATAAATTGTGCTCTGTATAGTAAATAATGTTCCCCTGAAAGTTTACAGGGAACCAACGTGTGTGTGTTATATCACTCATGGATCAAGTACACTCTCCTTTTGTGATACAATTATTGTCTTCAATGTTTGGCTTCCCAATCTGTATTATTTCACTACCTGTTTTATCATGGTATCCCACTATCTTGTTGTCAATACCCCCCCTCCCACCTACACTACCAGCATCATTACCACTACACTACCAGTACCATTACCACTACACTACCAGTACCACTACATTACCAGTATCACCACTACACTACCACTACCAGCTCCACCACTATACTACCAACACCAGTACCTCCACTACACTACCAACACCAGTACCTCCACTACACTACCAGTACCCACACTACACTACCAACACCAGTACCTCCACTACACTACCAACACCAGTACCTCCACTACACTACCAACACCAGTACCTCCACTACACTACCAACACCAGTACCTCCACTACACTACCAACACCAGTACCTCCACTACACTACCAACACCAGTACCTCCACTACACTACCGACACCAGTACCTCCACTACACAACCAACACCAGTACCTCCACTCTAAGCACCACCACTACACTACCAGCACCACCACTACACTACCAGCACCACCACTACACTACCAGCACCACCACTACACTACCAGCACCACCACTACTACACTACTAGCACTACCACCACCACTAGACTGCCAATACCATCAGCACCACCTACTACACTACCCCGTACCACTACCACCCTACACTACCAGTACCACCACCACTAGACTGCCACCACCACCACCACTAGACTGCCACCACCACCACCACCACTAGACTGCCACTACCACTAGACTGCCACCACACTACTACACTACCAGCACTACTAGACTGCCAGTACCACCACCACTACACTACCAACACCACCACTAGACTGCCAGTACCACCACCACTACACTACCACCACCACTACACTACCAGTAACACTACACGACCAACACCACCACTAGACGTGGCCTCCAGCCTCCCCCAATAGCCACACCTTCGCCACCATTTATTTACCTTAATATTAAATATCCTAGACTACCACCACCACTACTACACTACCAGCACTACCACCACCACTAGACTGCCAGTACCACCACACACTACACTACCGACTCCAGTACCACCACCACCACTACCACCACCACTACACTACAGCTCCAGTACCACCACCACTACACTACCAGTTCCAGTACCACCACCACTACACTACCAGCTCCAGTACCACCACCACTACACTACCAGCTCCAGTACCACCACCACTACACTACCAGCTCCAGTACCACCACCACTACACTACCGACTCCAGTACCACCACCACTACACTACCGACTCTAGTACCACCACCACTACACTACCGACTCCAGTACCACCACCACTACACGGCTACTAGTGGATATAAGCGGCAGACAAAAACGCCGTTGTCACTACCAAATTTGTGGACCCTGTTAGAGTGACCGCCAACCAGTCTGAGCGAAGTGCCTCAGGAGAGAGAGAGAGAGAGAGAGAGAGAGAGAGAGAGAGAGAGATATGATGATGATAGTGGGTGGGTGAGTGGTGGTGTTGTTACTGTAATATGGAGGGGTGTGGTGGGGTGGGTGTTTAATGACTGGAACATATTTGTATTTGTGTGTAGATGGACCATAGTGTGTGTGTGTGTGTGTGATGTATAAAAGAGCAAGCGGGGTAAGTTGCCGTATAAGGGTAGGAGTGTGGCTGGGCCGTGGTGGTGGTGGACTACACCTCATGACTCCCTTGCCTCCACAGTTTTCATCCCTCCCTCCATAATCCTTTTTCTACTTCCGCTTTTACCTTTGTGTTAAATCTTTGTTTGGTGTTAAGTGCCTACTGAATGTTATAATCTGTATTTGTGGGGAAAGTGAGGTTGTTAGGGTGTTGGGAAGTGAGTTTGTGTGGTAATAGTAAGTGTTGTAAGATGTGGCAGTATCGTATGCCCGGGGCGGCGTGGCCTGAGCGGGCGGGCCGGGTCACGGCGCCGTCGAGGCCCGGTTTGCCCTGTGCTTGTTGCACGGCTTCTGCTCCACCAGTGGGTTTAGTTTGCTTCCTAGACCTCACCTGCCTCTTCCTGACACTCGTTCTTCACCGCTACACCCACGCCTTGCCCTCACGCACCTCTTTGAACTTAGACCCGGTCACTAGTGCGTCACCATCACGGAGAGTGACCGGTCTTGACGGGAGAAGACGATGGTGGCTCCAGTGTGGTGGTGGTGCGTGGCCGCCTGGGAGGATCCTTGTGCCGCTCCCAGGCCCAGTGTTGAGGCAGGCGACCGTGTAGTGAGACGGTATAACGCCTTGAATTATCTGGTAAATACTTGTTGAACCGTGGTACTGCAACAGGCGAGTCACTTGACGCCCTGTACCACTAGAGACTGTATTGTGGAGCAAAATGTCACTCAAGTGTGGAAACTCGGGCAGGTTTGCTCTGTAACACCCAGGAAGGTACCGTGTCTGTGTGACCTGACTTCAACCCTCCAGTCCCTGTACTGTATTTGTTGGTGTTCACAGGAGTTCTATACTATTTAAACGTTTTTGTGTGTGTGTTCATATTTTGGTGAGTGAAAGGCATATGTTGTTCAGTAATACACTTCTTGGAGATATACCTGTGTTATTTGACAATTTACTACGAGTGTATAAAACCAGAAAGTGCCTGTATATAGTATTTTGGGTGGGGTCTTATGAAGGAAGGACCCGCCCCCACGTGTCACTCATCCACCAGGTTGTCACGGCTAACATTACTTGTGGTCGCCCACATCTGTCGCGTTGTGTAGCTCGCTCTCATGACCACATCAGCACCGTCTCCTCTCTTGTCTCTTGCATCTATATTTTGTCTCCTCCTTCCTGTCCTCTTGCCCCAACATGATGAAATATGTCGCTTAATTTATTGTCGACCTCTTCTTTCTGTCACTTGGTTCTAGCTGCGTCTGTTGCTGCTGCTGATTTATGTTGACACTTTTTGATCTTGGGGTATTTCCTCATCCTATTAATGTGTTACTATTGCATTCTTATCCGCTTCTCCCCCCTCCCTTGCTCTTTGTTTCCTAGTGCGTTGTTTATATACCGCCCGTCTCCTTAGTTGGAACTGGATCTCGTGGGTTATCTTCCTCGAATATTCACCTCATTACGGGAGGCTCTCATTCCATCAGTAACAGTTGGTATGTCGTAAAGGTGCTACGCTACACGCCTTTCTGACAGCTGGCAATGTGGAGTGGAGTGTGTGTGTTGAGCGTGACACTCTTAGGTTTTGCTGATTTTGGGACGGGAGAAGTCTGGCACTTTCATTCAACCCCCTGAGTGCTGGCACGGTTAGTTACAGGGCTGCATTATGGATTTAGGTAAGAGGAAGTTCATGCCATTGGTGGGGGAAGTGCGTGGTTTTGATGGGTGTAGTTGTGGTGGGGAGATACAAATGTGTAATAGGTGTAGGTGGGGGAGATATTAGTCTTGGGTGGGTGGGTGTGGCCCTGATGTAGGCAGGTGGTGGAGACAGTTGAATTAATTTACAATCTTTTAACACCTCAAAGCACGTAGTAAATATAGAAGTTACCTTGTAGACTTGACAGGTTCCCATGATCGTTGACGTGAGCATTAAACCGTGATGGTGGTGTGAATAAGAGTGAAGGGGAGCCCCCGATTAGCGGCGAGGTTTGAGGTCATGACGGACGGACTGCCGCACTTGAAACCCCAGCGAGGTGAGGTGGTAGTGGTGTTGGGTGGTCCTTGAGCGTGGATGACGTCACAGGAGGAAAGCGGCGGTGACTGTAAGTGTTGGTGGAGGTGTGGTGAGGCAGCAAGGTTAAGCCTCACGTCAGTCGGGGCTTCTCTCCCTCACGCTCCTCACTCTATTTACGGAACGCTACTCACTCGTTCTTCCTGTGGGGCGTTTTTCTTCTTTGTGCTTGTTTATTTACATGCATGCGTGTGTAATGTAGCTGTGTGTGTTGGCTTGAGTTTCAAGGGGCAGGACCAAGGTGCGTTAATGTTTCTCCTGTCGATCAGCCTCTCGGTTGTTGGGACGATTAATCCTTCATATTCATGGCCGCGTGTTTCATTAAGCACGCAGGAAACTTTACAGGAAGTTCAATGTATTCACAGTTTTGGACTTGGCCGAGTGTTTTTGTTTTCCTCGGCAGCAGTAGCATCAAAGAGAGATAAACTGTTGTCTTTGTTGTATATTTACGTTTCTGGTGTGGATATACTGTAGTTGGTTTATTATTCCGTGTCGTATGCTCTTTTGTTTTGATTATTATCGTTTAAAGAATGAAATGAAGTCGTCGTGTAACTCGGAAAATGCCGAGAGATGTAAAATTATTTGGGAAAATCTTTTTGCATATCTGGCCACCTGCATCACCTACCTTGCTTATTATTTTGACTTCATTTTATTTGCGCGAGATATATTTATTTAGGTAATGATTCTTGTTTCTGTAAACACATGCAAATTGTGTGCGTGTTTGTAAAGATTTGTGTATGTATGTATGTATCTCATCAGTGGTGTATGTATGATCGTCTGGGAAGAGTGAATGCGTTTTCCAGACGATAGTATGAGTGAGCTGAACATGGTGGGGAGAGTGATGGCCTACACAAGACGACGGGAGTGTGAGTGTTGGTGGTGGGAGGGACGAAGGAACATTTGGCATTTCCGAGACGTGGTGTGAGTGGTTGAGTACACAGCGGCCCGAAGGACTCCCGGGTTAACCCGCTGTTGGTCCCTACACAAGTGGATTCTGTACACTGACCCCGTCACAGGGAGAGCGAGGGTACCCTGTTGTTGTGAGTGTACCTCCTCCTCCTCCCCCACACACGCTGATCTAATGGTGGCGGCGGCGAGTGAGTGACCCCTTCACTTTTTGATGTAGTGGTGGTGTGAGTGACTCCAGATACTCCCTGGACTGGTGACGGTGTTTGATGTTGGTTGAAGTGTAATGGTTATATAGGTACTGTACTAGCGTTGTAAAGCAGTAGTAGTGTTGGGAAGGATTATGGCAGTGATAGTTTGGTTGCACATGCAAGTGGCGTTTTATTTACGATGGTGTTTCTGAAGTATGGCGTCTTGTATTCGTGTATTATTGGTAATGTTTATAATGGAATGTAGTGCGGGAGAATATGGCGATGGTGTTAGCCTTGGTGGAGGGGAGATGGGGAGGAAGGAAGGAGGGTGATGGTGATGGTCACGAGAAAATAATGTGTGACCTTCATGCTTGTAACTGTCGTGCTTATGGTGAGAAGGTTGGTGACTGGTGGAGACTGGTGAAAAGTGGTGACTGGTGGAGACTGTGGGAATTGGTTGAGTGCTGGTGAGAACGCTTCCACTCTCCTTCCCTCCATCCATTTGTACATCACACACCTTGCACGTGTAGCGTTTGTGTGGAGAGTGTATGTGTGATTGTTTGTGTATGTGTGGAGGCTGCCAGCTGGCATTGTCTCCCCGGGTCGTAAAGTGGGTAGGACATCCTATAAATAGCTTGATCTCCACACACACACACACACACACACACACACACACACACACACACACACACACACCCACACCATAAGTTTACAAATGTCAAGAGAGAAGGACGAGAGTGAATTTGGGAGGAGATGATAAGTGTGTCAAAAGAGGAAGTATGGTAGTGTTTTGGTGGTGTCGGTCAGGGGGGTTCGTGTGTGTGTGTTTAGTCACAAGGTCAGACTGAACACAATGGACCTGGCAGGCAGGGTGGCTGGCTGACTCACACCTGACTTTCCCAGTTGTTTTATATACACATACGGTATATTAAATATATATCAATGAGTAGTATTGTGTTGTAAATCACATATTATATTGTATAGTGGGTAGAGATTTACTCGTATAAGTTGTGTGAAGTTATTGAGGACATAGTGACTCCTGACGTTTTTTACAGCTAAAACAATGAACTATTTGCTAATGTCTGGGTCACCTGTTACACTTGACTTCAATTCACGCCGCGGGTAAATATTCCTAACCTTTGCTTTGGGATCTCATTTAATTTTTTGTCTTATAAATGTTATTGGAGGTGAAAAGTGGGTTTTATTTTTATCGAGATGAAAGTTGGCTGAAATGTGTGTGTGTTTTGTTGTGTTTGCCAAGAAGTGGAGAGTGAGTCTGGCACTGTATCAAACGGTACCGAGACCTCAGTGCATTGTTGTTTCGTGGTGCTGGCAGTACACACCCTGACGCCCACAACACTCACACGTTTGGCTGAATTCTTATCTCTGGTGAACCATACATTTCCCCCGCCTATTTTACACCCACTTCGCCCACTCATGCTCACGTCACTCATCATACTTGACTAAACACTTGTTGCCACGTAAAGTCGTTCGTTCCCTCAGTCACGCTGCCACCATCCATCGTACAGGTAGCTGAACTCCAAGATAGTACAAACTATATTACAGCAGGCCAGGTGACCTTGGCCCTGTCTCTTAGGTGGCCCCTCTTATCTCAAATCTCTTACTTTGTCATGGTGTATATATAAAAACCACACTAAGTAATTGTCGCAGCGTGTATTGGAACCTTCACGGTTATGGAAATGAAAACTTGTTGCCTGAGATCTAACATTTAGACAGGCATTAATGTTGTGATTGCCTGAAGATTAGCCACATTGTAGCTCATTTCACCGTAAGATTAGACACCCGAACGCTACCCGGGGGAGGAAGGGGTAAGGTTATATTGTAAAGGCTGTTAATCTTCATAAACACTTACACTGGAGTGTAGCTGTTCAACTTTCTGTGACATACTGTAATAGAATATTGATGGAAGTCCCTCGAAATCGAGGATGGCCTGCCCAAGGGCCTCCTAGGCGTGAATTTGTTAAGGTGTAGAAGCAGTCGCCAACACAACAACCACACCCTTAAGTTAACGAGCTGCATGACCCAGTGTAATGGAATAGTCTGAGAAGACTGGACAGTTCGCCAACTGCACTGGCTAACCATTACCCCGGAATACGATCCGCAAATCGATTAACATCCAGGTTCCTAATTACTGCTGGGTAGACAGAGGCAAATGGCGTAAAGAAACTTGTCCATAGTTTCACCCTGCCCGGGGATCGAACTCGGGGTCCGTTGTGGTGTAATGGTCAGCATATATACGTGTCAGTATGGTTGGTGGCGTGTGAGGTGGATGGCAGCGGAACATGAGTGTTGCTTAACTGGGGAAAAATTGACTCGCCATGTAGGAAAAAAATATCGCGAGTAATGAAAACTGGAAGATGGCTTGGTGTTCCTCTTCAGGTGTAAAGGGAATACAAGACTTCCTCGTCTTATCGTGCCACGGTGATTACGCTCCCCAACTTATTTCATGTGAATTTTAACCGCGTTAACCTAACCTACTCACCCACCTCCCCCTACCCACACGTGTAGAGTTAGGGTGTATGACTATTAAGTGGTAGTTAGGGGTTTCTGCCAGCTGTATAAAATCTACTGGCGTTAGCTAGAATAAAATACCAAAGTGAGACACCCCGCCTTAAAGGGTTATGTAATCATCGGGTGAAGTAGCTGGGGTGCCTTAGCTTCACGTGATCCCTTGCAGTAACATGAAAGTGGAAGAAAAAAAATGTTGAGTAACCATTCTCACACTCTTCACGTTCCTCCTGCGGATGACTTTACCTTGAGAGAGAGCAACCAAGCAAGAGTTACGTCAGCGAAGATGATTATGGGTTGGGCCCCGTGAACCCCAACATGAGACGTTCAGCGCCTGGTGACCAAGAGTAGTGTCTCATTCCTCACCCTAATGTATTGCTGCTGAAAATGCCATGATGAGAAATGTTAGAACGACTTTAACGGCAGATATTGAATCATTTTAAAATAAAAATATCGAGAAAGCTTAAAAAGGGTTCAGTTTTAAATGGCATACTGAAAGTAGGCCCCAGAGGCATATCAAAAAATTCTACATTAAAAGCGCTAATATTTTGTCATGGCTGGCTTTAATAATTCCTTAATATAGTGAGTGGATCACACAATATATCTGGTGCACAATACAACCTCCACAAAGAAATTTAATTGTGTAAAAGAAGTTAACGTTCGGACTTGGAGGCACTTCATCCTGTTGCTGGTAAATGTAAGAGATTTGTGACAAAAACCAGTCGACACGTTCAACAGAGACTGGGATGAGTTTCTTCAGCTCGATTAACCTGGCGAGTGAGGTTATGCAAGCCTGAGTGAGGTCTGTGACTGCTTGAGCTCTTGTTTGGCCCTAGACCCAGGTGTGGGGTAGAAGAGACCGACACTCGGTGTAGGAAGACCAGTTACAGATCCTGCCATGGTAGGAATTTAGGAAAGATCAACAATAGGCCAAGTTGTTCCTGTAGTATGGTAGAGTAGGATATTCTTAGGCAAAGTAAATCTCTAGCTGAGGTAGAAATGACCAATTTTGGACCCAATTGTGATTGTTAGAGAAGTCCCCGGGAAATTGACTCATCACAGGAGAAGCCAGACACTGGTGCAGTGATTTCATCCAGTAATTGGAAAAGGGGAAGACAGGATAGTGCCTCAGGTTGACTGTGTGTTTGAGTAGTGTCAGATCCGTGCGTGCGTGTTGCAACCGAATTAGACTCGGTACCGCTCCGCTTTCAATGCAATCTTAAGCTATTCGTTAAAATAGGACCAGTTGCCCTTGAAAAGGAATGAAAACCAAATTGAACTGCCACTATATAGTCATAAAAGATCAGCCGCCGGATCCGAATCAAGGGAAACACTCACCCCCCCACTTCACGGCTTGACGTGTTTCATCTGTTTGCACACCATTAACACTGGAGGTGGTCCAGCCAGTAAGCTCAAGGCTAATTCCATGTAATGTCGTCAGTAAACACGAAAAGAGAGAGATTGATCAAGTCAATTTGTTGAAGGAGTTGATTTTGGGTTGAGGTGGTAAACTCTCTGGTGATTTTACACACGAGTTAGTGGAGTACGCTGCACAAGTTAACTGTAAATCCAGAGGTGCCCCCTCACACAAGTACTTGTACTCGACGGGAAATTAAAGTTAGTTTATGGCAGATTTACAATTTAACAGTAATGTCATATTGTGTTGAGGAAATGTTGTGGTTTACACGATCATTCAGGCAATAAAATAAATCGTCGTCACTGCATTAAAAACTATTGTCAAAATGCTCACTTTCACCTGGATAATGCTTTCGGAATTCATACGCAGGCATAACGCCATTTTAAAGAGGCTTGTCGGGGAGGGAAAAATCTTGTGAATACTGAGAATATCTTGACTAAGTGAGGGATGTTTTAAGAGGATTGCCTACTGTCGAAAGTGTTATGGTGACAGCAAGGTTACTGGGAGGGATGGTAGAGTAGCCGTGGGGAGCCGAGTGACGCGACGAACACTCACTGCTGAGAGAATTAGTGGCGAGGAGTCATTTTCGGGCACGACCACAGACAGCGAGCCTTGAGGGGTGGCTAGTGGGGAGGGGAGGAGGGGGTGTATGAGCGGCAGTATTAGTGGTGAAAGTTGCTGCTTCTTCCCCTCCCCACCCCACTTCCTACCCCCCTCCCTCTCTCCTGGCTGCTGGATAGTAAATTGTAGCAGTTGTGCGGTTGCGCTGACAACAGTTGGTGGAGAAACCTGTGCGGTGCTGTGATGTGTCCAGTGGGGCTTTCTCACCAAGGCCCTCCCTCACCTCAGGTTGTAGTGGACCTCACCTCCACGGTTCCTTAATCCCCATTGGTCAGGGCAGACATTAACACACTTTTCTGCAGTTATCACAGCTTCCACTGCTTTCCGCCCACTACAAGGCTCTGTATGTGTGCAGAAAAGGTTACCAACTCTTACGGGGTACATTGGCATAACAGGTTGATAATTCTTAAATATCTTCTTTAAAAATAAACTTAAAGTTGGAAGTTATAACCGTGGACGTGTTATCAGTTAGCTGGGCTATTTTTAGCGTTGTGTGGAGAAGCAGTTGTGTGAATCTAAAAACGTTGGCCGTGAGGACTACTATGATTTATAGTAGGCAGCAGTGTGTTGTAGCCGGGCCTGGCGATCCCCGCACCGGCACACCCCTCTAAAAATATCAGCCCTTCAACCTAGCTGAATATGTCAACGCTGTCACCACGCTCGCCATGTTTATCTCACACTTGTACGTAATATCACTATTTCCGTCTCCTGGGGGGGGGGGTGGAGTTTTCAACTTCTCTCGCCAAAGGGCACATGCAGGCCTGCTGGGTGTACAGTATACACCAAGACAGGGTGAAATCGTCTTACTCGGCCCTGGTGCTCACCTCCTTAAGCCAGCTACCGGAAGCTGGGCAGTATTGATGTGATGGCAGGAGTTTAGAGTTGGGTCTGGTGTGTTTGATATAATTTATCCAGGTTTATCCAAAGTGTATTTTGTAGCATGCTTGGTTGTGTCTTTCTGCCCCGCCATGATCAATGTTGCCGGCGACAACTTCCCGTCATCGCGGGGGGGGGGGTCCAGTTTTTACCATTTTCTAGACACAAAAATGTTAGTATAAGTGTCCAGCATTTGTTTATAGCTACACTCCTGTATAGTAATTTAATGGAAAGTGACATATTTATATAGTATGTCGTGATTAAGGGTATTATACCTCACACTCCTGACAGTTTGGTTAATAAAACATCGCCCACTGTATGTACACAGTAGAATAATGGCACTGGACGTGTAACATTGACACTCTGCAACCGGAAGTGTTTTTTTTCCATACGATACAAGGCGACTGTAAGGGTCAGTAGGTAGGAGTGAGGCAGGGATTCCCCGCGACGTCGTCACCACTTCCACACTGCTATATTTACCCGCCATCGTTCTCTCCAGTACCTGTTGAGGGTTAGTGGGGACAAGGGTGGTGCCCTGTGTTGACACTGTGGCGAGGGGCGAGGCCAAGTGGACGCCGCCTCCTTTACCCAAGTCCCCATGTATGTCACCTTGAAGTACCCGCCACCTGTTCCTGAGGTCACCATATACAGTATATTATTCCTCACCTTTGGCTAACACTCAAGTCTGTGTTTGATATCTGGCGGCAATGTTTACTTGGCAGTGTGTTGTCGTGTCAGGATTCTTATTACCAAGATTCATTGATAAGTGGCAACGTGTCGGGTGTGCAAGTGATGTGGGCGTTGTGGGGCAGGAGGTTGTTTGAGCCTCACCAGTGTGAGGGCGGTGCCAGGGGACGGTGCCAAGGTCTGTGATCTCACCCAACATCGTGTGCCAGACGTCTCATCTACACGCCCTACACTCAGTCTTACTCCAATGTTGGCTCCTCGTGTAATTCTGGAGGGTATTTAAAGACACATGACATTACCCTTTTCAGTATGAGGGCCAAGGTGTTGCGTTTATGTGTGTTTGTTGTTGCCCAGGGATGATGAACGCGTTACTTATTGCCCTTCGTTACCTTGAGAGGATGTATTTGGTGGAATTATTAACACACGAGGCCCTCGACCACCGGCTGTATGCTGAGGAGAAACATACACTCGTGCACGTAATACAGCAGTGGGAGGGAGAGTAGTGTAATGTTACCGTCAACATCTGCGCCCGATCTTACAGGATGATGGCGATAATGATATGCCATCCATTAGTGTGGTGGCGGGCCAGTATGTGGGTAATGCTGTTAATTCAGATTGGTCGTCAGTGTGTATAAAGAACCAGGATGGAGAGTTATGTCAGAATGAGATGGCACAGGAGGACCCCCCCCCCCCACACCCGCGTGCTGAAGTAAGGGTCTTGTAGCAGGTGGTTATGGTTCAGGGCGTTTCAGGTTTTCGCCTGGCTGGTTAATAGCTCCGCTTGTGGTATAATGCTACCTTCACTCAAGATTCACTTGTATATCTATGGGTAATTGGAATCTATGGATTATCACACCCACCTCTGTTGTGGTTTATTAGGGTTACCTGTGATTTAAGAAGTTCACCCGCGGTTTCTTAGGGTTACATGGGGTTTATTATGGTCACCTGTGGATTGTAATGATTGTTTATCAGACTACAGCTTACAGCCCAGAGAAATTTAACACATATAACAGTAAGTAGATGCCCACGTGGTAACCCATGTAAGTTGACACACCCTTCAGTGACAGTAAGACCTGACCCAGAGTTAACCCGGCGACATGACCGTGTTACTCAAGAAGCTACCATCCAGTCAGTACATGTCACCTGACCAGACACACCCAGATTAGTGACGATATCTTCCGCTCACACCAATACAAAGTCCTGCAGCTCCCTCTCATGTACAGTTTAGCATTCGGATCATCATTGTAACAGGGAAGGAGCCGACAGCTCCTCCCCAGCACCGCATCTCCAGCTAGCAGAATCTCCCATAGGAGATATAGTCCAGCAGCACCCGTTGGGCCTCCCTCAGGTCACACGTGAGTCATTGTCAGAGCTATCCATAGGTTGTTACTTACGGTGGGAAGTGTATCCATTTCATGTTTGTGTCCGAGAGTCTGTGTCTAGTAACTTCGATATATTGATCTGTCAATGTGTCCATGCTATTCAGTTAATTAATAAATAGTTGCTCTTTGAGTTCGCATTTGGTTTGAGGAATTCCCATACGACTATAATACCAAGAGAAAGTAACTAATCTGCCACGCTAGTAACGTCTATATATTTATTAAAGTTGATCATTATAGGTTTATTATGGTCACCTGTGATTTATTGTGGTCACCTGTGGTTTATTATCACCACCTGTGTTTATTATCGCCTCCTGTGGTTTAAAATGGTCACCTGTAGCTTATTGTGGTCACCTTTGGTTTATAAGACTTAGCTATGGTTTATTAAGTTTACGTATTTGGTGAATATCACAGAGGTTCTTGGTGAACCAGACAATCACAGAGGTTCTTGGTGAGCCAGACAATCACAGAAGTTCCTGGTGAGCCATATTTTTGAGTAACACGTGTTATTAATTAACTTGAATCTGCCAGCCGCAATACAGTACAGTGTGTAGCACTGCGCTAGGTAGTGTTAGTGTAGTAGCCTTGTTTCGGAGGCTTGGCTGTGCGGCCTCGTGCCCCTACCTTAAAGTCGAGGGGTGACTGGCTACTGGGGAGGTGGGGGGCAGTACATCTGGACGGGAGTTAATAGGGAGGAGGGAGCGGTATGGTTGGAAGGGTAGTTAACGCTTGGGGAGGGAGAAAGGGTAGGATGGGGGAGCAGCTGGAGCATTGTTGTGGGTGGGTAACGGGAGGTGAGGTTGGGGGTTTCACCTGGGGGTGAATACGTGGTGTGTCAGGTGAGGAGCAGCAGGAGGGAGGGCTCAGGTACGGGCGGCCAGCTGGGGAAGTTGTGGCTGCAGGGATGACTTGACCCCCCCCCCTCCACATACACGTGTATGTTTGTACATGTACCTGTCTACCTGCCGGCCAAGGAGGTTATAGTGAACGATGATTGTACCTTGGCTGTTGTCCAGCTCCAGTACACACACACACACACACACGCACGCGCGCGCGCGCAGCACAAACTAAGCCAGTGCAAGACAAAAAGAGTAAATAAAAACAACGGGCAAAAAGAATAGGAGGGAAAATTATATCCATTGGTGTAAGGAGAGCGAGAGAACATACGGCGACAAAGGGGATATCGGGGGAGTGTAATAAGAGAAGGAGAACATATTTCAAGATTTATGGGAGGACTAGAGACGGGGCTGGGATATTCGCCCTGGCAGTGATAGAGACAAGATTTATGGACATAATTCACCAGGGTGGAATGAGGGAGGGGAGCGAGAGACGTCCAGTCAGATATATTGAGTGTGTGTGTGTGTGTGTGTGTGTGTGTGTCTATCAGGTCGCCCCTCGCTCTACGTCTCGAGAGTGCAAAATTAAGATGCTTTAACCTGTCTCTCTACTCAAGGTTCCTAATGCCGGGATTAGTCTTGTCATTCTCCTCTGAATTCTTTCCAAAGTTCTATATCCATTCTGTAATACGGTGACCAGAACTGAACTGCGTAATCAGGTGTGGTCTCTGAAACAAGATACAGTTTAGGATGACCTCGCTAGTCTTGGAGTGTTAGTTATAAGACAGCGAGGTCATCCTAAAACTGTATCTTACTCTTGTGAGACCACACCTGGATTACGCAGTTCAGTTCTGGTCACCGTATTACAGAATGGATATAGAATCCTTGGAAAGAATTCAGGAGAATGACAAGACTAATCCCGGGCATTAGGAACCTTGAGTATAGAGACAGGTTAAAGCATCTTAATTTGCACTCCCTCGAGAGACGTAGAGCGAGGGGCGACCTGATAGAGGTGTATAAGTGGAAGACAGGGCTAAACAAAGGGGACATTACAAAGGTACTCAAATTATCCAACCAGGAGCGAACTCGTAACAATGGTTTTAAATTAGACAAATTTAGATTTAGGCGTGAAATAGGTAAACACTGGTTTGGAAACAGAGTAGTTGATGAATGGAACAAGTTACCAAATATCATCATTAACTCGAATTCGCTGAATTGCTTCAAACATAGGTTGGATGCTTATATGAGCAATAGGGGTTGGGTGTAAACGGGACTGCCCAGTATGGGCCAATAGGCCCGCTGCAGTTTCCTCCATTCTTATGTTCTTATGTGTGTAAAAGATAGAGCACTTTCCCCTGGACCCCTCGGTAACATCTGACATCTACTTAAGGGTCGTGTAGATAAGGATGGGGGAGGGGTTAGTGAGATTTTCATATACTTGCTATCCTTACCTTACCTGACCTGTACCTTTTAATTTGGTATTCTAACATAATAACGACAGTGGCCACAAACTGTACACTTGGGCCAGGAACAAGGAAGCTAATGTCAGGTTTGATGGGTATTCCCGGTGATGGTAACCTACTACAACGTATGGTAGCATGGGGATGTGGTGCCACTGTATTTGGTGGTATGGAGGATGTGGTGGCACTATATGATAGTATGGGGAATGTGGCACTGTACATGGTAGTATGGGGGATGTGGCACTGTACATGATAGTATGGGGGATGTGGCACTGTACATGATAGTATGGGGGATGTGGCACTGTACATGGTAGTATAGGGGATGTGGCACTGTACATGGTAGTATGGGGGATGTGGCACTGTACATGGTAGTATGGGGGATGTGGCACTGTACATGATAGTATGGGGGATGTGGCACTGTATAGGAAAGTGAAGACCAGCCAATGAACTGATATAAGTTAAGAGAAGGAAGGTTGGAAGAGAAACACTTAAGAACGTAAAGAGTGGAGGAAACTGCAGCTGGGCTATTGACCCATACTGGGCAGGCCCATTTACACCCAACCCCTATTGCAAATATATCCATCCAGCGTATCCACTTGGGGTAGATAATCATAGGCTAAGTTAACTATGGGAACTGTACTTGGTAACAGCCCCCCCCAAACTTTTTTAATCACTTTACTGCGGGGCTCCACTTTTAATATTTTATTTTGGCTAACTCTAGATGATTATACGAGATGTTTGTTTTCTTCATTTTTGTGTGATACATCATTGGTCGAAGGTAACTGACTACAGGAAGCTTGACCTTGGTGGGGAGACTGGGGGTT
Organism: Homarus americanus; assembly: GCF_018991925.1. Taxonomy (NCBI): domain Eukaryota; kingdom Metazoa; phylum Arthropoda; class Malacostraca; order Decapoda; family Nephropidae; genus Homarus; species Homarus americanus. Next base: position 10,624,901 of record NW_024731852.1, read on the forward strand.
CTTCACTTTTTGACATCCAGATGAGTCATGTTGTGACCACACCAGCTATTACGGCAACTATGTGCAGCTGTGAAGTTTTCCTCTATAACCCCTTTCACACTTAACACACATGTACACTTGTAGCCATTCCCTCCCAACCCCCGCACATATGCATACTGTACTGCTAATACACACACACATACAGAGAGAGAGAGAGGAGGGAGATACAGCATAGACGTTGAAAAACTCTGTTTGGGGGGGGGGTAGGGTGTCTCCACCATCAAGATCTAAAGAGTGCACTTCGTCACTACTTCATCAGCACCACCTCCTCATTACATCATCCGCCACTGGAAATGTCTACCGCCACCACACACACACACACACACAGTTTTAAATTGGGAACTTTTAAACTTTATCATCTTTTTGTTGTAGGTCATTGAAGGTAGATAAGTCGTGTAACGGATATGACGTTTACATCTGCTTATGATTTCCGGCTGAGATGCGTCAGTGGGAAATGGGTGGGAAACACACTCGGTGCACCGTGACGGTCCTCATTAATGAACGATGACAGACATAAGTGTTAGGTGGACATGGTGATGGTGCATGTGGGTGGTGGCAGTGTGTGGGTGGCGGCGGTGTGAGTGTGAGAGGAGGACGTAGGGGGGGGGGGCTGAGGAGGGTCAGTGATCGCATGGTGGCCAGCGCAAGCCGGGAGCTGCTGCAGCACTCACCTCCAACTGTCCTACTTCCGGTCCTTACCACCGTAACCCACCCGTCACTCGTTGACGTTGTCTGTGGAGGGGGCAGCAGCCATTTAGTTGCTGGAACAAAACCTGTAATAAAAACGTGACTGACTGTTTACACTACGATACACGGGACTGTTGTGGCCTCACTGCGACATCTTGCTTGCTTGCTAGCTGTCCATGCTGGAGCAAGAAGGTTGATTGAAGGTCAAGTGAATTTTGTGTTGATAAGGTGTGTTCGGAGTAGTTAGTTGGCGACTTCTTGCGTGTCCCCACTGGGGGACCGTTCGGTTCTTGCTACAGTTTTAACTGTCAACTAAGTCTCAAGATCGCTAGCCAAGTACATAAAGTTGGGTGGGACCAGACCAGACTACCATCGTGATGACGCTCGACAAGAATAAAAGTGCTTTGGAGGGGAGGAAGGTGGCAGGAGGAGAAACATGTGGGAGGTATGGAGGAGACTGGAGGACATTTTGGAAGAGTCTGGAGGCGGGAAGGAGGGGAGAGGGTGGGGGAAGGATAAAGGGAGGGTTAGGGTGGAGGGGGCAGTGGTGGGTCTGGAGCGTTGCCAGTGTAGTAACCCCGGGTGGTGGTGGGTATCTTGGTGGGCCCAGTCTGTTGACTTTTTGTTTCTCCTCCAGTCCTCCTCTTCTTCCTCCTGTTGCTGCTGTTGTTGCTACTGTTCTTCATCCACTTACTCAATCTCCAAGCGGTGTTGATACTTTCGGTGTGGTTATTGATGTCGTGGGTGTTCTCATTGTGTACAACCCTAGTGTAGTGGGGCCACCTTGTCGTTGGCTGCCAACTACGCTCTGCGTGTTGGCAGGCTCCCTTGTGTTGCCCTAATGGGTAACGCACTCCTTACTCCCAACAAGAAATATTTGCATTCACTGTTAATGTATTACTAGGCTAGAGCGTTGACAATCTGATCCCTCCACCCCAGTCACTTGACGTTGGAGTCTTCGTGACTACAAGGTTTCTTTGCTATGGAAGCCACTAATATTCCTCTACATTGTTTATATTGAACCGTATCAATGTTTATACTCGCTGTATTTTGTCTTAAGATTGGCGATATTTTGTTTCTTGATGGGATACTTTTTTGTATGGTGAATTGTTGAGTCTTTTAGATAGTTTAAAGAATAGATTCTTTGTTCTGGGAATTGTCTATTCTGTTTTACACTGGACATACCTGGAAAAAGGGAAGACGAAATTGGGGGATAATTGAGACGGGAGGTGACAAGGAATGAGGATCGCAGCATTATGAATAAAAGAGATGATGGCTTGACAGTGGGGAGGTAGTTACAGTAAAGGAGAACGAGTCATTAGGAAGGAGAGAATTGAGAGAGAGGAGAGGACCTGGTGACCTGTATAACAAGGGCTCCGGTCACCAACCCTCGCTCCTCCCTCAACACGCGTGCTTCTTTTTTTATTTCTCTTCCTTTACTCCTGTGTGTACTTAATCTTTCATTACTTGTTTTGTAGTTGTAGTCATTCATGTGTTTCTTGTTGTTGTGATCCCTAACCCTGTGCATCAGTATCGTTGTGTCCAGTGAAGCTGGTAGATGTTTTATTTGTCTCATGTTTGTGTACTGTAAAGATATGCACGAGTGGAGATATGATTTGGGATTTAATATGTAGCTCATTATACTGTTTCGTATTAATATTGTGTGTGTGTGCGCATAATTTTTGTGTCATTTCATTTACTGAATTTCTGGTTTGAATGTCTATTTTGTGTAAAAACAATGAAAGGTGGATGACCGTGCGTATTGTAGAGCCAACATGTTAGTGCTGGGTAAGCGCTGTGTAATCTGTATGAGTCGGTTGAGCTCAAAAACACTTAACTTGGGTCGTAGGGTGTACTACGTTGTGGGGGCAATCAAGTACAATGTGGTGTTTATCATGACTAGCTGTGTAAGCCGATGGATCTCAGAATAAAGGTTTAGCTTGTACCATAGTGCAAGTGGGCCAAAAGGAATCGAAATCAGAATTAGGGTTTAGATTCGTTTCTCTGGTGATGTGTGAGGAGCTTGTGAAGCGGTGTACACTAGAGTAAGGGTGAGTGAGATTGTCTCTCTCCTTGACTCAGCTGAACCGTATACAGGCTGTGCAGGGGAGGGTGGGAGGGAGGGACGAAGAGGTATCGACTAGTTGTGTCCTACGCCCACGCCACCCTGGTAGTGTGAGTCAGCCAAGATCCTGTACCTCCCTGACTCGTCCTGCTCTCCACTTGTGGTGTAGTAGGCTGTCATGACTTGTCTGAGAGCCTTCAACACTGGTACTTTACCATATAACATGGCTCTCGTGCTGGAACTCCCGTACAGCATTAAGTGTCTCACCTCACCATCATTTGGAAAACCAATAACAGTGGGAACGTGGCCTTTGTTATTTTATATTGCTATGTCTTGTGAGTGAGTCTCATCTCGACTTCATCTCTCTGTTTAGATAGATAAGAAAGGTGTTATCCAGTTCTAAATCGGTAGAGTTAATAATTTGTGACTGCCACTCGTAGTCTTAAAGGTAGATAGTTTATTACAGGAAATTCCTCGATATAAAAGAGACGGAACTTGTTCAGTCGCGCCATAATAGCCTCCTGGCAGGACGCCAACTCCGGCTCTTGATCTTTGAGGTCAGTTATTAAATATCTCAAGTCGGTTATCAGATCCTTGCTACCATGTTATAGTGTGTGTCCTCACCAGCACGTACATTATGTCTATGGTACAGTATGCTGAATTGCCTATGTGGAATTTGTGTACGTAGCCGTTTAGGTCGAGATGCTTTACTGGCATGATGTGTGTGTGGATGGCTTGACTGTTTCCCGGCTTTAAAGTTAACATCCACTCCCCACCTTGCGTTTATTGATTCTCAGGACGACAGAGGTAAATTTCAAGGTGTGTGTGTGTGTGTGTGTGTAAACCGTGGAAGGAAGTGTGTAACTTTAATAAATTCATGGTGGTGTCGCAGGGAGTTGCACCGGTGTAAAAAGAATGCATCACGTTGAGCTGGCAACAAGTGTACTACAGTATACCAGTGTGAAACTAGGAAGGCACAGTACACGAGCTGGGATACTTACCATAACAACGTTGATAACATAAGAATGGAGGAAACTGCAGCGGGCCTATTGGCCCATACTGGGCAGTCCCGTTTACACCCAACCCCTATTGCTCATATAAGCATCCAACCTATGTTTGAAGCAATTCAGCGTATTCGAGTTAATGATGATATTTGGTAACTTGTTCCATTCATCCACTACTCTGTTTCCAAACCAGTGTTTACCTATTTCCCGCCTAAATCTAAATTTGTCTAATTTAAAACCATTGTTACGAGTTCGCTCCTGGTTGGATAGTTTGAGTACCTTTGTAATGTCCCCTTTGTTTAGCCCTGCCTTCCACTTATACACCTCTATCAGGTCGCCCCTCGCTCTACGTCGGTGTGGTCTCACAAGAGCAAGATACAGTTTTAGGATGACCTCGCTAGTCTTGTAACTAACACTCCTTTGTATGAACCCAAGTACTTTATTAGCCTTGTTACTAGCAAAACACATTGTTTACTTGGCTTAAGATTCCTACTTATCATTACTCCTAAATCTCTCTCGCAGTCGGATTTCTCTATGGCATCGTTGTTCATCTGGTATCTGGTTTCCCTGTTTACATCTCCTTTCTGAGTACTTTACATTTGTCCTTGCATTATAACATGATACGCGCTTTTTGGTGTTCAAGGAAAAAAGTGCTTTCAGAGTTCAAAACTTGAACACGTACAAGGATTATGATGGAGTAATTACTGAGGTGACATGAACGGTAAAAAAAGGGAAATTGTGTGTAGATAATAATAAAGATTACGGTATTGTGTATATTTTCATACTTGACTCAAATACATAATTTTATAATTTATTATTTTTGTAGATGACGCCACACGTGACAATCATGATGCCACTGTTACTCAGTCATTAGTGTGTGTGTGTGTGTGTTCGTATACAGTAGCTAATTTATACCAGAGCTTGGCTAGCTTATATGAGATGCGTAAATCCAATTTGCTTGAATACAGATTAACTCACTCGAGGCTGGGTATCTGACATGTCGGTGTGTTGAGAAGTAACCAGTGTTTCCGATGCTTGTCACCCCTTATACATTTCAGGGTATGCGTATGCTTATTGAGTGTCCTCCATGTAATGTGTGGATGTATTTGAATATATAAGTCCATTGAGTGTATCCTGTGTAATGCAAGTCATATGCGTATACCTGTTGTGTGTATTTGTATATGTTTCTATTTTTATTGTATTTAAGGTCATGTGCTTATACTTGTTGGGTTAATCTTAAATGCACATCAGGTCAAATACGTATGGTATGCTTCATTGTATATCCAGAGCTGGTGTATATATTAGTATGAACACAAAGACACCATCTTATGTGTGCTTTATGTCGTTTGTAGAAACTTAAAGCTAGTGTGAACCGCAGTAACCCCGGTTTGGCGTATCTGGTGTGTACTTCCCCGTGTGTAAAGGGGGGTGATAAAAACCTCTTGTCTTATCTTTGGTGTATAATTACCTGACGGACGCAAATGGGATGGCTGATAACACACCGACAGGAATTCACTGATAAGAAAGCATTAATATTATCACTAAGGATATAGGATAAGAGTGCGCATACCATCTTCGTAGCGTAAACTTGGACGTAAAGCTCTAACCAATATTATATAACTCGGTTAAAAAGGACGCTGCATAACTATAAAACAAAATTTGGTGTCAGTACATGTGACAAGAATGTTTGTGCTTACTACATAATAGCTCATAAGGATTTCATGTTTACCTATGAATTGGTTGTATTGTTAAGCCTGTAAGTACCCTAGCAACGAACAGGTTTACCGTGTGCGTCCGACACAACCTTCCACTACCACCAAGCAAACAACTGCCAGCGTGCTAATAAAGTGGCCTGGCACACACTCTTGCCAGGAAGCGCGTTTCGTCTCTTCTGGTGTTTGTCGGAGTGTCCCTGTATAAGATGATTTAGGCATTTAGGGGTTAGGATGTAGACAGTGGTTGTAGGGTGAGGAAAATGGGTGCGTTTGGTTGTGGAGGAGAGGTGGTCGTCTTGCCGCACAACGGTGCACGGTTGGCAGGGGTTGTCACCTCGCGCTAGACACACCTAACTACCACTTACCCCATGACACTTGTTAGAGTGTTGCATCCCTGCCATGCCTTCTTCAACCTTTTTTTAATTCAACTGAGGTGGTGTATGTAAAGTAGTAGTAGTAGTCAGTACTGTGTGTAAGTAATCCAACAAATCCAAGCGAGGGCGCTGTGGGGCGATTGGTGGTCGGGAGGAAGGAGGGAGAGGGAGGGAGATAGCCAGACGGGAGGTTGGGGAGGGGGGGGGGCAGCGGGGGGAAAGCGACCTGGCTACAAGGAAAGGCCATGATAGTTGCCGTTTATTTGCATTTGGTGCATATTTTACTCTTACAAGTATTTGGTTACCGTCTGTTTAATTGGAAGTTAAGAGGAATATTAGGATATATTTATATTTAAAGATGTATAGGTAGGAGTTTGAGGTGAATGTGGCGGGTTTGTGTGTGTGTGCGTGTACGGTGCCCCCCCTTGCCTCCTGTCCCCCCCACCCTCCCCCAGCGCCGCTCTCCGCCCCGCGCCAACTAACACCAGCAGTCTCGTCACAGTGGACATACAAGACGGGAGCATACCTACACGCACTCCCACGCGATATCTGCCCTTATTGTGTGCTATTGTGTAGCAAGTAAGGCAGACATGCAGTTGCGATGTATGCGTGCACAATGATGTAAGTGAATATGTTATTCAGTGCATATATTGAGGATTTTAAGGTGGAAAGTGAATCAAGGTCAGCGGAGCCCAAGCGTCCTGTGTGCTGGAGCCAGCGTGGTGCAGCCCCAAGCTTCGCTAATGGTGACCAACAGTGAATATGAGGTGAATATACTGGTCACACAGTATGTCTCAGCTCGTAGCTCTTACCTGTCTACCATTTCTGGTGTGAGGGAGTGTTGGGGTGGAAGGTGGAGTTGGGAGCAGCGTGTCCTTTGTTTGGGCGTGGGCAGCAGCTGTAGCAGCACCACCAGACCGCCCTCTGCACGTCAATACTCGCTCCAACACTACCACCTCCACCACCCACACACCCACCTACAATTATGTCTTCTCCAGCTGAACAAGAGTGGAAGAGAATTAACATGAGATAATGGTGAAGTGTTGTTGGAAGGCAGATAGTGGACCGCCAGCCCCAGTGCTTGTAGGGTTGAGGCCAGGCTCCGCCAACATTCTTCACTGCAATCGATCACACCGAGAAAATCCTAGTCTATTACCATCAGTGGATAAACGACAGCCCTCTTAGACTGTTCCTGAAATAAATATTAGTTTAATACAAAGTTGGCTCATTCGTGTATTGATTAAAGAGAGTTTGTGAACGTGGAGAGCAACTTGTTACTCTGTGGCTCCCGTAATGGTGCATCGTTTTAAAGAGAGGGTGATAGTAGTGTTGGTAGTACATGCAGCGACTAGTAAATGAAAGGGGGATTGGGAGTGGTAGGTGCGTGCTGACTCAGAGTGACTCACCCATTCCCCCTTGCGTTACTGTCTCCATCTTATCGTACCAACTTTCTCATAACGATGAAAAATTCGACATTTGATATTACTCACCATATTACGTGTCATGCCAGAAGACTGATACGCCTTAAGTTTTAAGGAAAAGCAGGGTTACCCACACATACTGACCAGTTATCTGCCAACGTACAGTATATTTTGTAGGTCACACCATTAAGAAAACAATTGAAATTTTGAATTGGAAATAATTTTATTGGGCCTTGTTGGCTACGTGTTTGTTATACATATGGGAGCTTGGGTGTAATGAACACTCGTGAGGAAATGGTATGACTCACGGCTGCTTGGCAGTACTGAGGCCAGACCACTCCAATGATAGCCACGTGATACTCTTTCCCCCTTCTACCACTCCGTGGTATCTCAGCAGCCCCTATCCATCTCTGCTAATATTTTTCTCACTGGGGACGTCAGTGTTGTCTGTATTTCACTAATTATATCTTGTAAGATTCTGCCCTTGTGTTGAGCCGTGCGTCACGTTGCCAACTGGTTCTCGGAAATGAGTTCGTGGCCGGCGGTCGGGTTGAGGGGGTGTTATTGGATGCAAAGAACCACATCATCAGATCAATATATAAGCTGACTCTACAGCTGTTACACTATATATATTCTTTCCTGGTTGAGTTACTGAACACACCCGAATGCATACGTAAATCGCACAATCAAAGAAGCCGAGCTGGGCAACCTTGCGTGGAGCTAAAATTCAATCCTAATACGGTCAGAAGTGACACTCAAAACCTCATTATTTAACTACTTTAAAAGCTGTACGGTAATTACCTGAAATTTATACCTCCTTTAGGAAATCTTAAATGCATTAATGTGCGGGTTTCTGCTATAACTAGAACTGAAATGTTGGCGCATTCTGTCCAGTGATCAGAATTAAGATATATTTCATAATGTACGTTCAACACAGGCATTTTAGTTGTGAAATATAACTATTGATAGTAGAATGAGGAGTTGGCAAAGGTGCCACTCTGGTTTAAATTAAGTAATAAGTAAGTCAGCAGCTTTAACTCGCACACTACTCTTGGGATATCGTCTGGCAGATACATTTACAACCGAAACCACAAGTATTGGATGTTGCCTTTGATTTCATATGTAAATAGTGGATTTGGAATTTACATAATAACATAATAGTTGTTACTGGTATTTCGTGAAGACTGTTAAAGGGGATGTGGGTGTTACAAGCTTGTAGACACCTCGGCCACCATCGTCAGTCCCTAGTGTTGAGACTTTATCAATCTTAAATTAAAACAATGTAGGGTTTTTTTATTACTCACTAGATCAAAGAGATTTCCATTGACCAGTACTATTTAGGTACTCTCCCGTCCTACTGTGCTAGTGTGATGCGTTTGGAGGAGAGTTTGTGTAGAGGCAGGGTGAGGATGTGAGTAGTGGTGCTGCGTGTGGAGTGTAGTGAGTAGTGGGGGATGGTGAAGTCCTTCCCATGACCTTCAGTCACCTGCCCGCCCGTCCGTGCGCCCGGAGATGCATAGCTTGCTCTTTCATGTTTCACTTGTAGTTCTACTGTAATTGTTTCTGTTTTACCTAATTATATCTACAGTGATGGGATTTCAGTTCTGTTGAACAGCCATGTAGCCAAATTGGTTGATATATAAGCTGTTTATGAACAAAATTTATTACAAACCAAGCCATAGTGGCTTGTAGGCAGGTGCACTAGAGACTGCTGCTAGTGGTGGGCAGGCAGCCTGTGAAGAGTAGCTCGGGGAAGCAGGGATTTGCGAAGCCTCACCGCGTATGTCTACCTGTCTCCGCATTTCTACATAACAATGATATGTACCTCACCTCGGGTGTTATGTCGTTTAGTAGTGTCGAGCGTTGTGTCTGTGCATCTGGGCATATATCCAGTATCCTGTTTGTTGCTAACCGGTCTACAGTCAGTGAGTGCACATTTCAACCCGTGACTTCATAGGTGTGTTGAGTTGTGGACACGTTAAGGTTGTGTTGTGTTGTGGGTTTGTGTTGGGACCAATGCTAGCTGGGAATATATGGCCAATATTCGCTGGTGTAATGTGGCTAGCTTTATCTGGTATGCTATTGTGGCCTTATTGTGCTGAAGTTACTAATGTTAGCTAGGTTGTTGTGGCCGAAAGTGTTAGCTAGGAATGTGTTGTGACCACTAGTGTTAGCAATGATTTGTGTTGTGGCCACCGGTGTTAACTAGGTTTTGTCGTGGCCACCAGTGTTAACTAGGTTTTGTCGTGGCCACCAGTGTTAACTAGGTTTTGTCGTGGCCACCAGTGTTAACTAGGTTTTGTGCTATGGCCGCTTGATTGGTAGTGATTATTCTGATTATCAATGTCGGTACTCGTGACAAATGAAATTGATTTCTAACAATTGAAGTGGTATGGATTGGGTTGTCGACATTAGTCACTGAGATTGGTGTGGAAACTTGCTTATTAATGTCGTGATTGGGCAGTGTTAGTGTGTCTGTGCTGTGGATAATTTTAACTTATTGTGGTCACTTTGGTGGCGTGTTCTTGTTTGGTTCTTGACAAAGGTCGTTTCAACCAGTTAATAATCAGATTGTTTGTCGATATGATGATTATCACCTGACATGGTTAATAAGATACTACAGATGGTATTACGCAACTGACGAACTGACTCAAAATGCAGTAGATTGTTATGTTTTACGTGTTATGTTATGTGTTACATCACGGGGATAGTAGTGCAGTATTGTATACTGGATTTGTCTTTACAAAATGGCTATGGCAAATCGTACTTGTTTCTGTCTGGTTTTTGATGTAGTGTGTGCTTTGTTACACTGAATGGAATTAATATTTAAAGAATGTGGTTGCGCATAGTAAAGCTATTGGGAGGGGGAGAAGATAAACAGCCTCGTGTGATGTGCGGTTGTCGCTACCAGACGTACGAGGAAGCGGCTTGGAAAAAACTCTACTGTGTTCTAGCTAAGTTTAGAAAATTTGGTTGCGCTTATTGTTTGGATGGTAATAAAAAATAAATATATTAGCACCTTAAATTGTACATGCATGCAGTACAGTACTTGTAGTTAAAACAACTATCTGTGCAGGTGGGGATCGATATGCGTCGAAATTTTACGTGTGACTAGTGACAGCCCTCATACACCAATATTTATCGGCCATGGTCTCATTGTTTCCCACAAAGTATGCACATATACTGTAGTTGTTTTAGCTACTGCACATACCATACGATGCAAGCTATAGAGACTGACCAACCTCTTCACAGTGATAACGTGAGTTACCATTGTTTATGAAGGACAGGAAAATATAATTACAATCAGGCAAAGCACAAAGATGTACACTGTAATTTATTGATTGTTGAAATGTTGTGATCTTTAACAGTATAGCACTGTAATTCTTTACGTTGTCGAGATTTTGTAAGCTGCCAGAGAAATGGCCTGGCCATTGCATTGTGAAGATATGTTACCAGTTTTTAATTGGGTTGAAACATTCTAAGGAATGACAACTTTGCTTGGAAATTACAGACCAAAGACTGTCAGTGCAAATTAGCAACGCCACCACACACACTGTCTCGCTTTCTCTGCCTGTGTGTTTTTCCGATGTAATATCTGTTGGGGAAGTTACAATTGATTACTAGGAACTTACAAATTGTGATTAGTTTATTTAAATTTATAACCAAGTCTTACATACACAGTGCACTACTATTAAGGGCACATAAACTAAAATAGTTGAAGAAAATTTTCATGATATTACAGTACTGTACATGGTACAGCCAGCAAAAAAACGTTCTGCACCCCTAGGTCTGATGGTCTTCATAATGATCACTTACTATGGCCATGTTAATTTGGTAAGGGTGGTTTCTGGTTGTGTGATACACTGTATAACCAGTATGATGTATTTTTTATATCACATATAGTTGATACAGAGAAATTAACTGGAATCACCCGCATTAATGAGTGTTGCACATAATTCTTGGTATGGTGTGTCATAATGTATAACACCAGAAAGGTGCAGATTTTTTTTTTTGTACATTACCCTTGCTTTAGAAGAAAAGTACAGTACAGTATAAAGATTCATGCCAGTTAAACTTACATTTGGCCAGTGCAAAAAAGCAAAACATTCTCGTCAGTAAATGAGATGTTTGCAGTGTAAAACAAGATGCCAACTTGGTGAAAATTTTCACAATATTTATTCGTGTTTGCAATACTGTACTGCACAGTATATGATGTTGACCAACACCACTGTTCAAGGCTAGTGAAGTAGCTAGATGTACAATAGCATTTACAGTATTGGTACAGATAGTGAATACCTGATACCTGTATTCCTTATACTACACATTTGAGTGATATAAGTACTGTATGGGGCTTAAAAGACACATACGTGCATACATAAATATATCTGAGTGAGACATTAGAATTTGCATAATAAGGGGTGCTGAAAACATTATGGTGGCTTCAGTGTTGCTAGCAGCAAGAACATTATACCTGTACAGCAGGGGTGGCCAACCTTTTTGTGTGATGTGATCTACTTTTTCCAGTTACCCTGACGCGATCTACCAGCCTAATATTCACCCATTGCCATAAAATATGCAGATTCGTAGAGAGAGAGAGTAAACAAATAATATTGTTCAATAAGTGTTATGATATATTGTTAACATGACAAAATCATACTTAATTTACTAATGAGATGGTTAGCACTGCATGTTGTCTGCCAGCTTTGTGTAATTAGGACTGTAGGCAGTGACTGCTAGCCTCAAGCAAGCATTCAGGTGTTCATCTGGCAGTTGATCGGTATTTGGATTTGATGTGTTTCATGTGTGAAAATGTTGATTCACAAAGGTAGGTTGATCCAAAAATTGCTGTGAGGTACATGGCACATTTTCTGACATTGGGATATTTTTCTTCACTGAGGTTCCAGAATCTTCCTCCTGTAGCCTTAGATTTGATCTGAATATCATTTTTAAGCTTCAGAAGCTCATTTTCGACTTCAGATATGTCCATGTTAAATACTGATGCCATTCTAGATGCAATATCTTCAACATTTGTGATTTTACCAAATGGAAAACACATATACGTGTAGGCTCGCTGGGCAAGGTTGCCAAATATGATTCTCTCTTTACTTTTGACAAGACTCCTCAATATCAGTCGACTTTTTCATTGCCAAATTCATTAATACAAGGTTTAACGTGTATTTGTAAACTTATAAAAGCAAATACCTGCCTAGTTTTAGCCTACAACTGATGACAACTTGCTGATCAGTTTCCTCACCAGGAACCAGCCAGCACCGGTCCATATGAACAAGAACACTTCCTTGCAGGTTCCGCCACAGCATGGCACAGTCAAAGTTTTTTGTATGTATCACTCTGATGTGTAATGATAATTAATCTATTCCCAGAAAAAAATCTAAACAAATATAATATCCCAATGATGATGAGTAAAATTTGAAGAGGATTTTTGTATGGAAGCGTACCATGTTGTTCCCTGGAATGTTTAGACATAGCTGTGGGATAGAGAAACTACCATAATCAAAACCAAATTATAAAGCTGAGACAGTTATGATTGAAAAAGAAGAGATTCTCACCTATTGATCATAGGACAGATAAGTTTAAATGGGCTTCTTTTTCATTTAGTATACCGGTACTCTTTTAAATTGTTAGACTGTAAAGGAGTTTTTCTTTCTTTGGGACAGTGTGATTGCTCTTGCCCAAAAATCCAGTATTAGGGAATATCTAAATAAGATTTTTCCAATGATTTATAGTTTGTCTTAACTCCTGTATAGTTCAAGGGAACTGTTACATTGTACAGTACAGTACATTACATTGAAAAAAACTAGGTGAGGAGTTGTTAGTGATTTAAGAGATCTTTGCAATTCCAGTAATATTTGACATCTTCTCAGTTGACTGAAGATGAGAAATGTGGTTTTCAGATCCTGAACGATGAACTTTGGTGTTGTGGAGAAATGGTCAACAACATTGTAAGATTTATATTTGTGGTGTCAAGTCGTGTCAAATGCTACACGTGACATACTGTTACCCCTAATTACTACTACAATCCTTTAGTAAATTTGAAAACTATAAAAAATTTATTTTGGTTTTTAATTGTGGGTGCGGGCAATTTTTCATTTATTTGTACGCTCTATGGTTACCAGATACCTGTAATAATACGGTTACATTACAGTTAATATTATATAAAGCAGGTTGATAGTTATCTTATCAAAGTTGATATTACTTGAAGATTTTATATTTTATTTAAAATTCAGGGGAAGTCAATATGTCATATAAGAAAACACAAGTGTTGACGAGTGGGCATGCTATTAGTGTTTTTGTGCCATCTTTCATTACATATTCAAGGAGAGTTAATTTATTATACAGTATAAGTTTTTACATTGTGTTGTTGATAAAATTTGGTAGTTAATTGCTGGTTACATACATAATGTAATTCCAAAAACTGGCAGTTTGCTGTTGAGTGTACAGTACAGTATATTGAATGTTGCATTATTTTTGTGCTTACTTATTTGCTTTCAACAGAAAGTAGGGTTAGAAAACTACACTTGGGTTATTATTGTTTATGGAGCTCATATTTAAAATTAAGTAAACAGAAAACATCCTGTGTTGGGCCTTGGTATTAATGTTTTGGGAGGTCACACCGGTGATTTAAATATAAATAGGTCACAGAAATAACAATCTCTTCCAAATTTGCATCTGCCAAACTTAGGCTCCATGTGTATCTTTTTTGTAACCAGCATCAAGGTTTGAGAAATATCAGTGCAGTATAAAGCTCTACGGCTGAGCATTATGCAAACTGATTTTTTAAAGAGATTTTTATTTGGGGATGTTTAGCACTGTAGTGTATATATACTCATAATAAAGAATACATTATTATTTATATGACCATCACTACAGTATAAGAGTAATGCAGGAAAAATGTACAGAAATATATTTAAGGGCTTTTGATACCAAATTGTTATGCGTTGGTTGCGAGATGTTAGCAGGTTTGTTTCATTAATGAGCTTTAAAAGGTTGATTTGAAACTCAAGGAATTTCTACTTATGTATCATTTTCTTTTACAGGGAGAGGCGTGAGGCCGAAGTCCGCGAAAAGGAGAGGATTAACAAAGAGAAAATGGAGAGGGAAAGAATGGCAGAGAGGGAGCGGAGAGAGAGGGAAGATAGGGAGAGGAGAGAGAAGGAGCGGCGAGAAAGGGAGGAGAAGGAGCGGCAGCAGTTTCAGGTGGATCAACATTTTAACAAGTCATTCCGCCTGGCCCAACAGAAGGTAATAACATTAGTTATTGGTCGAGAGGACAAATGTTAGGGGATCACCAAGAATATAGGTTGACAGGTTATCTAGTCAGGAGTATTCGTAGGATTTATTTTTTCTTGTTTCACACAAAGATTTGCATTTGTTTAGGATGTTTGCTCAGGATTAGAAGATTTAGGTCTGTTGACTGCACTGGACTTTATACTGACATTTGTTTTTAGGTCAAATAATCTTCGTCCACTGGTAAGAGAGTGAGGTGTGATATTAGGGAGTACTACTGTACACCCATTGAATCAATAAGGTTGGAGAAATAACACTATTTGCTATTTTGTTATGGATAAACTAATAATGAATATGGCTAGAACTAGAAAAGGTGAACCACAGATTGTCATTGAAGTTTGTCCATTATATAAAAGGATTGTGTATGAAAGTGGAGATCATAGTTCTGTATTTGAGTAAAACAAAATTGAATTTTTATAAAGCATTCGAGCACCCTGGAATTCTGAGTCTTTGTGTCACAGTTTGGTAACTGAAGGCTTTTTAGATTTTTGTAGCTCTTAGCTTATCTTTTGTACTCCTATTTGTTTGATATAAAATAAGGATAATAGAACAAATGACAATGAGGAATGATCCTGTGAAAGGATTTTGGATTATAGGGATTTGCTTTCATGTGATAATGTGTGGTTAGGAGTGCAGTGGCAGGAAACTATAGTTGGTCTACAGGTGATGATTAGGTGATCATGCTTAATGGAATAATATTTTAGATTTGTGTCACAAGAAAAAATCCAGATTGGTTGGAAAATAAGCTAAACTTTGAAGAAAGTTGTACCTTTACAGTACCAGTACAGTATACTTTATGGCCTGCAGTAGGGAATGGTATTGGATTGTGTTGTCTGGAATGAGGGAGGCAGAGATTAATGTCATATGAAAATAGACAAAGCTTACTGACTGCTTTGTTATTATGGAAAGTTTTAATTTTTGGTATGTTATAATAATTTAAGTTTGGGGCAATATGGAGTGTGGTCAAATAATATGGATGTTTAATTATGTAATAACTGATAACTTGCAGTTAGCACAGAGATAGGGGTGACAGGAAGAGTTTTTAGTTGTCCAAAGTTATCTCTTTTAGTCCTAAATTGAAATAATTAGACAAGAGATGAATACATCCAGACATTGTCCAGGTATATATGGGCTTTTGCCTGTTTGAAAGACAACTTTGATTGTCTCATTTTTTCTTGAATTCACATCCATTGAAACAAAGAGGAATGTCCTTAGTTGGGGTTGGTGAGATTTTTTGAACTTGTGACCCTTTCTTAAACCAAGAGAACATTGAAAGTGCATTTGTTTAATATTTTTAATGGGTGGTCATGTTGAGGCATTAACGTTAAAATTAAGGTTGCAACGTGTTTTACATTGGTAAGTAAAAAATTATTGTGTGTGATTTTCGATAGTTACATTAGCAGTAATGGAAATGGTTCTAGTTTCAGAAATTATATTTGGTGAATATAATTTTTCATGGTTACTGGATAATAAATAAATATATACTGTGTATATATATATATATATATATATATATATATATATATATATATATATATATATATATATATAGTATATATATATATATATATATATATATATATATATATATATATATATATATATATATATATATATATATATATATATATATATATATATATATATATATATATATATATATATATATATATATATATATATATATATAATTTTTTTGTTCAGATTTCCGGCATGTAGGGTTTAAGGTTTTCCTTTTTCTTCACACACACACACAAAGTGCTTTAGAAGGTTACTATGTTTTTATTTTTTTCCTGCCTTGTGTGTGTTTGTGAGGAGTTTATTTATTTTCATGAGTCTTAAATTTTTGAACAAGTTTTGGTGTTTTGGGAATGTCCAACTTTATTCAGTTGCAGGTGGTTAAAAGATTATTATTATTACAGTATATGTTTTTTTATCAAGTTCATAGGGTTATTCAGTGTTTAACGTGACATGATTGATAATCTTGCTGGCTACAGGTTGTCAGAGATTGTTAAACAGTATAGAAGAATGATAGGCAATTCAGTATTTGTCCTTGTTTTCTTTGAGTGTGTTACTTGGCATTCATGAGTACATTCTCACTGTTTGATTATGATAATGGTATTTCCTATCAGTGTTACTGATAGTGACACTCGTCAATATGGTCATAAGCACAAGTTATCAATGTAGAATTTGATATCCTAGTTATCATAAAGTGTCACTGTCCATACCAACTGCCTTGTCCACACTAGCAGCCCAATCATAATTACCTGCAAATCATCCTCATTGTTCACAAGAGTATTGAAACATGTACACCAACACTGGCTTGCAAAATATTTATCCACTCATTTTCAATATCAAAATCTATAACACACATAACCAAATTAACTTTGGGAGAAAGTTATAGAAACGGTGAAAATACCAGAGATTTTTAATATCATCTGAAATGCATATTTGCGGAAATCGCTGGGAGTTATTTTTGTGGTTTTATATACGTTATTATTTATGCTGTGTTTTTACTAACAGAACTTAACAATGCTATGCAGTAATTGAAGTTTGCATTGTTATTTTTTAATATTTTTCTTATATTTAGAATTAGTGAAGTTTATCAACCAGTTTAAATACGTGTGAATATTAATACAATGTGATATTTGATATGCCATCTAAGTATGTATCAAGTGAGGGAAATAAGTAATACTGTAATGTACATGAGAATAATACAATATATATATTTTTCAATATTAACAATAATGATTTTGTGTAATCCATATTTTAAATTAAGGCGGCGTAGTTTTTATACACATGCCTGTTTTCAGAACTGTCAGATGCCGCTTATGGGCCTGGAAGTGGACTTTGAAAGTTCCTGACCCTTGCTTTTTATAAATTATTTTCAGTTCCAGTAACAACTACTGGTGAAATTCAAGTTACGAATGTAGCTAGTTACTGTATGCCAGCGACAGTGGTGGTGTAGGTTGTAGCGGGTGGGTAGACTTGTCTGATGAGGGGTGTATGGTCTGTTGTAGCATGGTGGAGAGGGCGTGCGTCACATGCCAGCCGACCACCTCAACCAGGCCTATTACGTCCACGGCTTGACCAACCACCATCCCTCCAACCACCCAACTCACAACCACTCCCTCCTCATGACACAACACAGTAAAGCCTACCAGGCTCAAGCTCATGCCCAGGTACGACCCACAGCAGTGGGGGCGGCCACTGTGGCTGCTCAGTCTTGTTATGTGTACAATCTAAAACCACTCTTACTATTGCTCTCTAATTCCCCTCAATGCTCATCTTAACAGCAGCCAGTAACATTAATTTCATAGAAATATCGCCATTGTCGTCTCTTGATGCTGCTCTTTTTTGTGGTTTGTAATTAAGTGTAATGTACGTTAATAATTGTCATATCCGTTACTAAGTGTAATGTACGTCATTAAGTGTGATGTAGCCAGTGAATGGGTAGCATGAAACATTGCATGATCATTGATGAAATGTTATTATCCAAACATTCAGTGAGGCATGAAGGGACATGCAGATGTTTCAGTATCTCTTGTCCTTTGCTGGATTCTTATTCATGGTATTAATATTCTCTGCAAAGTCTGCTGTGGGGGACTGCTTTCAATGTGACTTGATTTTGTGAAGCTTATCACTGATTGATTGATGTATTGCACTGGCATCAAAGGCATTTACTTATCTTGCCTATGATTTATAAAAACAATAGTCTAAGTAATGAGTTGGGCTGTAATTTTGTGGAGTTGCCAATGGTCACCACTCATTTTGTCTGTTAAATAAGCAGAGTATTTTCATACTTCTGTCCTGTAATAGCATTTACATAAACCCTGCCAAAAGCGGGAAGAGGTTTGAAAGGAAAGTAAAATAATATGCGGTATATATTCATATTGTATGCTTATGAGTTAGGGTAGTCAGGTAATTTTTTATTACCTCAGGGAGTAGCGAACCTGCCTTGTCAGCTAAGAGGTTGCTTGGAAGTCTTACAAATAATGATAGGAAGGGAATCCAATACCAAAACTTGCCTCATATTTGCCTAATGGCAACCAGGACACCATACCATCAGCTTATCATGGCAAACCCACGCAAGCGTGGAAAATGGCCTTAAATGGTGACATAATGATGTGTATAGAATTGCTTTATTAAACTGGTTCAACTTCATAAAGTCTTAGTATAATTTTCATGCACTTTGATTTGGTAGATATATAATGAAATGATGATGATGATGAGTATTAAATTTATATTTGCTTTCAGAAGGTGAGTGGTTGGAATCAAATCGGTGGATTGGTCAAACCCGAGCGTATGGATGCGATAGATGAACGCCGACTTTTGGAGCAGCAGCAGCAACAGCAGCAGCAACAGCAGCAGCAACGGCAGGAGGAAGCTATACGTCGTGCTCAAGAACCTGAAAAGATTGTTCATGAAAGCATATACAGATTTTTTCGTGATCCTGATAGAGGTAGAGAAGCTCAGGTCAAGATAAGACACCCACCACCAGCTCATTCAATTAAACCTCCTGTGGAAAAGCCCACAGCACCTGCAGGCTTACCAAAGCTTGCTGAACCAAGTTTCAACCTTGGCAATTACCCACCAAACTACCTTCCTAAAGAAGCCAAGCTTCAACACACTGAGAGGGTTCCCTACTCGCAATATCATGATCCAAGGGACAAAGCCTCTGTTATCATACAACCTGAAGTAAAGTATGAGAAAGCTCCACCGCATTCTATAAGTCCTAAACGTCCCCCAGAAAGGTCTAGTCCGTACCCACCTGGCTCAGCGTACAAATCCCATGATCCATCTTCATCCCTACACAGAAGCAATACCTCGCACCATTCAACTTCTTTGTCTCATAGTGTGGAGTTGACCAAAGCTAGGCAGCCTCAGTCATCGCCACATTCTACTTCACCAGCACATCCTGATCGTTATTATCCTCCAGGGGCCAGACCACCACCTACAACTTACCCTTCTAATCTTATTGCTGCTGGGCTGGTTCCCAATCCAATTCATGTATCCTCTGTCTCTGCAAAATCTAAGGTTAGCTCTCCACCACCCCAAGTTTATGGAAAACCTGGTATTACCACGGGTACTCCTGTGTGCCGTGTAGATTCCAGACCCACTCAACCTGTTCCCCTTACCAGTAAAGCTCCTGTTACTGGCCCTCCGCCAGCCCATTCAGGGAGAGGATCTCTCAGTGAATCCAGGTCTCTAATTTCTTCTCATGAACAGAGGCCTCCCATGGAACGAGGCCCATATGATGCTCGCATCTATCCGCCCACAGTACCTTCACCTCACCACAAACATGTAGTGGCTCCGGGTCCACCTCCAGTACGAATGCCTCCAGCCACGTCTCCACATGTTGCAACCCCTCACATTCCCCCACATCCTTCTCCACAACCAACACAAACACAACCTCTTGACTTAGGCACTCGTGAAGACACTGCTTCTCCTAGCAAGAGAAGAACCCAAACTCCTACACCACAGGACCCTAAGAAGGCTAGGTTTGAAACCACTAACAATCAACCATTATTGTCCCGGGTGTCAGAACCTAGTCCTCTGTACCCAACTGCTGCCACTACTATTACTACAGTTGAGAACACTGTAGCTTTGGTAGCCAATTTGTCGCGAGTGGCAAGCCCAGCTTCACGTCCGCCCAGCCAACCACCTCCTGCCACCACCCCAACGTTGCAACGTACAGAAAATTCTTCTTCTCCGGGAACAAACAAGATACTTGAACCTGAGAAGAGCAGTAGTCCTGGTCCGGTGGGTGGATATGTGCACAAGCTTAAAAAGGCCTGGCTTCAGAGACATGAAAATACTGCAGAAATTCTTCCCCCTACCACTGCCACGGCAGGTCTTTCAACTAGAGTAGCAACACCACCTCCGGCCAATACTACAATTGCTCCCTCAAAACTTACTTCTACCACCACCACAACAGTCAAATCTGAACCCAAGCCTGTTGTACGTAAGCCAAAAGTTGTGAATAATATCCCCAATGGTCATAGCCAAGATATCAAAGACGGTGAAACAAGTTCAACAGACTCTGAAGGAAGTACTACTCAGAAACCAAAACGAGGTAAAGGAAAAAGAAAATTAAAAAAGATTAAAAGGGGTAGTGACAGTAATAGTGACAGTGATAAAGACAGTGATGCAAGTGAAACTACTGCCAAGAATTCTGGACGTTTACCCACAAAACCAGATTCTGAACCTAAAAAGCGAGGCAGGAAACCAAAGTCGAAACAAGAAAAAGAAAAGGAAGATGGTCCAAAGCCAAAAAAATCCAAAGAGGAGCCCCCACAAAATGACCCTCTGCAGAAACCTCCCGTATCTCAGTTAAAGAAAACAGGGGAGAGCTTCTCGCAAGATGGGTCATGTTATGAGGTGGCTCCCAAACTACCGAAATGCCGTGAATGTCGTTGGACCGCCCACCAGAGAAACAAGAAGATGCCCAACCACTTTTGTCGTTTTTATGCCTTCCGTCGCCTTCGCTACACCAAAAATGGGCAGCTGGCTGTTGCTGGCTTTTCTGACCCCATTAAGGATGCCTATGGAGATGACCTCAAACTTTGGGTGCCAGACGTTGAAAATCCTCCGAATGATCTGGACGTTGACACAAGCAAGTTCCTGTTGACCCATGTTGGTGACCAGTTTTGTGACTTGGTGGAGCAGGAAAAGGAAGCGATGGCTCTCCATATGGGTGATGGTAAGTTCTTATAACATGCACAGTATTTTCAGGCCTTTTGGTGGTATATAGAAAACAAATATTAAATATAAAATAAATACTGTATTAGCTTCTGACATGTAAAGTGCTCACATAATTGTTAGTAATTTGTACTGCAGATGGGATGTGTTAAATATTGTCACCTTTCCAAATACAGTATTAGAAAATCACTGAATTGTTAGCTATATCTTATCTTTTGTTCTTTCCATAATTTTACTCCATTATTATTATTATTACCATAATATTATTATAATATTTATTATATGAAACTATGTATGACAATAACAGTAAAAAAAATTACAGCTCCTCCCCGACCTACGACGGGGTTAGGGACCCAAATCCAGGTCGAAAGTCGAAACGGTCGTAAGTCAAAAATGCTTAAAAATCCTTAGAAAATCTAAAATGGGTGTTTCTTTTTATTTTCAGCACCACAAAACTCTCACTTTTAAACCTTGCCAACCATTTTAAAATGAATTACAAACGAAAATTTTGTCAGTACACAGTGCAATCACTGGCGTTGGGACTCGAAAATACGTAATTTGACAACATTTTGGTACGACTGAGGCAGTTCGTAAGTGCAGGTGGTCTTAAGTTGAGGAGGAGCTGTACTTAAAATTTTATTAATGTGTTTGCTAGTACAGTATAATTAACATCATTGTACAGTAGTTGAGGAAACTTATCCCAAGTTTTGGGTTCAACTAGGGCTACCTATTCTGTAAATAGACAGTATTATTTGGTAAGTTACAGCTTCACTTTTAAAATTTGATAATCTTTGAAACCTGTTTTCTTAGCCTTTTTTTTTTAATGATTCATGTCGTATTTGTTCCCTTAGGTATACATTAAGTATGGAACTTTATTATTATTTACTTTATTTTTACTACTGTTATTAGTAATGAATCTATTATTGTAGCTTTAATAGATGGGCAATAGGAAAATGCTATAAGGAAAAATTCTTAAATTAGTTATTAGTATCAGTGGGGAAAAAAGGTAGTTGTGGGCTCATGATCAGAAGTAAATTTTTCACAGCCTTTGCAGCATTAATACTTAATATATTATAATCTTGCAGATACTGTTGTGGCTTGGAAACGAGTAGTATTGGGAGTTCGTGAAATGTGTGACGTTTGTGAAACCACATTATTCAACATTCATTGGGCATGTAGCAAATGTGGATTTGTGGTTTGCATAGACTGCTACAAAGGTCGAAAGAATGGAACAGTCAAGGTGTGGGATGAAGGTGGAAAAGATCGTGATGAATACTCGTGGCTCTTGTGTGCTTCTAGACTTCCTCATGAGCAGGATAAACTTATGCTTACTCAGATTATATCTGGTAATGCTCTTCTTGATCTGGGTAGGAAAGTGCATGAGATGCGACACCAGTGGGGAATTCCTCAGTATTGTGACTGTGCAGAGGCTAAAAAGTACAAAGACCAAGCACCTCAAGATGACAAGAAGAAAGTCAATGGGGTTAACAAAGATCTGCTCAAGAACATTAAGAAAGAACCCAAGACAGAAATGGTTAATGGAACAGTAAAGCAAGAGAAGACAGAGAAGGTCAATGGTAAAGATGAAGAGATGTCCAATTCTCCTCTAAACTTCTTCGCTGATGTTGCTTTGTCCAATGACAAACGTGAGAGTGAGGTGAGTAACAGATTTTTGTCTCGCGACAAAATATCAGAAGTTGGAGTTGGATTTTTACTTTTGCATTTGTTTAGTAATGCAAGAGTTTCTAGTTTTATTGGGGCCTTGAGAGTTTCATGGGGCCTTTTGGGGTTATTTTGATATGAATTGGGAAAAAAGGGATGATTTTGTTGTATTGTGTATGTATATAACTCTTGATGGCATCAATTGTCTGATTTTAATGAAGAAATCGATAATACCCCTAAAGGCATACATGTTAATTTATGTTTATATGTGTCTGCTGAACTGTAGCACCCACACAATATTGTCATCTGCATATAATGGGTAGGCTCTTAAAAATCTTACTGTTCTCAGAAAGTGCAAGTTTTCAAATAAAACCGTTTTTTCCATTGGAAGGTAGGAATGGAGTTGAAAAAGGTTTACATGAATAATATCAGTCACTCATTAATGTTGCATATTTTCTGAGGAATTGTTAAAGTAAATTTGAAAATCCATGTTAAAGGGAAAGTGTAAATGCACTTGTACAGTACCTGTATTTTCTTAAAAGTACTTTAATATACTAAACTAGAGACATGAATTTAGTATTCATCTCAAATTCCGAGTCTGGATACATGAGTTATGCTTTGGACAAGGTTTTAATCTATGACCTTCGCCAGTGACATTAACCAAACAAAAAATAAATTACACATTGTCAGATAATGAGACATTTTCGTGGAAAACTTAATGAAGATGGTGACTCAAGGGTTACTCTCTAAATGGGTTTGACCTTGATTAGTGTTAGGGAGAGTTAAAGTTGTACACTATACTTAGTGTTCATGCTTACTGTAAAGTTTCTTGAAAAAATCTGCGTTGATACTAAGTTTCTATTGGGATTGTTTTGACCTAACCATCAGCACTGACCTTGACCTGTGATAAGCATTTGTCTTTAGTGTTTATGCGTTGCCCGGTGATAACATATTCACATGAAGTTTCCTCAAAATTCCTGCATCTACTCAAGCATTACACTCCAGAATCAGTTTTGATATTCAACAGACTTGAATTTGGAAAATACTACTTGTTTAATAATGATACGTCCTTGCGAAGGTTTGTTAAAATATCTGCATTGCATTTAGATTTCTGTTATTGATGTTTATTGAAACATAACATCCATCTGCACGTGATGTGAAGGCCATGTTTGAAGTCATTCCGCTTGAAACTGTAAAACTAGTTGCATACAAATATGTTCAGGTTATTCAACCAAAGATAACACTACTATACAGTAGGCCATAAAATTAAAGGTACTGTAAACTTTTATGTTTTTGCATCCATTTTTCCTGTGAATGGATAAGAATAGAGCATGAACTGGAGGTCAGTACTGTATAGCACAGTTTGTCATTGACATTACTGGATGTAGATATGGGTGGAGCTTCTAGGCGACCACATGGTAGCAATGAGGACGACAACAAAGCTCTGTTGACCTGTTACCCTTGATAATAAATTAAAACAAACTGTTTCTAAAATTACTATCTTACTCATCAAAAGACTTGGAACAAAATACACTAAAATATAACGGCTATGAGCATATGAACTACAGTATATATTTCCATTGAGATGCTTGTCCCCTTTTCCAAATGTAAAAGTTGGAGGAAAAAAGATCACATGGAACAAAAAGGGCAATGCCTGTTAACAGTGGCAATTTAATAGTATCTTTAGTGAAATGGGGGGGTTTGTTAAAGTAATCAAAATTGATCGCACTATTTTATTTTGTAACTAATTAATTACACTTAAAATTATTTCCCATTGTGTTTAATTTGAAAATGTCACACATCCGTGGCTATTGGTATAATTCCTAGATAGTTTACTTGTCATTTGTGTACCAGGATTAGTTAACTTTGTCAGGTGCAGGTAATCTACTTCAGGTGCTATGTGAAGCATTTTGGTCTGGGTAGGTTTGTGTCAAAATTCAAAGGAACTGTCAAGCTGAGTGGCTCTACATTTGAAGTGGCAAAAATCCTTTCCTATCACAGACACTGACACAAGATTAAGGGTGAAGGGCTGGGTAAGGAAGGTGGCGAGGGCATTAGAAGCGGTGATGTCACATAGAAATGTGATGGTGAGGTCATCGGGGAAGGACTAATGGTAAACATTGCTGGTGACTTCTTACTGTTGCTTCTGTCTGGATTGAAGATGCAAGATTTTATAAGTTAAGCATCACTGTTTTTAGTGTGAAACTTTTCATACGTATTGGCAGTTTATATTAAACCTGATGAAAAGCCATATATATATATATACAGCTCCTCCCCAACTTACGACAGGGTTAGGGACCCAAATCCACGTCGTAAGTCGAAAATGCTTAAATAATACATCGAAAATCTAAAATTCGTGTCTCTTTTTCTTCTCAGCACCACAAAACTCTCACTTTAAAGCTTGCCAGCCATTTTAAAGTGAATTACAAACGAAAATTTTGTCTGTGTACTGATGTTGTGACTCGAAAATATGTAATTTTTAAAAATTTTGGTACGACTGTGGCAGGTCGAAAGTGCGGGTGGTCGTAAGTTGAGGAGGAGCTAGGTTGTATGAGAATGCAAATCAATTATTTGTGAAATTGTGTACAGTGTACACCTTGATAAGGTGATCATCATCTGATCTTGGCATGATGCTATTTGCTACCTATGTTATACAGTACCTGTACTATAGTTTTTGGATTCGTTTAATACTTTGTCTTTTCGTACAGTAAATAAAGATTATAAAATGTATGTTGAAACTTGAATGTAAACTAATGTTTAATTTAATTTGTTCATTTAATTATTTGTGTACACCTTGATCATCATCTGATCTTGGCATGCTATAACTTTTTTGGAAAGCTCTATGTCTAAGCTACAAGACAACATATGAAAATTTCAGCTCTAGATCTGTTTTTAAGGGTTTTACAGCCCCCCACCCCCCCAAAAAAAGCTAAATTCATATAATAAAAGTTAGCGTTAGCTTTACTTATTTTTTTAGCTGTTTAGCATTAGCGAAGTTAACTTTTTAGTTAACAAATTATCGGTTAGCAAAGCTAACTTTTCGTTTAGCTGTGCCCACCACTGTCTACATCAATGACCAAGTACGTTATGGAAGGCAACCTGTAAAATGATGATTATTGGGCTGATCCTCTATGCAACTATAGTCTGTTCATTTGTAGTTTGCAACTGAGGCTTTAAATGTTCTTAAAAGTTTAAACTATCGTATTAATAGATTTCTGATAATTTCTGCAATTGGGGAAGCATAAATTTGCATGTGAAACTCTTTGGTGATAGAAATATCAGAGAAAACACAGACATGATAAACAAATTCTGGGACGTAAACTCCTTGTCTCATGCTATCACATAGTGGGATGGAGGATATCGCTGATTTTTTATGTATTGCCTCCAAGATATTTGTTACCAGAGTTTCACATGTTAGTTTTTTCTTCCACAGGTGTGGAAATTACCAGAGATCAACACACACCAGTTATTATACATTAAAATATAAATACAATCTATTAAATACTAAAGAACTGTAGTGATTCTTTGGGTGTCTTGTTTGCCATCCAACCAGCTGCCCTTGCTACAAACTGACCGCAGGCTTCAGGAGTGAACAGTCAGTAGGTGGGGAGTGAAATTTTGATGCTAGTTATTCTTTTGGGTACATTGTACATATACAGTTGCTTCATTTATCTGTTTGGAATATAGGCGTGTCCACTAGGGGTCTAGCCTGTTTGCAGATATTTCAGCTTTGTATACTTTGCAAAATTGGGGAGTTTATCCATGTTATAGTCCTAAGGGTATGCCTCTTACCAATTGATCTGGAGAAAAATTCTAAAGCCCAAGCCCACCCTTGTTATAGGTACTTTGCTACACTACACAAAGCTGTTGGACCACTTGATATTCACCCTTGCTTACTTACACTGATTGTTACATAATTAATGAAGTACTTTTGTTTCCAGAGTTCTGATTCTGACTCGGACTCGGATTCCGATGAGAAAGAGGGCAACTTTTCTACATTACGGAAGCTGTTAATCCAACCTAATGGTAGCACGAAGGAAGAAACGGGAAGCAGCACAAAACCCAGCAAGGAGAATAGTAAAAAGAAACCCAAATTGGACACAGTGGATGAAGTGATTTCCTGTGTAATAGAGCACAATTCTGACAAGGATGATGTGAAGGACAACAACCAGATGGTGCTCAAACATTTCATTAGAAAGTAAGTTCATGGGGAATTCATACAAGACATTACATGTTTTATCAGTTCATCCCTTACAAGCAAGCACACATACACACACACATTCTTTACATGGTGCACATACTGCAGTAAATGACTACACTTCAGTTTCTCATATTCCCACTTAGTTTCCCAAAAGTCAAAATAAAATGTGAACATTTGATCTTTTCATACTGCACAGCCTCCCTTCAGTTTTCATCATGACTCATTCTCACTGCTATAGTAGATACGTAAACCTGTAGTACACACTTTAAAAACGTCAAAACTTTGAATATCCATCTAGTTTTACCCTTCTATTCTCAAGCCAAGCACACCCTTTCGCAGCCATCTCGTATTATCCATACAGTATATTCTTAAGTCAAGTACACCCTTTAGGAGCCATCTCGTATTACCCATATATTCTTAAGTCAAGTACACCCTTTAGGAGCCATCTCGTATTACCCATATATTCTTCAGTCAAGTACACCCTTTAGCAGCCATCTAGTATTACCAATATATTCTCAAGCCAAGTATACCCTTTAGTAGCATGTCATTCTACTTAAGGCCATTAACACCATAATTTCCATTGAGTCGTTCATTCTGCTGTGCCAAGGAGTCCCATTCTCTGTGTAAAATTTTTCCACTAAATAAGTCAGAGGTGGATTATCAAATACATCAAAGCTAATGATGATAGATTTTTAACATTTAATGTGTATATTTTCTAGGTACAACTACGGCCCCCGTGGTCGTGATCCACTGCCAATCAGGATTATGACCAAGACTGAAAGCAGCTTGTTATACCCGGGTGTGGCCCATTCTTGGTTGTGTGATGGGAAACTCTTGAGGTTGCTAGAACCCCTAGCACCTGGCAACACTCCACTCTTTCAGGACCAGTGGAAACGTGGTCAGCCTGTTGTTATATCAGGTGTAGGACTAAAGCTCAATCCTGATCTCTGGACACCTCAGTCCTTTTCTAAAGACTATGGAGATATTAAAAATGATTTGATAAATTGTCTCACTGGAAATATAGTGCCCAATCAGCCAATGAAAAAGTTTTGGGATGGTTTTGAGAACTATGGAAAACGACTTAAGGATGAAAAGGGTCAGCCTATGGTACTGAAACTCAAAGACTGGCCTCCAGGAGATGATTTTGCAGAGATGTTGCCTTCGCGGTTTGAAGATCTAATGAATGTCCTACCAATGGGAGAATATACAAGAAGAAATGGGCGTCTTAATCTTGCGGGCCGCCTTCCAGATTGCTTTGTCCGACCAGATCTTGGACCCAAAATGTATATTGCATATGGATCAGCCATGCATCCTAATAGAGCTTCCACTAATTTACACCTGGACATATCTGATGCTGTTAATGTTATGTGTTATGTGGGAGTTCCAAAAGATGCAGATTATGAAGATCATATAAAGGGTATGTATTTGTTTTAAAGATGGTTTATGTTTATTCATTTTATAAATAAATCTCAAGCTCTGAATCTCATCCAGTATTAATACAATTTATTTCTATTTGGTAACCAGTGCATTCTTGATTGTGAAGGGGAGGTACAGTGCAGGTATATAAATATTTTGTTAAGCATGAAGCAATGGGCTTACAGTAAAAATATATACAGTATGTCTTGTGTTTACTAAAAATATTGATCATTTTCCTTCGCAGAAGCTCTAAAGGCCATAGATGAAGCAGGTTGCGATATCTTGACTCGGCGGCGAGTACGTGAGAAGGAAGAGGTACCTGGAGCTTTGTGGCACATCTACCATGCTCGTGATTCTGACAAAATTCGTGATTTGCTCAATAAAGTGGCCATAGAACGTGGGGACAAATTGGAACCTCACCATGATCCTATCCATGACCAAGCATGGTACCTCGATGGCCCTCTTCGGGAGAGACTTTATAAGGAATATGGTGTTGAAGGCTATGCTATCATCCAGTGTCTTGGTGATGCAGTCTTCATTCCAGCAGGAGCTCCACATCAGGTACGTATCACTACCCAGTGTACTATATTAGTTTGAAATTGATTGCTTGCAAGTTATGGGTTTTTAAAATGTGTGCTTGGGTAAATTGGATAAATGACTTTTGGAGTAAGAGTTGATAATGTACAAGATTTTTATTGAACCAAAGCAGGTCAGCATCAACTTAGCTGTGTCTGTGTTCTAATCTTAGAACTAAAACACGAAAATATTGCAGATAGGTCCAGTATGCAGATTAGGATTGCATCATATACCTGTAATGAAACTATAAACGTTCTGGAAAAATCATTATAATACAGGTACTTTAATGTGGCTTATAAAGAAAATATAATATAAATTTATCAAATAAGAAAAATGAAGAGCGTGGGTTTCTATGGGAACTGAATGGAAGTGTGTGTAGGCGGTGTGCTATGACTACATTACCGACTTGTCCGTCCAGCCACCACGTATATTGTTACTTGTAATGAAACTATAAAGTTGTTGAAAGGTCATAATAATACTCTAATATGGCTTAGAAATAAAGAAAATTTAATATAAAACCAGAAAAATTAAGAGCATGGGTGTATTTGTGTGAGAAGTGAATGTGTGGAGGCATTTATATTCAGGCCTTGGCTAATAACTACACAGCTGACTCGCCAGCCTCTTACAGTATAATTGTTACTTGTAATGAAGTAATAAAAGTTGTGGAAAAATCATTGTAATACTCTAATGTGGCTTATAAATAAAGAAAATGTCCGGTAATATAAAACTATAAAATAAGAAAAATGGTGAGCATGTGTGTGGAGGCAATGAGCTACTAGTGTGTAGCCACGCTCCATCCTGTGATATCATGGCATACACAGTGTAGAGCAGCAGCCACATGTCTGCAAGTCAGTTGGTTGACTGCTTGGTTGAAATTGTTTGAGTGTGGATGGATTTTTTTTTTTTTTTTTTCAAGGTACATAAAATATGTGTACTGTACTATTGTATTTTATGTAATGCTGTGTATCGATTTTATTGTTTCTTATAACAATAAATATGGCAGCTCATCCCTGTTGAGCACGGTATTTAAACATAGGATACTAGCTGATTTTGGAGGAATTTTTATTATTATTACATTTTAGTGCCGGTCAGTTGAATATACCAGTTGCCCGGATAACTTGCTGGAGCAAGTGGGGAAAACTATGCTATCACTTACACTAGCTAATACTTATATTTTTCTACATTTTCTGTCATTCTCACTAATTCAAGGCAAAATATTCTATTTCTAATGATTTAACTTTCAAGTTTTTGTCTTAAGTTTCTGTCCTGATATTAAACATAATTAAAAGATCAACCTGACTGCACCACTGTATGTGTGCAAGTTGGCATGCGTGCCTTGCAGGTGAGGGAACCCGGGCTTGATCCGCAGGCATGGTAAAACTATGGACAAGTTTCTTGTCATTTGCCTCTGTTTACCCAGCAGTACTTGGAGACCTAGACGTTAATCAATTTGTGAATCTTGTACCGGTGTAATAGTTAGCCAGTGCAGTTGGATACCGTTGTCAAATCATAACCTTTTCTGAAGTAGTGAATTAAACAGTACAATACTGTATTCTTAAATTACTTTCAAATAGCAGATTAACAATGCATACATGACACTGAAATGTAATGTACATTCTTTCTTTTCAGGTTCGTAATCTGCACAATTGTGTCAAAGTGGCAGAGGACTTCGTCTCGCCAGAGAACATTTCTTACTGCTTCCACTTAACACAAGAATTCCGCCACCTTAGTGATACCCATACCAACCATGAGGATAAACTCCAGATTAAGAATATCATTTATCATGATATGAAGGACTCTATGGCCTGCCTTATGGCTGCCAGCAAGGAATTACAAATCAAGAATGAGCCTGAGGAAGATACGGACATAAAAGTGAAGAAGGAGTCAGATTCATGAAATTAGCTCAAGTGACTAGAACTTTGTTTCAATGAAATCGTGATTCTGTGCTCTTGAAAGTGTTAAGTGTTTTTCTTTGCAACTCTTGGGAATTATGGAATATATATAACCGTGAAATGAGAAAGTGACTCCAAATGCGGTAATGCGTTGTGCTGTAATCGAACTGACGTTGCAGTGAACGAACGTTTCAGTGGTCTCAAAACTTTTGTTTTTATACGAAATGTTTCCTATTTTGAGTGCAAATAATCAATTCCACTTTTCATTTGTAAGGAAGATGTCATGATTTGTATGGAACACAAAAAAGTCCAGTTCATTTTGGTGTTTATTAACAAAGACAAGTAATGTAAGTAGAAATGGTGTAATTATTTATTAATCCTATATGATGTACTAATCACAATGGACCTTATTGTTAAGGGCCCACATTAATCTCTATGTATCCACGGTGTACTTAAACCAGTGATGTGACATAGAGTGCGCAAGATGGTGTGCACGTTAAAAGTTTTGGGCCAATTTTGGCTCCCCACTTGACTTGAGTGTGTCCACACAACTTAGGATGTGCACTCTGATTACTGGTGTTAGGTGTTGATAACTCCAGCTGGGAAGCCAAATGCAACAAGTGGTGTAGTTGAGAGCCTCCGTGCTAACAGGCTGGGAACCCTGTTGTGGCCAGGCAACTGCTCCCCCCTCCCCCCCCCTTCCATGCTCTTTCTTTTTATCCATAACTTGAATTGTATCTCTGTAGTAATCTCTGTATCTGTCTGTTGCACACACACAACATACCAGTATACATAATACCCAGGCCTCATCTATTAACACACAGGCTGAGGCCTTGATTACATCCATATATGGGTGGGACTTTGCCCAGCTATAACATTGGTAGTGATGGTGGAGCAGGGAGCTCAAGACCAGGGGGGGGAGTATTGGCTGTGCAGTAGTGACAGTGATCAGCTCCACAACGACCCTCCACCTAAGCTGCTGCTGCTGCCACCTCTCTTCTCCCCCACCTCGCTCCCTGCTGACCTTAAACCATGTCAATTCATTTTGTACATTGATCTCATTGTTGGTGTAAATGTGAGTAGTCTTGAGGGATGGATGTTACTTGTAGTGTGTTTCTCACATGTCATGTTGTTATATTTGTTTATTACTGAAGTCTGTGTTTTATTTGAAAAGGAAAAATTACAAAACACAAGTGATAGGCATATTGTTGCCATTGACCTTTCTTTTATTAAAATTAAAACTTAAAAGAAGAGAGAATAATTTATTTGCTTGTAAAGTGTGGGCGGATGTAGAAATGTACATTGATGTAGGCGTGTAGTGCGCGAGGGGTGAGCAACGCCCTGAAGACTGCCCCTCACCCCGCCTCACCAGGAGGACGCAACTCTACTACTTTTTTGTACTGTCAATATGTAAACAGATCACAATTTGAATAGGAAAAATGATGCCAAGATTGTATTTCTCTTTCCCTATTCTCAAAAAATGTAAAATACGTGCATTTATTATATACACTGTACAAGTTTTTATACACATGTGAGGTGATGTATTTACATGGACTGAGAAGTATATAATTCATATCTGCCACTGAGCTAGGGGGGATTTGGAAGGAAAAGAAACAAAGCACAATAGGCAGAGATTATCTTGGGGAGCTGCAATCCTGCCTCCTGGCTAAGAGGGTGCTTGGAAGTCCCACACATATTTGTCCAGTTCCCGCTTTAAAAAAGTGGGTTGGTGAGTAACTAGGATTGGAAAACTTAGAAATTTTCCAACCTTTTAATCCAAGATCTTTTTATCAGTCTGCCATAATGGCAGATTATATCTTGGTTGAAACTCCCTTTCTTTTACAATTTAATACTAGCCTATTTAATTTGCAACATCCACATCACCACCAAAAATCAACAAAATAATTACAGAAGGCAAATAATTAGAGTTGCAAAGCGAATTGAATTATTCTTACTCATTAAGATAAGCAATAACTCGATCAGAAATCGACCCCCCACTTGTTTTTGTCTTATTACCCCAGTTCCTTAATGTGTTGAGTATCAATAGTGATATTTGAAGAAGGTAAAGTAAAAAAGTTTTCAATAGTTTGACCAAATGTGAGGGGTACTCCTAGCTGCTTGAAGAAAATACTTTCTCTTTGATATTGGCTTATATCATTACCTTTATATCCGGGTGAGTAATTCGGGTTACAAAAATATTTCGAGAGCTTGAGATGCAAACAAGCTATGGAAGATTGTTTTGCAAGAAAAATAAGAAAACTAATGGCAACAAGTAAACCTTGCCAAATTCTAACTGACTGAGCACACCGAATTGAAGTACATTACCATAATGCCCCCTGATATTTCTTTTACTACAAAGCTCCCAAAATACTCCTATGGAGGTACACTACCAAAAATATTGCAGAATTTTTGCTAGAGACAGCAGGAGTCCTAGCGTTCATTTTTACATCTATCGGACCCTGCCTTGCAGATAGTTTCTGTAGCAAGTGTACGGTCAATTTAATCTGGTTATATTCCCAATGTTTCCCCAAAGTACATGTATTGCCATTTTGGATCGCACCAGATAATTATTTTTGTTAATGTCCTAGGCCAGACACCCAAGCATGCCCATTGCAATGGCTCACGGCCTGACTGGGTTGAGGTTGGGTTTTGAATGAGTTTCGTCCAGTTTTACACGACTGTTTTATTCGTTCATACCTGGAAATACATGTCCCACTATCTGTTGTAAATACCAAACACAAACAGTAATCATCATACCTCGTATTTTAATTCATTTCTCATACTAGCAATCAAGTGAACTTCTCAAGTTGGCTGAATACAATTGCTCAAACTCGCTTGTGACGGATCTGTTATGACACGTAAGAACAGTAGCAGACGATTTTGGACGAGTCATCACCGTACCGTACACTAAACTCCGTAGCTGGGTCACTGACACACAGTTGCTCGATATTGGTTAGAAGTCGTCGCCGGACACGTAACCAGACTACCTCGTGTGCTCACTGTCCTCACACACTGTCATCCTATAGCTAAAACCCACATCTGGCCACCACGTCTCATTCTCTTATCGAGTAGTTAATGGACTTGGCGCTGAAGCTTCAAAGTAAAACCCTCGTCTCTTTCCTTCTCCCTACTGCATCTCATGTCCTATAAGAGGGCAGTAAAACCTATACAGGGGTATTAATATTTAATAAGGAAAAGGCAAGACTCTTGGGACCATAATAGTAAACATCCCTCACATGGAAGTTGTCATATTGACAATCCTAGTTATGAAAAATTTGAGTCCCAACTGCAGTCAGCCGTAGATAGAGATCTTTATCTTAGGCACTGAGTGCAGCGCTCGATGGAGAGGTGTGGAAGTAAGACGAACTAAATGTTGTATTGGAATTTGAAGGGATGGGAAGTAGCTCGTCTTTGTCTCATTGGTTCCTTATAATGAACTAAGAAAAAACCTATTTTAAAAACCTGTTTTTATTGTTACTATTTTTAACTTTTCAATACTTGTGCTGTGGCTGCCGCCAAGGGACATACCTATTCAGCTTTTGGAGACTTCTCATTCTACAAACTGTTACTAATCAAGTAAGTACATTTCAGATAATATATAAAACTTTTTATATGTTTATGAGTTTTTGTCTAAAAAGCATAAGTTGGCGTGTTCCTGAGCTAGAATTCTCAAAATGGAGAGCCAAAATCCACTGGGAAGACTATATACTAATGCACCTCCGGCATACTAAGCATACGAGTTATTTATCTGATGCTTTTTAATGACTATGCTGGGATAAATTAATAACAGAATTAGGCCCAGCCCTCAAGGTGAGGATTTCTCGGTTTCAAACTTGCAGACCCTGGCTAGACATTAGTGTTACTACAAAAGTAGTTTGCGTATCTAAAAATTTTAACCACATATATAAGCTAGACAAAAGCAGCTATAAAAGTAGAGTGAAAGAATATATGGCTGAAGCATAATTGTGATATTCTCGCTTAAACGAATTATCCTCTTTCCCAGTAGTGAAGTCTGTAGTGTGTTTCAGTCCGTACATTGTAGTGGAGAAATGTGTTTGTGTTTATATTAAAAGCGAAATCAGCAATGTTTACTGATGTCCATTTGGCAGTGGAACTCAAAGTAGGTATCTATCTATACCTACCTTGGTGGGACTTGCATCATGTTAATTTAGTTACACTGGTATTTGGTTGAATATCACTTGAGAGCCTAACTTGCTGTTAATTAATTGACAACTAGGTATTATTTTACGTTCGGACATAGCGCCCCCGAAAGTTATAAACTACTGGCGGAAATGGATAATAGCGACAGAATTGAATTTAATTGATTTGAAGTAGTTTTCAGTCTTCGTCTGTGAGATGATGTCATCGGCGCATCATGCATGGGCAATGTTGACTGGCGTCATCCAGTCGTGACCAATGAGGGTATCGATATCTTCACGCGATTTTTTTTTTACTAATCACATTTGATTTTTTGTTTCAAAGGAAGCAGCTTGGGTAATTTCATAGATCAGATCAGTCTCACACTGGGCGTGGTGGAGGTTGTTCGTCATTTGTGATCCTACGATTATTTTAAGTTTATTACCAGTTTTACGAGAAAGACCAAAATGGTAGTGAGAAAAGACACCAAGGAAACGCCAACAGCTTAGTGTAAAAACTCTTTTAGTCCTTTGATAGACGAATTGGACGTTAGCATAGCCGGGGACAGGGCTGGCAAGGTAAGTATGAAAACCTTAATTGTTGGCGATTCCCAGGTACGGTACCCATTTGTGGTAAAAATGAAAATAGGATGAGGGTTTGTTTGGATCAATACCATGCATTTGGAGTTTGACACACTATGTAAATGGCGAAAGGAGTTTAGCAATAATCTATGCAGTTGACATGATTTTACGGATTAAATGCAAAGTTGGGGCTTTACTCTGAAAAATCAAGTTTATGGTGTTCAGTTGCGACAATATGTAATTCAAAATTCAAGTAGCAGAACACAAGTCTCTCCTCAATTACCCTGCTATGGAAATACAGTTTAGGGGATTTGCTACTGTTGGAGCATTCTTGCAACGGCTTTCTGGAGTGACAACCACCTTGAGGCACAGGCATGAAATATTTGTGTGGTTTGAGTTGACAAAACCCTGGAATTTCTAAACTCGCATTTCCTTTTGGCACTATGGGAAAGGTAAATGTACACATTTCTCAACACATCTTCACGGGTACGTGGCAAGGTCTTCGCTGCTTCGGTGGCACAGAAATGCATACTATGTGCAACACGTTTAAATATGGTAATGCCAGGCATTTGAACTTTCATTCTGATAGTTACACAGTTATATTCGCCCATAAAGTTTGATGCACCATCTGCAGCAGACCCAGTGAAGTTGTTCAATGGTATATCATGTGTAGTGAGGCACTGTAATAGCATGTTATATATTTTCACCAGTCGAACCCTGATTACCGTCAAATAAGCCAATCAAATCCAGCATCGCGATTTTGTTATCTCTCCGGATCAAAATACTTCACTATCACTGTACGTGGTTTACTTACTGAACAGTCGGTACTTTCGTCAGTAATTACATTAAATTTATTTGTAGTTTCCTAACCAAGTTTTGAGTAGCAGATACCCCAAAGGCTTGCACGATGACCTTGCACCTGGTCCGTTTCGTTGCCGTTTGAGCGGCTGTCTTGGAATCGGGATCATTCGCTTATTGAGGTCGACAAGGTGGTCACATAAGCTAAAAGGAATATTACAATTATTAGGCTATAGTTGGAATTGAAGATTGCGAGATCACATGTTGCTAAACGAGTAAGGTTTCTGCCTTGAGTCAGTCTGGGTCGACCTGTGGCTTTCTTCTCAGGACACTCACAGCTTCGGAGCACAAGCTCTCTTCTGTCGAAAAGGAGGTCTACGCCACAGTGGAGTCATTGAGAAAATGGAGACACTACTTAATTGAGCAGCATTTCGGTTGATCACGGATCAGAGGTCAGTCGCCTTCATGTTCAACCCCAAAAGTTCAAGCAAAGCCAAGAATGAGATCACTAGATGGCAAATTGACCTATCATGCTTCAGTTTCGACGTTCTCTATCGTCCTAGCAAAGCAAATGCCGTCGTGGATACGTTCTCACGCATGTGCAGTTCGGTATCTGCTACAGATGATCTGCAGACTTCACAATAATTTGTCATCCAGGCGTTACAAGGATGATGCACTTTGTACGGAGCAGAAATCTACCATACTCTAAGCACTTGCCAACAGTGCGTAACAGAGACGTGGCCGATTGCCCAAGCGTCTAACGAGCCGATCAGTGAAGAGGATAAAAGTAAAAAAAAAAAAGGTAAGTAAAAAGTTGGTTGAAAATGCCTGCACTTCGGCACCTCAACTACCCTGAGAGATTGGAGTGCCTGAACTTGCTTAGCTTATACTACAGACGGGCAAGGGGCGACCTAATTGAGGTGTATAAGCATCTCGAGGGGCACTACTCAGTCGATTGTCCTTACTTGGAGCTGGCGGACGCTCGCCCCACAAGGGGTCACAGCTCAAGATTGAAGAAGCCGCAAGTCCAGAAAACTGTACGGGCCAACTTTTTCGGAGTGAGAGTTGTGAACTCTTGGAACAATCTACCAGAAAGTGTTTTGACGGCCCCAAGTGTGAGCTCTTTCAAGACCAGACTTGACCAACACTGGGGCAGGTCCAGGAACATTCAGGAGCCGGTGCATGCCCAGTACTTGCCAACAGTGCGTAACAGAGACGCGACCGATCGCCCAAGCAGCTAACAAGCCGATCATTTGGTGAAGAGGATAAAAGAATGAGAAAATTAAGAGACGTGACCGATCGCCCAAGCGGCTAACGAGCCGATGAGTGGTGAAGAGGATAAAAGTAAGTAAAAGGTACTGTAAAGTTTTCTAGTGTACAGAAATTTATTTGCCATTTTGTTTTCAGGTTCAGGATGCAACTTGAGCAAGGTGGAATTGGCTACACATTGAGCATTGTTGGTTTTTCCTTGGTGAGTTACTTTTTTATTCTAAGTCTAAGATAATGGTGTTTTTTGAAGAGTGAAATTTTCACTAGCTAAAATATTCTTTGGATTTTGCCAAGTGTGATTTGGATATCTAAGTTTAAAATAAACCACTTGAACTGCAAAGTCTACTATGAGTATTTTGGCCAGTCTATTTCACTTCACAACACCATTATCTTAGATCTACAGACAATCAAAAAGTAACTTGCTAAGGAAAACCCAACAATGTTCAATGTATTCCCAGTTCCGGTCAAGTTGCTGCCCAGATTTTGAGCTAAACCTATCCAGGCTGCTGTAGCTTATGTCCATGAGATGACTGCTCACTTTTCGGGGCAAGGTCAAAAAAATTGTTAAGTCCAAAAATGTCTGTGTTTTGACTTGGGACATAATAAAGAAACTTTCAGGAGATGCTTCTTCTATTTCCTAAAACATAAGTTGTGCTTGGCAAGATGAATTGCTGAGCACAAGTAGAAAATACACAAGTATGTATATATCTATCTATTACTAATGAACGTAAACAAGCCAATTGCCTCATTATCGTAATCGGTAAGTAATCCGTCCGTATTTATCCCCCGTAAAGTTTCCCCAAGTTAAATATTTATTGATTTTTAAAATTATTATATTAATATTAAATAAATTTTAATGAAATAGTATTAAAATTATTAAAATTTGAGGATTATTTTAGGATTTAATTATGTATTGTTTACAGATAATGTTGGCAGCCATGTTGAGTGGACAGATCGGTACAGTTGGCTTCTCTCCGAACCACTGTTGGCATTTAAGCTTGACTATTCGTCTTTATATTTAATTTCTTACGTAAATTTCTTCTTATTTTTTAATATTTCTATATTAATAAATTACTTAATTGACCAAAAATGTATATTAAAATTTGTAAATGATAAAGTTTGTATTATAGTTAATCATTCGGACGAGGTGGTGTGAGGGAGGGAGGAGGGTCCAGACAACGTTGCCATCATCACTTACACTCAGTTACCTCCGGGAGTCACACGATTGGGGCTGTCACTCTGAGCTCTACGCTATACTCCACGTTTCTTATACGGTATGTGTTAATTGTGAAGGAATGTTTAATATAGTATATTCAATATTGTAAGTGTTTATGTTGACGTATTTAACGATATTTGGTGTATATTTTAGCTGTAGATGCGTCTTGGTTTTATTACCTTACATCTTGATTTAAATGTGCTAATTGGGGCTAATGGATGCGTGTCATATAGGTGTATGGTGCAGGTATACGGTGTGCTGCAGGTAGTGCTGGTGTGGTGTAGGTATATGGTGCAGGTGTAGTGAGAAATTAAAGGTAGATAGTGAAGACGAGTTGACCAATAACCACTATTGAATAATGTACTGTACACCACGGCTATTGAACAATGTACTGTACACCACTACTATTGAACAATGTACTGTACACCACTACTATTGAACAATGTACTGTACACCACTACTATTGAACAATGTACTGTACACCACTACTATTGAACAATGTACTGTACACCACTACTATTGAACAATGTACTGTACACCACTACTATTGAACAATGTACTGTACAACACCACCATTGAACAATGTACTGTACACCACTGCCATTGAACAATGTACTGTACACCACTGCCATTGAACAATGTACTGTACACCACTGCCATTGAACAATGTACTGTACACCACTGCCATTGAACAATGTACTGTACACCACTGCCATTGAACAATGTACTGTACACCACTGCCATTGAACAATGTACTGTACACCACTGCCATT
Organism: Homarus americanus; assembly: GCF_018991925.1. NCBI lineage: Eukaryota > Metazoa > Arthropoda > Malacostraca > Decapoda > Nephropidae > Homarus > Homarus americanus. The sequence goes on from NW_024731852.1 coordinate 10,664,734, forward strand.
GAACAATGTACTGTACACCACTGCCATTGAACAATGTACTGTACACCACTGCCATTGAACAATGTACTGTACACCACTGCCATTGAACAATGTACTGTACACCACTGCCATTGAACAACTGTACACCACTGCCATTGAACAATGTACTGTACACCACTGCCATTGAACAATGTACTGTACACCACTGCCATTGAACAATGTACTGTACACCACTGCCATTGAACAATGTACTGTACACCACTGCCATTGAACAATGTACTGTACACCACTGCCATTGAACAATGTACTGTACACCACTGCCACTGCCATTGAACAATGTACTGTACACCACTGCCATTGAACAGTGTACTGTACACCACTGCCATTGAACAGTGTACTGTACACCACTGCCATTGAACAGTGTACTGTACACCACTGCCATTGAACAGTGTACTGTACGCCACTGCCATTGAACAGTGTGCTGTACACCACTGCCATTGAACAGTGTGCTGTACACCACTGCCATTGAGCAGTGTGCTGTACACCACTGCCCAGTGTACTGTACACCACTGCCATTGAACAGTACACCACTGCCATTGAACAGTGTACTGTACACCACTGCCATTGAACAGTGTGCTGTACACCACTGCCATTGAACAGTGTACTGTACACCACTGCCATTGAACAGTGTGCTGTACACCACTGCCATTGAACAGTGTGCTGTACACCACTGCCATTGAGCAGTGTGCTGTACGCCACTGCCATTGAGCAGTGTGCTGTACGCCACTGCCATTGAGCAGTGTGCTGTACGCCACTGCCATTGAGCAGTGTGCTGTACGCCACTGCCATTGAGCAGTGTGCTGTACGCCACTGCCATTGAGCAGTGTGCTGTATTGTACACGGCTCACAAAATTCTCAAACACTTGGTCATACAATACAACAAAACTAATTATAAATCTGAATACTGCCGAGGAAGTTTTAATGTAAATAATCTTTCTTTTCGCCTGTAAAAACTATAGATGAGCAACATTTATAAAGTCTCTTCACAACCAGACAACGACCATTTCGATTTGTGTCCAGCTGTTCCTGGACTTGGTGGCTGTTGTTCCAAGAGTTCTGTATAGTATACTGTAGGTGTGCAATGACTGTAAGAGTGTTTAATTTTTTATTAATAGTGGTTACAATATTATTCATTCCAGGACGGTGACGCGAAGATGGAAGATGCAGGACACGATGAGCACAAGACTGGTTTCTACTGGTGAACGGGACTCTTGGTGCATCACATCAGAAACCTGACTGTCTACTATAACCAGTTAAGGTATAGTACAGTGCGTCTCTCATTGTGGTTTCTTCCTTAGTTCCAATAAGGATCTGGGTTCACAATTTAAATTTTCGAGTCATTAGTGTAATTAATGGCATTTGAAATATATATATATATATATATATATATATATATATATATATATATATATATATATATATATATATATATATATATATATATATATATATATAAAATCTAAATTTAAAATAGATTATGGTTTTCCTCTTAAGTTTGTCTCCTTCACATACATTTACTAAAATACTTAATATCTTTATTATATAAACGCGTTAGTTTTAAACTTCCCCCAAAATAGATATGGGTCAAAAATACCCATTACCTAATACCTTAATTTCTTTACTTGGGAGTAAAAAAAATATTGCTGAAATTTTATACCTAGGTGCTACTTTTCATGCGGAATAAGGATCTGGGTTCAGAAAAATTCGAGTAATTGGTGTCAACTAATGGCCTTTGAAATAATTATACATATATTTCTAAAGTAGATTAAACTCTGCCTGGAAGTTTTAAGTCGCCTTTACAGTATATGCATTTTCTTAAATTTAGGCTCGTGGTGTCTACTGGTCTGGTAAAGGCAGGTTACTTTATTTTGGGGCTGGAGACCCTGAAAAAAGTTGGAAATATTAAAAATAAACATGGAATTTTATTTGAATTTGGTGTAACTTCAAAATAATACATTGCCAGCAATCTTGCCATAGATTAATGCTGTACTGTATATTAGGTAAATAAAATTTTAGGAACGTTACACTACAATAATGTTATTGTTTGTGTACTGATCATATTGTATGTTAGTGATCAAATAAACAAATATTACCAGTTATATCTAATTCTGCGATAAGTATTATCCGATGAATTGTTATTATAATTTAGTGACAGGTGGTTCAAGTGCATTTTTCGGTTTTTACCAAGTTCCGACTTTTTGGGGAACGTCCAGGTCGACCTACATGATCTCCCACAAATCTAATATACTATAGGACTAGGCGTGTCTGTATCTGGTTTTTTTCTGGGCAGCCGACACGGCACAATCTTTTGTCATCAAACTTGGTGGAAAAATCGGAAAAAATTCGTAGTGGAACAAACCTGGTCCCATGTCGATGGTTTCTTTAGGAAGGCATTAATTAACCGTTTTATTTAAGATGAAAAACGATGCAAGTCTACTGACCTGGCGCACCCTCATTCACTGTACGCTAGCCAAGCGCGAGTGTTCAAACTTTCACTGGGCGCGAAGATGCCCACGATCACTTGTCAAAACTATGGAGGAGGCGTGTTGAGGTTTTCTGTTCATCATAGGCCTGGGGTGGGTTGCGAAAGGGACTTAAATTTCTTGATTAATATTTATATGTAATAGTAGTATAGAGGCTCCCGAGTCCGGTGTACCTATACTGAGATTTCATCAATCTATTTTTTGTTGCTTATTTCTGTAAAGTACTGTAGGAAATTGTCAATAGAACAATGTTAAGAAAATGGTTTGATAGTTTGAGGTATTTTATTACTTTCATGTGTAGTATGTTACTTTTACGCTACTTTGAGAAGTTTTGTTACTTGTGGAGTTGTTCACTTTACGTTTGGGAATGGTTTCTTTTCTGTAGTTTTATTTTTACGTTACTTTTAGGAACTTCGTTACTTTCATGTGGAATTGTTTCTTTAATGTAGTTTATTACTCTTACGATAATTTTACGAATTTTAGTAGTTTTGTCTTGTTACTTTTGTGCCATGATAAAGTAAAGGTATAGTTAGTCCTGGGTAAAAACTGAGCAGCTGGTAACAAGAACTTCCACTTATTGTTAAATACAATTTATTCATATTTTACGTTAATATTTAGTCTTTATTCTAGTTTTGTACAGTTTATTCATATTTTACGTTATTTCTTATTTATACAATTTATTCATATTTTACGTTAATACTGTCTTTATACAATTTATTCATATTTTACATTAAAATTGTTTTATTAAATTTTTTATACAATTTACTCATATTTTACATTATTTAGTTTAATTCATCTTAGATTTTATAAAGTTTAATCTTATTGGTGAATATTTCGTCTTTATTATTTCTTCCTTTCATCCTCTTAGCCACTGATCGGCTCGTTAGCCGCTTGGGCGATCGGTCACGTCTCTTATTACTTTTCTTTTCATTTATACAATTTATTCATATTTTACATTATAGTCTTTATTAGTTTTTATACAGTTTATTCGTAATACTTATATTTCATCTTTATACAATTTATTCGTTTTACTTATATTGTAGTGAATACTCTCCCCTATAACTGCTGATTGGTCACCTGCCTTCCTCTCCTCAGCCAATCAGCAGCGAGTTCCAAAAACCGGGCATTGCTTTCGAACTGCGCGGTGATTGGCCAGTTGCCGCCTTCACTTCAGCCAATCAGCAGCGTTTCTCATCTTTGCACCTCGACCCGTGATCCGGCAGAATAATATAAGTGCCCCCCTGCCTCGCCGTGAGGGCAGACAACACCACGCTCTTAAGCGAAGACCTCCTTTAAAGAAGCTCCTTCACGGCAACTCTACAACGCAGTAACTTCCCAGCACCTGACTGCTCTGTACATATAATATATATATAAAAATCGCCATTGTGAATTTACTTGATCACCTTCATCCTTAGTGCGAGATCTCCTCCATGTATGTATGTGAGCCTGACAAAGATAAATTAGACTAATGGCCACATACACTGCCCTACAATTGGAACCATGTGAAGAGGAGATGCCCAGGGACTCTTTGAAGGTCGAATGATGCCGTCTTGCAGGAGTCTGATGAATTCCGCCTTGGCTGCATTCAGGAGCTCAGGGGGAAGGCGGCGAGGGCGTGAGAAAACTGGAGGTTCTATATCTCTGTTGCGGTTGAAGACTGGAAGAGATCCGTTTCTCATCCATCATTGTGAGAGTGCGTCCTTTCCATCCACACCACCGACAGGAGCACACCAAGAAGCTGTCGAGACGACATGGTCACTTCTGTTGGCTCGCATACCTATGTCACTACTATATATAACCCAATACACCACACCCCCCAAAATACCCTTGACCACCCCTCCCTTCTCTACTCCCTCCACCTCCCTATATCTACTCCCTCTTGATCGACTCCCCCCACCCCCTCCAATTAGTAATTAGGTAAAGGTTAAGACTATGCCCCATTAGTTACTGTTTATTGACCTTTGTTGTTTGAATTATATCTTTTTTAATTAAATTTATCCTCTTCGTCCCCTGGTTAACTTGCGAGCTTAAATTGTTCGTTTATAGGTTTTATTTTATACCGCAGGACCGTCTCCCACCAGTGGTCGTGAAGGGGGGTAATTGTGTGATCTACTGTCGATATGTTGTGGTTCTTTCATTCAGTGTGTTAGTAAACAGTGATAAAGAGGTGGTGGAGGTGGTCACTTATTTACCTGTGCGTGAGGACTGGTGGTGGTCCTCTTCTACTGTGGTGTAACAGTCTGGTGAGGAACATGTGTTGTGGTGTGACAGTCTGGTGAGGAACATGTGTTGTGGTGTGACAGTCTGGTGAGGGACATGTGTTGTGGTGTGACAGTCTGGTGAGGGGCACGTGTTGTGGTGTGACAGTCTGGTGAGGGGCATGTGTTGTGGTGTGACAGTCTGGTGAGGGACATGTGTTGTGGTGTAACAGTCTGGTGAGGGACATGTGTTGTGGGACAGTCTGGTGAGGAACATGTGTTGTGGTGTGACAGTCTGGTGAGGGACATGTGTTGTGGTGTGACAGTCTGGTGAGGGGCACGTGTTGTGGTGTGACAGTCTGGTGAGGGGCATGTGTTGTGGTGTGACAGTCTGGTGAGGGACATGTGTTGTGGTGTGACAGTCTGGTGAGGGACATGTGTTGTGGTGTAACAGTCTGGTGAGGAACATGTTGTGGTGTGACAGTCTGGTGAGGGACGTGTTGTGGTGTGACAGTCTGGTGAGGGACGTGTTGTGGTGTGACAGTCTGGTGAGGGACGTGTTGTGGTGTGACAGTCTGGTGAGGGACGTGTTGTGGTGTGACAGTCTGGTCATGTGTTGTGGTGTAACAGTCTGGTGAGGACATGTGTTGTGGTGTGACAGTCTGGTGAGGGACGTGTTGTGGTGTGACAGTCTGGTGAGGGACGTGTTGTGGTGTGACAGTCTGGTGAGGGGCATGTGTTGTGTTGTGGTGACAGTCTGGTGAGGGACATGTGTTGTGGTGTGACAGTCTGGTGAGGGACATGTGTTGTGGTGTAACAGTCTGGTGAGGGACATGTGTTGTGGTGTGACAGTCTGGTGAGGGACGTGTTGTGGTGTGACAGCCTGGTGAGGGACGTGTTGTGGTGTGACAGTCTGGTGAGGGACGTGTTGTGGTGTGACAGCCTGGTGAGGGACATGTGTTGTGGTGTGACAGTCTGGTGAGGAACGTGTGTTGTGGTGTTATAAGGGGGGGGGTTCCTTTGTGTTTTCTTTCTTTTCCTTATTCATTCATTTTTTCCATTAGTTGTCTAATTATTTCGTTTCCTACAGTTACTTCATAACTTCTGACCTTTGGTATCAAGCTATTGGACAAGAATAAAGGTAGATACTGAGGGAAAACGATACCCCTAACATACTCTAAAAATGGTTTATTCATATGAAATTAAATTTGGTTAAAGATGTCAATAACATACTACAAGGATCTACTCCTAGGCTTTACTCATCTGCAGTTCCAATTAGATACTCTTGCTTCTTGCATCAATACTGGTTGTACATTTAAAAGAACACCCAATATAACAAGCTTACATATGGCACCTTCACTAGAACTTGGTTGGTAGTACACATGGAGGATACACTCACAACACGTTATTACTGGTACTGTACTTTCAATATTTTTGGGTTCACTACTGAACATGGGATAACTATATTTCTGCTAATTATCCCCAATCATATACAACAATAATACTTTGGCCCACATAACTGTAAGGAGTTCCCCAGGGTGTCACTCTGGTGTCACCACAACAAACGCAGAGTGCTGTTAGGGTCGGTTACAGTCCGACACATGGCGAGGGAGTTCGGGCCTAGTTCCCAGGGCGTGGACTCCCAAAATTTAATCGTGCCGAATTAACGACATCCTGCAAGGCAGCCACCTGTGTGTAGCTACCTGTGCCCCTGTGACTGTCAGGTATTCAGCTAACACACACAGTGCCTGAGATATGATGGGACAGTGTCAGAGGTCAAAAATATCTCCATCACCAACAATCTTTCGTCTGGCAACAACAGACGATATTTGTTACATTAATTCTTTCACTGGGTAAACATGAACACTGATATTCACAAAATTCACTAAGTTAAGCTGACTTCATATGGTGGGCGTGGGAACGTACACATACCTGAGATATGATGGGACAGCGTCAGATGTGACGCTGTTCCTCGGGCACGAGTTTATTTACGGCTAACTGGTAATTCAGGCCTGTGCGCTACACATGCCAGAAAGGCTAATTACGCAATGACAGAAATTACATGGGTAAGGTGAATTTCTTACGTCTGTTTTTATAATCTAATCAGATTGAGCTTGCCAGGAAGAAGTGAAATGGACGTCAAATACACACTGGATAAGCTGGATTTCTAGACAAGGACCCCCTCTGGGTATACGTTAAGATCTTGGAGATAAGAGTGTGACATATTCTTTTCAGGAGATTAATTAATTTCTTAAATAGGCAACTGACAATGATCAAATTACAAATATCAGATTCTGAGGTTTGGGAATCAAAATAATCTAACTATAGTAGCAATTGGAAACTCATGGCTATCCCCAAGGACGATATCACGGGATGTCATTCGTACTGGCAGACTCGACACTCACTCACTCACTCGCTTGACAAGTGTTAAGGCCCGTCCACAGATCGAGCAGTGCCCGGCCGGCACGCGCTAAATGCCCGTTATCGGGCAAAATTGGCGGGCAAACTAGCAGTGCCTATGCCCGTCGTTGAGCAAAGTCATGGTCTGCCTGTCTGGTGGTTTGCTGCCGGATATGGAGCTCACTCTAGTCCCATAGCTTCCTGTCTATGCATATCATAATTCTAACATTATTCAATGAATTTTTATGTACTACAAATCTCACCTGCAAGTAATCTTCCTTGAGTACTTCATACATGACTTGACAAGTTGCATGTATTATGCGAGACAAACTTTGTTTTGATATCCTTGTTCTATACTGAAGTGACGTGTAGGTGCACCCAGTTGAAAGATATGAGCGTTGCATCTAGACGAGCCTCTGCAGATATACTCTCCCTCATATTGGTATCCTGTTTTTTTTATATATGGTTCCACTTTTGCTAGAAGTTTGTAAAACTTGTTGGGGTCCATTCTCATGTAATTGGTGAAGTCTTGCTCATGTCCATCTAGCAGTTCACATAAAATCGTGGCATGACTTCCCAATACTTTTCTTCGACCTAACCACTCTTTGCACCATTCCCTTTTCTGCATTTGGTTCTTCTTTTTGCACATAGCAGCAATTAATATAGTACACAACGCTATGCTCTTCGCTTTAACTGTCTGGCGATTATTCCTGCGACACACCATGGTGATCGTACCGCACCCGCCACTGCCGACCACCTACTAGCTACCGGCGCCCCTCTATGACTGCCGCCAACCACCCCCGTGTGTACAACAACACACAGGCTTTGCCCGGTAAACAGGCAAAGCCTGCCAGGCACTACTCGATCGTGTGGACGGGGCTTTACTAACAATAAAGACAGTTGAAGCTTTCAACATCGCTTGCAAAGGATCTTGAATGCTTTAACTGTAATCAGACATACTTAAGTCGACTCAAAACAATGGTGCTCTCTCTCTCGCATTCAAATTTACTTTATAAGAGTTTGGTTTCAGGAAGTTGGATAAAATGGATGGCACCTAAGCTAAGGAAAACACATTTCTTCCTAGGGATAACTCCCCAGTTATCCACTTGTTTTGCGGGCGTGAAGCGTAATATGAATCCTCAGGTTTCAAACAGACCAGCAGTGCCATTGTGACCATGACAGTGTGACAGTCTGGTGAGGGATATGTATTGTGTGACAGAAGCAGACCGTGTACACACACACACACACACACGTTGAAAGATCGTGTGTTGTATAAACTGTGAGTTACAACCCTCTCGTAGAGCATCACAACACCTAATAGAGGCTCACCTGGGATACCTTCAGTATGTAGGAAGAATTAATCCGAAGGGTAACAGCTTCAAGTTGTTAATGTGAGAAATTTATGTAGGAATAAATTCATAAAATACACATTGAATCCTACTTTGAGAGAAAGTTTATGACAGCCATGGGAAAAATTTATCAATCAGAACAGATATAATTAGTTTACGTATTATTCATTTACTCTCTACATACGTCAGTTATTTACACCCCTCCCCACAACATGCATGCCATCTTTGTGTCTGTCCGTGTGTCGAGAAGTTGTCAACAATATTACCTGAACAACTGACGATAGATGCGATGCAACTTTGGCATGTGGCTGTTTCTCAACAAGATATGACATACTGTATTCAATAATCGGTATTGTGTTAAGTCCGTTCACAGTGATGGCCTCTTGTATTTGTTTATAATGTATACAAGAGAACTTGATCACCTTGCATAAACAAAAATTATATTTGTCCACAATCAGCTGTAAGCATGTTACTGAAGTTGGTTTCATGTACAAATATTGTATATATAGTACAGTACACCCATTGCCACTGTACAGTACTTACAATAGTCCAGGGAAATTAGGAAAAAAGTTGATCTAATTCATATCAAAGTTCCCAACCAATCTGGGGTGAGCTTTTGCTGCCATCTTGAAAAAATGGCAGCCGTTTGCAGTTTTCTGTGTTTTACTTGTTCACCGTTGATTTTAGGGATATGGCACTTAATATTAAAGAAGAAAAAAATCTGCACATGATGGTATATAATACTGTATTTTACTTTGTGTAAGATTAATAATTTATGAGAAAATAGTTTTACCTCCCCACTGGCCAAATACCCATTTCCTGTGCATATACACTGAGACCGATAGAAATCTGCAACAGGAAAGATCATGTGCCTTACTGGGTCATCTTGGCATTTTTGGGGATATCACACTAAGTAACAATGTGCAGTATATATCTATGTAAAGGTGTTTTAGCTGTATAAGTCCCCTACTTTAAAATTACACCTGTTAGAGCGGTAAATTTAATAGAGATGAAAAAATATTGGAAAAAAATAGGTGACAAATTTTTTTCTCATCATTCTTAGAAAAATCAAAACCATCAAATTAACAGAAATGATAATAATCAAATATAATGAATGATGTTAAATGTAAAAGGACACATCTAAAAGTATATTTTTTTTATATCTGGTCATGCTAATCTGATGGACATCTGGTGGACACTTCTGGGTGAACCATATGTCTGCCACTTGTCCACCAGATTTTATTCCAAAATAAATGAGCATGGAATCTAGGACACATGACATTTGTGATCTTTTCTGGGCAATTTTGTATCAAGATTTGTCATTTAATTTCGCTATTAAATCATTACTCTAATACGTCCCCACTCTTTGATATCACCATATTTTTTCATATTGGTCATTAAACCTGACAATTATCTCAAATGCTGACCATCTACTCTTTTGCTCACAGAAACCCCGATAAAAATATCAAGGCTTGTTCTTAAACAAGTGTGTCAGAAAATCGTCATTGAGTCTAGCTTTTGCTTCTGATCAAACAGGTTTATGGTGGCTTGACCCTCACAAGTCACAATGGCCAGATGGTCATTAAATTTTAAGTGAATATGTTGATATACCATACAGGAAATTAAGTCAAATGGCTCCAGGGATTTGGCAGGTATGTGGAAATATCAGTAATCATCTGAGGGTGTCTGAAGGCAGGTGTGTGAGGATGAGCAGGAATATGAGGTCTCTTAATTAAGGTCACAAGTATGCTAGTCAGGTCATCTGCACTACTTTAGCCAGAGGCACCTAAAAAGTTTTATGAAAGTCACATGAACACACACACCCACAAGCACCCTAGTGCATAAGCACACAAAAAAGTAACCCGTCTGCAGTGGTTTCCTTCCTCTTAACTCTAATATATATTGGGTTTTGTTTTGATGGCCACATTGCTTAAAATACTGTATGGAAAACATTTGCATTTTGAGGCAACCTCAATTTTTTTTCTTGACTAAGTTCTGAAACCTTTTAAGTGGTAAGTATCAGATTTGGAATACTTAGCCATGCCTTGGAATTACACGATATGCTTTATTACACTGGGATGATGTTGCCACAATAAAATGTTAAGTCAAAGTTGCAGGGTTAGTAAACCAAGTCTTTGGCCAATCAGCTTTGTACTACACCTGGCAATTGTAGTACATAGAATGAAGAAGAAAGGAAGCAGATGCATGTTCATTTGCTTAATGATCCTGAGCTGAATGTAAAATCTAAAGCAAATAACATTAGGGTGTTGACAATTGTTCATTTTCTTTGAAAACATTTGAGCTACAATGTGATGAGTTATGTACTGTACTAATAAGCTGTCACTTTATAAAGTTCTTTCAGTGAACAAGTTAGTCAAGTATGGACTGGCATTTATATATGTAAATAATTGACAAAAAATTCACTTGAATGTGAAAAAAAATAGTTTTCAATTGCACATATTTTTCCTATTATATTGTAGGGTTGCTGGACAAATGCTAACCTCTCGATTCTTAAGCCTTCAGCAGCTTATGGGTTACCCCATCCTCTTGGCAGGATGCTAAATCACTGAAGGCTTGTTCCATCATCAGCAAGTGCATAATACATCTGTAATATTTAGGCAGACAATTTATATTTTACATACAAACACAAAGGGACCAAGTAACAATTCCCCAAGACCTATTTCTGGTTTATACAGAATATAATTTTACAAACAAGGAACCCCTTTTTTTTAATATATATATATATATATATATATATATATATATATATATATATATATATATATATATATATATATATATATATATATATATATATATATATATATATATTGGGGTATGTTATAGCGAATGGATTCTACTACGAATATTCCTATAACGAACGGTTTTACCTGTAAAATTGAGAATGCTATAACGCGAACAGTATTTTTTTTTTTTTTTTTTACTAATTGTTTTTTATTACAAGTATTAATGATATATTCTTTATTTCAGGAGTTTAGATGCATATTTATGCACTTTTTTAAAATTTTTACAATTTTATATTATATTTTTCAGTATTAAGTAGTTGTATTTGGGGGCCTGGAACGGATTAATCCTATAACGAATGAATGCTATAACGAACGAATGCTATAACGAACAAGGTTCTAGAACCAGTTAGATTTGTTATAGCATACCCCACTGTATACTATTTACTTGTTAATTAAGGTGTACTGTATAAGAAAAAGCTTTTTCGTAATTTCTAAATTTATTCTGTTTCCTCTCAACATTTACTTACTACTTCCTCCATTTGCACACATCACTTCCCACATAAGGTGGAGTGTAGTACCAAGTGGATAGATCACTTGGCTTATGACACCATGGTTACTGGTTTGAGACCTATGGTACACTGAGTTGAGTACCCCCAGTTATCTCATCTGCAGAATGAATACCTAGTTTTATCGTGCCACCATTGAGAGATGGTAGAAAGTAAAGTTGACCACATTAAATACTGTACTTGCATACCAAAGACTTTGTCTTCAAGGTGTTGTTTCAAAATTGCCCCTGTGGCTTAGCATTAGGGGATCTACTTTCACAGCCAACATCATTATCAATATGAATTTATGAAAGACTATAAATATTCAACAAGTACAGGTAGTCCTGTGTGTAAAATACCGTATATAATACTGTATATGTATTGCTTTAAGGTAGTGTAATGCTAAAATATAAATATTTTAAATTAAATCATTAGATACTTAATAAAAATTAGAGCCATCAATGGAATGGTTTATTTCCCCCTAAGTTCAACTAAAACTGCTAGGGTTCATCAACTGTGTGTAACTAATGTGTGAAATTTGGTTGGGATGTGCCATTGGTTGAATACCACTTTTTTTATCAAGGGGCAGAGAGCACCATGATTGCAACCCCCAAGATCCTTTAAGTTTGAGGGATAAGGAGAGACAAGTTTTTTTTCATGCTTTTGCATTACTGTAGGAAAAGCAAGTGGTGCAGATGTAGTAATGTAACAACTTATTTACCATTTTGTTGGTATGAAGCAAGATATAAAATGTATTTCATAAATACTAATACTATACATGTATACCAAGTACAAATGAAGAGATGCTATACAAAAAAATAAAGTACTGCTTATTTAAAAATTGAAATACAAAAAGTATTCCAAACTAAATCAAAATCACAATGAATATATAAAAAACAATATTCAGGAAGGGGGTGTGAGGGTGGGCCTTTTAATCTTAAACCTTTTACCTGCTTTGTTTTATAAGTTCACACCACATTACGGAAGACCCAGTCAAAAATGGAAAACTGATATTTTTGTGTAAATCATAGAATTTTGATCCCCAAATTTATCTGTCCTCATGTGCACAAATAACATATAAAAATAATATTGAACATGAGATTCACATTCACTCACTTAATAATACAAAAATATTCTTATTCTCAACTGCTTCGAACAACCCAAGAAAGGTTTACTCCCGACATTGTGAGGTTGATATTTGCAATGCGTGAATGTTGTTGGTGGGTGACGTGGTGGATGAAGAGCAGCAGTGCATGGGTGAAGTTGTTCCGGCCACTACCAACCTCACATTCTTCATCCGGGGGCAGGACTATCTTCACGTGGGGTGGATTGATCTGTGGGCAAAAATGAATGACTAACAGCAATGCTTAAGTGTCACTGTTCCTCCCATTTAGTTAGGAAAGGTTTGGTGACTATAAAAAGTAATAGATGTATCTTTTACATACCCAAATGCTCTCCAAATATGTATTAGTACAGTATATTGTCTTCCCAAAACATTATAATTCCAACTACATTATATCAATAGCTCTTCATGATGCAAATAGTGAAACTTATCATGTTTCACTTTTCAGTATTAACCCCTTTCTATGCTGAATAAAATCGTCTGGCGTTAGCCAAATCAAATTTTAAGTGGTGCCACCATAGTGAAGGGGTTAATGTTTTACCTGACTAAGGTACAGCAGAGGCCGGGTGGTGGGCTTAACAGGTTTCTCTGGTGCCTTGATTACATGTGTGCTTGAGAACATGCGACCTTCCGGCTGTTGGATATCTGGTGGCAGTTGGCGATCCATGTACATTGCAAACAAGTGCAACAATATCTGAAAGAGGAAAGTATAGTAAGATTATTCTGCCTTACCTTTATTGCAATGTGAAGATATTGTAAGCTATGATTAAAGATGTTAGGTTAAGATTAGCTAATTGTGAAAATTGAGTTACTAGATTTGCACATTAGGAAATGATTAAATCTAAGCTGCAAACTGGGTTTAATTATAGGAAATAACTTATGTACAGGCAACCCTCACTCCCTCCCTCCATTTCTATGATCTAGTTAACCTAGATCAACTAAGTGGTCCCCACCAGTGGCTGACCAAAGGACTCAAAGCAGTGATGGTTGGGTCAGCAAATGAGTGGTGTAACCACTTACAAACCCTAACTCATACAATGTAGACAATGGAGAAAGTGTAAGCCAATCCCGCAATAATTAGTACACACAGCAGTATCAGTAGGGTATTCTTCCTTCCAAGGTTTGCTATTGAAAGTGGAGCTTCCTCCATTCCAACGGTATGCAGAAATAGCTCCACCCGCACTAAGCTCCCTGAGGCGATGAACTAAGTAGTCTTGATGAATCGTTACATCCAGGAACGGAACAACCTGGCAAATAAAAGACAAGTTTAAGACACTTGGTTATCATTTAAGCACAGAATATAGGATGCAGTGATCAGTAAATGTGTGCAGTGATCAGTAAATGTGTACAGTGATCCCTCGGTTAACGAATTACCTTCCATAAGATTCTTAACTTCGGTTAACGAGCATTCCCTCGATTAACGAATTCCTTACGAGGGCCCCTCCACATGTTTTCGCTTGCACACTAGCTGTCATATTAGTCTGCCAATACAGTAATCGGTTCTAGGGCTTAAAATCCTTACTATTTTAGTAAATATCAAGAAGTTTGTACTATTCAATAATTTTAAGTCTTATATTAAAATTTTTAGTCATTTTAACAATTATTTAACATAATTTAAGTACAGGGAAACTAGTTTTTAGTGCACCAAACAGCCTGTCAACAGACCATACAGGCGTCAGTCTGTGTCTTTTCAGTGGAGGTAACGTCTTGCTTGAGACACTGTTCAACATAAACGCTTTTTTTCTGTGTTTCCAGTCAAATTATTGGTCATTTTGAAATTTATTTTACATATTGACAATATATAATGCAGTGCAGTGTTGATTTAAAGAAAATAATCTTTAATTACACCAAGTGAACTAAAATTTTATGGGTGAAATGGCACCAGAATGCCTTCTCTTCCACCCGAATGCCTTCTCTTCTCCCTTCTCCTCCACCCCCATTCTAATTCCCATCATCATCATCATCATCATCATCATCCAGGAGCCTTCTACATACACACCTCAAAGTAAGTGTACTTAACTACCTTTTTTGTTGACTTTAGGCAATTTTCGGTGAGCTGGAACCAATTACCAAAAAACCCGTTGAAACAATGGTTTCGGTTAAAGAGCAACCTTCTAGAACGAATTTTGCTCGTTAACCGAGGAACCACTGTACTTAAGCCATGATGACATACTCATACTGGATAAGAAGTATGAGTGAGAGATTACTGTATGTGTAGTACTTTGACAGATGCGCACACACAAATACCCTCCATCCCCAATGAGGTTATGGGACACTCAACCTCCTACTACCCAGGTAGGTCATTTACTCCATCCCCTGATAAGATATTCAATTAAGAAAATATTTTTAATTTTTACCCTTGTGTCTTTGGAGTGCTATCATAAATAAATAAAAAAAATCAAATTAAATTTTAATTTCAAGTTGTAAAATCAAGGAGAATCTTGAGTGCTAATATTTCTTCACAACAAACACATCATCATGTACTGTACAGTCACAAACAACAGTCCTCTTGCCTCTCCTGCTGCTTCATGAACCGAGATTCAGACTTGTGAATCCAAAGCATTCATTTGACAGCATAATGATGCATCAGTGTCTACTTCTTCAGGTTCAAGAGTCTAAATCTCAGTGTTCGTAGAGCAGAAGAAAAGGCGATAGAAAAAGTAACCAATTTTTAACTTTTGAAGGTATGTGGTTACTTTGTTCTCTCATACTACTACCATCCACATTTTCTACAACTTCCACTAAACCACCATAATCATTATTGTCACAAGCCACAATAAAAATTTGAGATGTATATTCAATTCAGGATTATTATAATTAAAAAAAATTATCCTTAATTAAACATCCACAATCATGACAACAGATACAATTAATGCTTGAACTATAACCGTGACCTACAGTGGAAATGACTAACCCGCCATAAAGCCTTGACAGTGTTTTGAAGGCCATCACCAATAAAACTATTTTAACCTTTAAGAAATGTTTGGGTTAGGTGAACAGCTAAACAACTAAGACCAGTCAGAATGACCTCAAATTTCCTGATACAATGTTGACAACTAATTTTGTCAAAACTTGAGAGACATAACTTTAGAATAATATACCAATACATGTTTTGCCCAAACCATGAAGAAGCCACAGCCAACTGGTTACACAGTACAAAATAGTCATACACCTGCACTAGTAATAACCAGTTTCTGAAACTGATATGAAATTTGTCCTCTGAGTGGAGGAAACACAAACTAATACTGCCTTACATCAGCTAATTGCTTGAGTCCAGATATATTTTGTGCCGTTTTTTTCAACTTGTCGACGCCAACACAGCCAATTTGTATCTCAGGTGCTGCTGCTCTCAGTGCCTTGTTAGTATTGTCAATATCTTGCACAAGTGGGACCAAAAGAGTGGCAGACATCCAAATCCGCAAATTCTCTGTAAACTGTAACCAAAGATATTTTTATCTTGAGATATATATTACAGAGTTATGATGAAACAATAGATAAAGGAAAATTACTGTATATAAATTTGCAGATGTAATAGATTGCTAAAAGCTATGAAGCAACTGTCAATAAGTGGGAAAAAAGGGAATAATTTAGAATACAAGTTTGGTCTTCCTTCCTTCTACTAAATGTACTGTAACAGGTGTAAGATCCTCGACAATGATCTCACCTGGAAGAGTTGTTCTGGGGTGACGTTCCTCTTGTGCCATATTTTGCTGACGCTGCTGCTGCACAGTGTTGAGGTTTTGGAGTCATCACTCTTGCTGTCTGCTGAATTTGTCTCCTGACCTAACGACCAGTACAAACATCAGTCAATATATCCAATGTATAACAAAATCACTCATATATGGTAAATACTCTCGAGAACATTCATAAGACAAAATATTATTTAAAGATGTGAATCGTAGAGCATCACAAGACCCAAGTGACTAAGGAAGTGACAAGTGAAATTAAGGGCATTCTATGAACTCTTTACCTATAACAAAAGAGAAATGAGCAAAAAATTGGGTAAAGGTTAGCAAATGATGGAATGACAAGAGCAACACTCAGGAGTACGATAATGAAGATGTGAAAGTTAAAAAAAATTCTTAAACGAATAAAATCAAGAACTTCTCTTGGGCCAGGTCAGTGTATGCTGGTCAAAAAGTCTCCTCAGTAACTTGTTCCCAATTTTTACAAGCCCTCTGCTACTACACTGCAGGTTAACTTAAGAAGTGAAGGAAGCCAATTTACCCATGTCTTTGGTGGCAGCCTGGTAGACATTCTTGCGGAGGATGTTGCCATGATCAGAGAGTTGAGAGTGTGGTGAAGTTCCATAGGCCCACAGAGAGCTGTTCATGCTGTTGTTGCCCTCTGACTGTGACACTGCAGCAGAATAAGCCAATAAACTTCACAAAAAACATAACTATATAAGCAATTCGTATCAGTATACCCTCTGTATACTGTACATGTTAGTTAAGGAATAGTTATTAATGAAATAGAGTGCAAAGATAAGTTGAGGATAAGAGCGACCACTCATAAAGTATTTCTGCTTATTATATTAACACTTTACTGTTGCTTACTACACTTATCTTACATTCCTCTCTACCATTTCCCCCTTTCTACAGGTTTGTGTATTTTCTGAAGTCACTCTACACAAAACAGAAGAATAGAGTTAATAAGTAGAATTAAGAATAATTTTTCACCTGGGAAACTTGTTGATTTTCTAGAATATCAGATAGAAATTTCTTAGTCTATTAACTTAAAGGTTCTATATTTCTAGAGCTCATATTCAGCAGGTCAAAAGATACAAATCTTTCATGCCAATACAGTACTGTACTTACTTATCTGTCGCAGCTTTTCCCGTTCCTTGTACTGTTGTAAATAGTCCTGTAAACCAGCTTCACCACTAATGGGAGGACCATAAGCAGCAGGGGACACCGGACTATTGGGACTGCTGCTTACACGGTGAGCCAGCAGAGAGTCAGATAGTTGGGATGGTGAGAATGAATGCTGCTGTGGACTCTGGAATTTGTACCAATTATGTATAAAACTATTGCACAGGGATTACAGCCGAGTTGGTCTACCTGCCATAAATATAATTATATTACTTACTGGCTGTGTTAATTCTCCACATTTTTATCTTTTTTTTCAGGGCACCCTGAGCTGTTAGAAGTTGCGGCCCTGCCTTACCAGCTGAGAGGGAGCTTGAAAGTCCTACCTATAATGCCTATTTCCCATGGTAAAAGTTGGTTGATGATTGAAGGGCATCAGAACCTATGACCCTTCAGGCTTTTATGCCCTTAATGTACGAGTCATAAAGGCAAGTATGAACTTTTCATACTTCCCTGTTGGGCGCTGTAAATGCTTCTGCGCTTCACCTTGCACAGGATGTAAGGGGGTGCCCAATAAACTAGCCCCCTCGGGGGCAAATCTGAAATCTGAATTGAAGGGCATGAAGCTAAAAAAAATTGCTTAAAATTTACTTGATGGTAACTGGGGCACCATATCATCAAGTAATCAAGGCCAACTCATGAAAGCAGGGCTGTGGAGTCGGAGTCGAGGAGTCGGAGGAAATTTCGGCTTGTGGAGTCGGAGTCGGTAAAATTGTCCAGACTCCGACTCCGACTGAAGCTATTCTGTTCCTAAGAACAAATATATGAACTCAGGCATATTCATTGCAGTGATTCCACTGATCCCACTAATTTTCTTAAATTATTAAAAGAATTTATTTCCATTTTATAAGCATTATTATGAATTTATTGTAGCAGGCACAGTATAGCACTATAATTTTGGACGATAGTCTCTTCTTTACCATTTGAAATTTTGAATTATATCAAATTTTGTTTCGTTGAAAACTGCACAGAGGCTCTCAGCTACAAAACAATTAGCTACAACCTGTTTTTGGTGAGATTAAGGCAAATTTAATTTAATAACTTAATCATGTAAGGTTTATCCATTTTCCTTAATAAGGTATTCATTTCTTTAATGTACATAAATATATAACTTTACTTTAAAAGGAATTGTAGGATCATCATTTAGATCCACATCAGATTATGAGCTTAAACAAAATTCATATGCTGAGATCGAACTTTTAGATATACATGTAAATGGTGTTTTCTAGTTAATATCTTGAATTCTTAATAAATTTATTTTTCTTTTGATTGAAACTTTGAAAGTCAAGCCTATCATCTTTTTGTAGTTCTTAAATATCGTCCAGATCATTAATAAAGCTGTAGCAGTATAGCCACGGTGTTTTACTTTTTACCTATGCAGGTTACAACATACAAATTACAATTAGGATGGTAGAAATAGTTGTTACAAATAGGCCAAGGAGTCGGAGTCGGAAGCATAAAAATTTGAGGAGTCGGAGTCGAAGGTTTTGTCTTCGACTCCACAGCCCTGCATGAAAGTGTGATAAATGGCTGTGAAATGGTGATGGTAGAATTTTTGCTAAAAATATATTAACCAACATTTCACATTTGGTTTACATAAATTTACCAACTCATCATGAATTATTTCTTATCATAGATATAAGCACTACACAACAAATATCAATAACATTTAAAATGATGCTAACTGACCTTCTTTAGGATATATTTTTTCTTCAAAATATAACAATAACCAATTTAAAAGAAAATTGTCAGTCTTGTGCCTGGTTCAAGTAGCTAAATAATTTGTCAAAGTAGACAGGACTGATGACATAAACATTTGTGCATTTTCAGATTACCAATACTGTATGCAAAATTTCATTATATGAAATACAAATAGTAATTTATATAGGTATGAAAATATTATAAGTCACACCAATGTTATTATGAAATAATATAGAAATCATTCTTAATAAAGAGTTAATTCCAGGCAATATTAAGGTAACAGAGAACTTCTTAGTCATACATTAAGTAATTCAGTTATAATGTATAATCAACTTCAGACCAATTTATGAGCACAGTACAGGGTATTATTATTATCATCATTATTACACCAGTATGCACTTTAAGCTGTTTAAATTTACTGAAATGATAGAAGGGGTTTACCTGTCTTTCTCTAGAAAAGAGTGAAGAGGTTTACCTGTACTTATAAAAAGGAGAGTGAAAGGGTTTACCTGTCCTTATCTAGAAAAGAGTGAAGGGGTTTACAAGCCAACTTAAAGGTTTTAAGCACATGGGCCTGGCATCACTTGAGACAGGTTGAGTGAAAAGGGCACAGGTATTATCTCACACTATTTGCTTGGATGTCTGACAACCACCTAGGTCTTTATATCATGTGGGGATATACATAGTTGTACTTTTGATACTGGCTCAAGCTGGATATCAATCACATACTGCCTCCTCAAAAGAGTATAGTACTGTACAGTATATATGAAACAATATGTGGTGAAAATAATTCTTAATTTCACTAACTGTCATAATATTGTAGGATGAACTTAGTATGGATGACTGGTTACGGTGGAAGGCCCAGGAGTTGGCTGTAACAGATCCACCGCTGCTGCTAGTTAAGCTGAAGTTCAGACCTGCGACTGAAAATAACATGACATGGTAAGAACACTAAATGCTTTTTTCTTAAAAAATTTCCATACAGCATTATAGCCATTGCACAACTTAAATCCCCCACCAACTCTTTCAAGTCTTTCCAACTATTCAAGAAGGCCAGAACAAAGAACATTTACACCAACCCACTGCTGATTTTCCATTTAAAAATTACATCTATTATGGTGTATATCTAGTTTATGTATTGTATTAATATTTTCCGCTTGGATGGTAACCAGTCATGAATATATTGAACGAACCATACTTTTTAAAGGGCCCTTTACTAAGTCTACCTATACAAAATCACACTGTGGCTGGAGTATTTCCAGACCATTCAACCATCCTCCTACACATTGTATAGAAAATGCCATTATAATAATTAGTGAAAAAGTGAACTTACCTGGACTGCTGACAGAGGAACCTGGACTTTGTAAAGGTGAGGGGGAGGCACTCTGACAGGACAGGTTACCCCATGAGCTGTGAGACATATTAACTGGGGTGACAGCTCCTGGGGGGCTCATGGGTGATGAGCTTCGTAATGTGGCATTGAACAGAGATGAGAAAGAAACAGATTTGTCAGCAACTGGTGTGGAATTAGTCTTCTTTGGAGTTGCTGGCTTAAATCCTATATCTGCAAGAGGTACAAAAGCCTTAGAGTAAATCACAAAAAGTAACTAAATATGGTACAGCATAATCATTAACACATGACATACACGAGTAAAAACTTAATAGTTCAGGTTACAATGTCTAGGAATAATGGAAGTCTTGGAGCCTGTCAGATGCACTCAGTAAATTTCTTGTATAATTCCAAATACTTAAATATATTCAGACCTTTAATCACCTAATGACAAACACATGGTTCATCTGAACCGGTTTAGAAAAATTGGGGATAGTTTGGACAATTTTGAGTGATCCAACAAATTTAACTGAGATATTGGTCATCTAACTGGTTGTAAGGGGTAAATTCCTTCACCACCATCCAAGATAAAGTAATCTGTTAGCCGGAATCCCTCAAACCCAGAAATCTCCGATAACCGGGACTGAAATTTTCTCAGAAAATCATTCCCAAAGCTGAAATTTTCTGGAAATTCTGACTTTGGGATTGATTTTCCGAGGGACACATTTTTCGGAAAATTCTGAGAAAATTTTCCCGGTACAGGTGCTCCTCTACTTAAGAATGTTCAACTTACAAACTTTCAGAGATACAGAAATAATCACTGAGGGGGGTTACCTGCCAGAACAGGTGTTTAATGTGGATGAGACTGGATTATTTTGAAGAAAATTCCAGATAGAACAAAAATTACCTAAGAGAAGAGTGAGCGAGCCAGGTTTTAAAGCTGTATTAAAGGGTATAGCTGTACTAAATATCCATAATCTTTTCATTTTTTTTACAATATGTTTGGTATCTACAAGAGTAAAGTTGGACTTGCAAACTTGTTCGTAAGTAGAGGAGCACCTGTATCCGGAAAATTCTGGGGATGGGGGAATTTTTTCCGGGTTTGAGAGATGAAAATCATGTTTGAGTAATGATGTAATGAGCAATTTCTGGAACTTGAGAAAATTTTTCCGTTACCCGGAAAATTCCGGTGATGAGGGATTTTTTCTGGCTTTGAGCGAGTCGCTTCGTTACCTAGAAATCTCTCATCCCCGGAAATGTTCTGCACCAATTGTTCCGGCTAACAGGGATATCACTGTACTTATGTTCTTGGCAATTTACAGAGCCTTTATTCTCCACATATTCTCTTCATCAAGCCTTTATAATGATTTTACAGCACTTAATAAAGTAAAAATATTAATGAAAATCTGACATGGGCAAATGAGAGTGATGTATGCAGAACACACCCCAACACAAGATTGAGGGCTACTGTTTGGCCTCCTGAATCATACTCTATCCATGAAACCCCTGAACACTGCCAGTCACATGTGTTAGTAACCCCATTTGACCTGTTTTCAATGGCCTAAAGTGTTTAGCTGATATTGGCATCTCCTGTAGCTCAATACATGTAAGATACTGTATTCATAATTTGCTAGTAAAGGTTTCTTGCACCCCCTTGGTTACCATACACATCTGAAATTGTCTGGATATTAAACATCTGTATAGTATTTTTTAATGTTATACTGTACTCAGTGGTCTGTGAGCAAAAATTCAGGCCCCTGAATGCATTCCCTTTTCCCCTATAAGTTATCAATTTCTATTTCCGCAGATTCAACATCTATGGCATCCTCCAGGGATGAACTTCACATGAAAATTGAGGATTTACTGTATTTGGAATGGGAAGTTGTACACTGAACCACCTTAAATTCCAAGAAGAAAAGAGCATCTAATATAGGCATACATAACGAATGACATTGAAGGTACAACATTAATGTAATTCATTATCACCAATAAGACCAATTCACAAAATTATGGCAACATGCACACACACATATAATGTACTGGTACCTGTTTCATGAATTGAGAGGAGGGATCGTTGTTTATCGTTCACTTCTATGGCATTGAGAGTGAAAAAATTTACCGCATAGCTCAACAGGAGCTTGACCAAAATGAGGGTGGATATGAAACAGAGGACCAGACAAGTCCACCACCATAGCTTGCTCCTCCCACTAACATTACCGCTGTGCTTCCTGTGGGCAACAATCCTTGTACAGTAATTGCAGGTAAATAATACATTTAGTATATTGTATGTGTAAAATTTTATCACTATGGCATTATTGTGTGGATGAGCCTAATAAAGCTCTACTAAACCGACGTTAAAGATTTTCCATACACACTCGGACAAAAGGAATGACTGAAACTGCAGGATTAAAAGTGAACTTACAGGTCGTGCACTAATATGGCAATGAATAAGACGATGAACACAGCCCACTTCTTGCATGATGTGATGGTCTGGCCTGCAGATTTACGTGAGAGGACCTCCCGAACTAGAGTAGACACCTGTGCCATCCCTCCACCAAGTAGCTAACTGTCCAGTACAGTAATTACACCTGAAAAATATAGTCTTCAACTACTGGTACCAAATAAATTAAGGAAATTAAGATAACCATATACTAATACAGTTCTGTACTGTGCTTTACTCGCATATAATTGCCAATAAACATTACACGGGTTACATTTCTGGAGAATGGCTGAATGTGGAATCCACAGAAATGAAAGTTACAGAAATAACTTACAGGATAAAAGAGGATGTGGTGAAGCCCACTAAAAACCAATAATAAAATCCTAATTCTCCAAATGTAATATATTGTGAGAACCTGGATCATGTGTCAAGCATACACCCGAGACTAAATACCACAATCCTGGCCTGGATAACAAGCCTTGATTGACTGGCTGCCCTACCAGAACTTTGTTTGGACAAAGACATTTTGAAATTATCTGCCAAGTTTTGCAAGGTGTTATCCTCTGGCCTAAAATATGAAGGTGATATCTCAGTTTGCCCGAGTAAAAAGTGGGTAAGGAAGCATTTGGTCCTGAATAATGTGAAAAAAGTTAAAATGTTCATCTGGCTACAACCATCAATACCAACATGCCACTGTCCAACTCTATAGCATTAGTGTGGCTTGTAGTGGGATAAAATACTGTATTTTATATATAGCAGGAAGAGGGGGAGCTACTGTACATAAAAAGTTGTACAGGTATAACATATATATGGTACCAGGTATTTACACGGTACAGTTCACACAATTTTGATAAATTTTCATATTAAGCCTCAATGATTTACTGGGGACCTACCTGACCTTAAGTATTTATTTAGTCTTAAATATATTTTTCTTTAATTACAGTATTGCACTTACAGCAACCGCTACATTACATGATTTATATAAGATGAACCATTCTGTGAGTGCTTGTACAGGTATGTATGGAAATTTGGCCGACAGTGTTTGAATGTCAAGAACATATCAGGCAAAACAATGGCATTGGATGGGCATGGCAGACGGTATTAGAATTTTTGCAGGAAGAAAAAACCGGAAAACAAAAATACGAATACGGAATTATAATTCCTCCACTTACTTTGTGGTTTTCAGAGGTAAGGAAGAAGTTAGCTTCCATATAATATTAGTCAAAAGCAGGTTAAGTCTACAAGTCATAAAATATTACGGAGATTTGCTAAAATTGGTTGCTGGAAAATTTAAAATGGTTTAATCATAAGGTTAAGTTTCTGTTGTCTGTTTTAAAAGAACTGTTGGGTAAATAATAAATATAAAATACAGTACATAGCTTACTGTATAAACAAATCTCATTACTTTGTCTCTCTTGATAAAGAAATTGCTTTCATCACGCTGCCGCTCACTCGAAATAGGTTAGAGTATGTTAGGTTTCTCAAGAATCTTTCAATTCTCAGCCATCGCCTGAGACAAGATATGTCCGTATAATTAGCCTCTGTAAAATAAAATTAGGGCACTATTTAGCACCAACTTGACAAAATTTCTCCACAGAAGATAAAACAAGAAATATTTTATTTTATATGGAGAAATTTCCTCAAGTTGGTGCAAAGGCTGGACCACTCAAGTACAGTATTGTATTACTCTAACAAAATTAGTAATTTCAGTTCTGATACCAGCTCCATAAACTATACGTCCATTCCAGGAACAATATATACACTATTGATCTAAACAAGACTGGCAAGGGATATTAATTTTCTACAGGAAAAAAAGTCAATTTACAGTAGTGCACCGTTCTTTCTTTGGGTATTAGACATGTGTAAATAAAACCATAGAAAGTCGGCCAAAACCCACCAAACCTAACCTAATCAGGGGGACCAGGGAGACTCTGCCCCCTAATTAGGTTAGGTTAGGTTAGATAGAACGGTGCACTAATAAAAAACATCAATTGCACAGCTTGATATTATCAACCAATGAAAACTACCAAATCTAGCAATTACAAGACTATTAACGACTATAATTCACAGTGTTCCGAGCAAAATTATCGTTTCAGTCATCCCTGTATTTTGATATCCAACCTAACCTAACAAACATAATTTCAACCTAACCCATATCCTAAAATTCGCCACATGCCTAAAACGATAATAATACTGTGTTCCGTAATAATGTGAATCAACGGCCCAGAGAAAAACTTAAATCTTATCAGTGGAAGAAAAGACATTTTAGTACCTACTAACTTGTCCATCACATTTATGCTCGTTTATACCCATTTACCCCCTAAAATAAAATTGAGTACGTCAGAAATAGTTTACATATATCATAGAATATGCATAAATCTCATAAAAAAACAAGAAGTGTAAAATTCACGAAAAAAAAAACAAAATTAACGAGTCAGAGAGAAGCCTCACCTCCTCTCGCGTGGTAAACAAGTGACGTCACGATCTTCTTTTGAATCTTTTAAGGCAACAAAATATTTCCCGATTATATCCCGATTATATTTTGTTAATGGAAATACAGTATATTTATGTATATTATTTATTATTATTAAATTATTACAAGTACTGTATTTGAATGAGTAAATATTTAACTATTTTTATGGGAGCCACATTAAAACGTTATTTAGAAGTATTTTTTTTTTGGTTCATTAGAAGGGTGTCTTTGTAGTTTGCAACACATCTGAAACCTCTTTATGCAAGTCTTCCGAGCCCTTCACCCTTGCTTATGCTTTTCTTGCACCAAAACAAAGGTGTCACCCAAGGTTAGCCCCGTCTGGGTGAATGTCTGTTTTGTATGAGTCTTTTGCCACTCCACTTAGATGATTGGTTAAGGTTATTTTTATACCGTCAGCCGTCTTTTTGACAATCATGTGACTTGTAGCTGGTTAATCTAATAATGAAAACGGCTGGGGCTAATTTTCAGGTGAGTGAAACAAAGCATCACTGAAGTACTGTCTCTGACTTTCTATGAAATGAACCAGTGAATGATATAACTTTCAATGCTTCTCGGACCACTGTGTGAAAAAGTTAAATCCCGCAAATAAGTTGGTCGGTCTTATAAGAAGGGCTTTAACTTAATGTGAGGTGCTTCCCCGTTTGGAGTATTGTAACTCCGTCTAGTCCCCGAGGACCTAGATATGCTAGAGACTGTCAGTTGATTGAAAATGTCTTGAGGAATGCCATCAGACTGGTGTCTGCAATACGGCACCTCAATTATCCAGAAATTAGAACAGCTGCAGCTGCCTAGCTTACACTATAGACGGGCAAGGGGAGAATTAATGGTACACCACGATGATGTCGGAAAACCAGGTTTTTAAAGAGAGATCGATTGTAAGAGTGTGGAAACTCAGAAGAAGGCAGAGCATTCCACAGTTTGGCTTTGTGAGGAAAGAAGGGTGTACTATAACGGGTTATTCTAGTGTGACCGACATGCACAGAGAAATGGTGGGCACCGAGGGCAAGATAAGCCCACGGCCTTTCGGCGGTACACAGGATGGCAAATCCACCGAGCATTGCCCGTTAAAGTACCCGTATAAGAGAAAGAGTGAAGCAACATTGCGGCGAAGAGAAAGGGAAGAAAGATTGCCAACTAAAGGAGGAGAGTTAATAAGACGACATGCCTTTGATTCAAGCCGATCTAACAGTTGGACAGAAGAAGAGCCACCCCAGATATGAGAGCAGTACTCCAAGTTGGACGAATGAATCCCTTATATGCTTGAAGCAACTGCTCAGGAGTGAAGTAGCTACGGCATCTGTCTTGAGGTCACATACAGATTTCCTCCTGTACTGAACTGACACTGGACAATGCCGGTTGTAAGAAAGACTAGACCGACAGTAAGAACAGTCAGTAAACTTAAAGTGATATACATAATAGACTAAAAAAATTAATGAAATTGAAATGCTGAAGAAAGTGGAGTCAGTTATATTATAGTAGTATCCCACTTAAATATTACATTTTCATTACTATCGAGAAAATGTTGAAGGGCAAACTTAAGTAACATTTTGGCAACCAGTTGAATTTATCATTTGTACCACTTTTTAGCTCATTAATCATTCGGGCGGTCGTCGTGTTCTTTTATTGCTTATATTACGACCCTCAGTGGCCAGTCTTAAAAGGATAGTACTTGTAGATGGATATAGATGATGGTGCTTGTGGATGGATATAGATGATAGTACTTGTAGATGGATATAGATGATGGTGCTTGTGGATGGATATAGATGATGGTACTTGTGGATGGATATAGATGATGGTACTTGTGGATGGATATAGATGATGGTACTTGTGGATGGATATAGATGATAGTACTTGTAGATGGATATAGATGATTGTACTTGTAGATGGATATAGATGATAGTACTTGTAGATGGATATAGATGATGGTACTTGTGGATGGATATAGATGATGGTACTTGTGGATGGATATAGATGATGGTACTTGTGGATGGATATAGATGATGGTACTTGTAGATGGATATAGATGATGGTACTTGTGGATGGATATAGATGATGGTACTTGTGGATGGATATAGATGATAGTACTTGTAGATGGATATAGATGATAGTACTTGTAGATGAATATAGATGATAGTACTTGTAGATGGATATAGATGATGGTACTTGTGGATGGATATAGATGATGGTACTTGTGGATGGATATAGATGATGGTACTTGTGGATGGATATAGATGATAGTACTTGTAGATGGATATAGATGATAGTACTTGTAGATGAATATAGATAATAGTACTTGTAGATGGATATAGATGATAGTACTTGTAGATGGATATAGATGATGGTACTTGTGGATGGATATAGATGATAGTACTTGTGGATGGATATAGATGATAGTACTTGTAGATGGATATAGATGATGGTACTTGTAGATGGATATAGATGATGGTACTTGTGGATGGATATAGATGATGGTACTTGTGGATGGATATAGATGATGGTACTTGTGGATGGATATAGATGATGGTACTTGTGGATGGATATAGATGATGGTACTTGTGGATGGATATAGATGATGGTACTTGTGGATGGATATAGATGATAGTACTTGTAGATGGATATAGATGATAGTACTTGTAGATGAATATAGATGATAGTACTTGTAGATGGATATAGATGATGGTACTTGTGGATGGATATAGATGATGGTACTTGTGGATGGATATAGATGATGGTACTTGTGGATGGATATAGATGATAGTACTTGTAGATGGATATAGATGATAGTACTTGTAGATGAATATAGATAATAGTACTTGTAGATGGATATAGATGATAGTACTTGTAGATGGATATAGATGATGGTACTTGTAGATGGATATAGATGATGGTACTTGTGGATGAATATAGATGATAGTACTTGTAGATGAATATAGATGATAGTACTTGTAGATGGATATAGATGATGGTACTTGTGGATGGATATAGATGATGGTACTTGTGGATGGATATAGATGATAGTACTTGTAGATGAATATAGATGATAGTACTTGTAGATGGATATAGATGATTACTTGTAGATGGTTATACTGATAATAAAGTAAGTCAAATACATTTCCGGGAGAACTTTATCATTCGAGCTGAAAGTTTTTTGTATAACATTCTATGACATTATTGTATTGAGCCCTGGAATAACTCTAAATTGGGCTAAATTTTGTATTTAAAGTTTCAGTACTGTAATATCATTTATAAATACCACAAGACTGGTGATAACCCCAGAGCCGGAAGAACGTCTACTCGTAGTTCATTTTGCTATTTCTCCAAGAAATTATTAATTATCGTATTTATTGAATAAATATGAATTTGCAGAATAAATAGTCAGCTTTATAGTGGTACAACAAAAATTTAAATACCTCAATTTGGGTTCGTTCTACGTGTATTTGAACAATATTATCATACGTACTGAGCGGACAACATATTTATCTAAATATACCCGGTCTTTAAGGGTTAAAGGAAATTCTAATAACATTGAGATAGATGTTTAACAACTATTTTCCATTGATAATATGATTGTACTACACTGACTAAATTCCTCCGTCAATCAGTAATAAGTTTAAGTGACAGAAACCAATGAATGAATTTAAATAATGGACCATCAGTGGCGGCTCGTGCAGAGGGCTGCAGTCCCCCCAGACACTCACTGCCAGGCGTATGATTCCTTTAGAGAGACAGCTGAATAATACACTACCAACAAATATATCATTTTATATGTTATTTAATTATTTTCAATACGTTGCTAAGTGAATTTTCATTAAAATCAGACCAAAATTTATGTTACTTTCATAGTTGCTGTCAATGCTGTACGATTCATGTCTGTTATTAATTGGCGCCGCCGCCGCCGCCGCACTTGAAGCAGCTCAGTCTCGTACAACGTGTGGATGGTGTGGTTAAATCGTGCTTTCTTTAATTACCCTTTGACGATGGAAAATCGAGTGAAGTATTTGCAAAACATCAACTTTTCCCAGCTGACATTAAATGAAAAGACTGAAATCAAAGCAAGAGGAAGACCTACACCAGTTTTATCCATTCAACAGAACAGTACAAGCAGGAACAAAGAATATACACGCCAGTTTAACATGAGTGTTTATCAGAATGACAGACTGTCTGCTTTAGCAGTGATATCCATTGAAAATAAAATGATAACAGAAATAAAGGATTTTAATGAAATAGTAATAAACAATTTTGCTACATCGAAGAGCAGACACGCCGACTTTATTTTCAATTAATACTGGTCCATCACCACCAACACTACTACCATGCCCTGGGAATTAGTGGACATCAACTACAACTCATACCTGAGGTAGGTCACCTACTGTTGTGTGAGGCTTGCAGTCCCTCCATTTTATTTTTCACGAGCCGCCACTGGACCATACCGTAAAGTAAACAATGATTTTATGAATGACTTTATATGACGGCTGGAGATACGAGTCTCGATAGTGAAATCTGAATTTAAAATGTGGTAGTGAATTTTTTTAAAGACGAAATTTACCTGATAAACGTGTTGAATTAATATATTGTAATTAGTATTTCATAAACGGGGTTTTAAATATAAAAATATAAATGACAAATTGTTTTCACGTAACAGTTAAAAAAGTTAATTAAAAACAGTACTTTCCCTTTAAACTTTAGTGACCCTTTTATTGGAAAATTTGGCTTTTGTGTTTTAAAGAGCGTTAATTGATTTTAGACTTTTATATCCAAACAATTTAAACAACTGCTTATAAGGCTTTTCGCGCCAAAGTTTAAAGTTTAGTTATAATAAGTTTTATTTCTTACTAGAGTTTAAAGAATGTTGTACGAGACATTAATTTTGCATTACAGTTTAGAGAACCTTGTTATGGCTAGACAACATTATGGCACCAAAATTTAAAGGGGATTATTTGAATCATTATTGTTTTACTTCACAGGTTAAATTGAAGATTTTCAGAAATTATTCACGTTAGAACTTATTTAAAGATATTTATTTTCTGACAAAGATTTCACGTTAGTATTGAAAGAGCTTAAAGAGACTCTTGCTCCCCAATTAAAAGGTGCTTTACAAACATAGTATGGGACTCACTAAAGGAGTGAATTGTATTGAGATGATTTTTAACATTTTGGAAAAGCCAGAGGTGACGTTATCGAACTAGTAGTGACGTCATCGAACCGGTAGCGTTATATTAACGTTATCACGTGTTACATGGTATTATCATGAGTTATGTAATGTTATCATGTGTTAAATGCTGTTATCATGCTGTATGTGGTGTTATCGTGTGTTATGGGGGTGTTATCATGTATTAAATCGTGTTATCTGGTGTTATATGGGTTAGGAAGTATTATAATGGGCTATGGAGTGTTACCATTTGCTATATGGTGTTATCATATGTTATGTAGGGTTATCACAGGTTATATGGTGTTATGTGGTGTTACCATGTGTTATATGGTGTTATCATGTGTTATATGATGTTATCATGTGTTATATGGTGTTATCATGTGTTATATGGTGTTATCATGTGTTATATGGTGTTATCATGTGTTATATGGTGTTAACATGTGTTATATGATGTTATCACGTCTTATATGGTGTTGTGTTATATGGTGTTAACATGTGTTATATGATGTGTTCATGTGGTATATGGTGTTATCATGTGTTATATGGTGTTAACATGTGTTATGTGGTGTTATGTGTTATATGGTGTTATCTTGTGTTATATGGTGTTATCATGTGTTATATGATGTATTAATGTGTTATAAGTGTTATCATGTGTAATATGGTGTTATCATGTGTTATATGGTGTTATCATGTGATATATGGTGTGATCATGTGTTATACGGCGTTAGCATGTGTTATACGGTGTTCTCATGTTTTATAATGTGTTATCATGTGTAATGTGGTGTTATCATGTGTTATATGGTTGTTATCATGTGTTACGTGGTGTTATCACGTGGTGTAAGGTGTTATCGTGTGTTATTTGATGTTATTATGTGTTATACAGTATGTTGTTAAAATGTGTTATTTGGTGTCATCATGTGTTTTAAGGTGTTATCATATGCTATATAGTGTTATGTGTTGTATGGTGTTATGTGTTATATGGTGCTATCATGTGTTATATGCTGTTATGGTTTATGTGATGTTATTATGTGTTATATGGTGTTTTATAGGTATGCGGTGTTATAATGTGTTAAGGGGTGTTATTATGTGTTATATGTTGTTATCATGTGTTATGCTGTTACCATGTGTCGTGTGGTGTTATCATGTGTTGTGCGATGTTATGTGGTATTGTCATGGTAATATGCCGTAATCATGTGTTATGAGGTGTTATATGTTGTGCTATGTATTATGTGGTGTTATTACGTGTTTTGTGGGCTTACCATGTATTATGTGGTCTTCTCACGTGTTATGAGGTGTTATCATATATTTTATGGTGTTATTATGGTGGTAATCTTTAAGTGATATAAGCTGGGGGTTTAACATTCAGGTGATCCAACATTATGAAAGTCAAATGTGTAACACAGCATATTAGGTTATCAGTTAATCAATAACTATCTCATTTTGTACGGGTAATTGTTTTTTTTTCAGTCGGTTGCTACTGATGAAGGGGTATTGACTATTGTGTTTAACTTAGTCTTTTCTATACATTTTTGCGAGCACGGCAAACTTAACAAATTACCGAAGTGCGATCTTGGGTGGTGCCATGCCAGTGAGCTCAACAAGAAATGCCAGACACATTGGAGATATATATGAAACTGATTCACATAGCAAGAAATGTTTAGTTTAAGATGCAAAGTCACGCAAGGATTTATAATTTAAGACATTCGGTGTGCCATGATTCTTCATATACTGTATACTTGTTCTCGGCCAAGAGACCCCATTGGCTAGTGTGAATCCGCATAAGAAGGTAGTGCGTAAAACTTCTGTCAAATATTCTTATAAAACACAAAATACGATGAATAAGATTATAAATTGTTGAGAAGAATTTATTAAAAGTTAATTTTATTTGGAAAGAAGACAATAAGAACGTATGGGACACATTATATTTTCATTTACCTGTGTATTCATCCGCGCACCTCCAGTCAGACTCGTTTTCTCTGGTAGAACTCAGTTAAGGCTCGACCAGTGTGGACGAAGGGTCAGTGCGCTTGTCAATAAGGTTTTGCAGAAATGGCGCTCGACACGGGAATGAAGTGTATAAAGTATCTCCTCTTCATCTTCAACCTGCTATTTGTGGCAAGTATAAACTTTTACAAACTTCTTAAGCAGAAAGAACGTGTATGGAAGTTTGTTTATATGCCGTTGAACTTGAGGAGGTCGGGGTGTGAATAAGGGCAGCGGTTCCCCCCCTAACACTACCGACCTCTGATAAAATAAATGTATTATACATTCGGAATCAGTTAATGTTATCAGTATTACAAACGCAGGTAACATTTTTATTTATAAATTACACGCAGGGTAATTTTTTAGTGACATTATGAGTGTTAGTGTCATTAACCTCGATAAGAATAGAAGTGTTTTTAAAAGTAACTTAATGTTTTCACATGTGACTAGCTGTATATTTGTCTTATTTCTGTATTTACTTGACACAAATGATGGGTTGATAAGGACCTGTACTTTAAACCAAGGAAGATTTCTTTGTTGACATTTGTAATTCATAGGGGACGGTCCCGTACTCCTGTGAACAATTCCTGGCGAGATTTTACAGATCATGTTTCTATGTGATTTTTATATTCATTTGATTTACCAGAAGTTCCCAGGTGTAATTACTCCCAAAGGTTTATTTTAAACCTTTGTTCTTTGTTCGTTTTTGAAACAACTTATCGCTGGCCAACTTGGGGACCTCCGTGTTGTGAGTTTCCTCTCTAAATATATTAAATGCTTCAAAGATTCCCTACTAATCATCTCGATGTAGTTCTATGTAGATTTAGTAGACAATTTAATTTTTCCCTTTAGATTTTAATGACAATTAGTGAATAGACTAGACTTTATCTCGAATTTTCCCTTTTGAATGTTATAAATACAACTAAATACCCCTTAAGAGTGCTTCACAACTTAGGTTTAATATGTTCATTAATTAGATGTTCCTAGTTTTGCACCAAGTCTAATCAGAATCGTTTTCGTACGCGTCTGGGGATCGATGTGTGGAGTTAAATAATGTATTGGTATGTCAGGCAATAGTGGGGTGGTGTGCGTGTGTGGGAATGTTTGTTTGTACACGCAAATTTCACCACACAGGAGTGAACAGTAATGACTGGGAATTTATATGTGTGGGGTTAAGGTATTATATGATTGTTTTTCATTTCTTTTCAGAATTATCGGAATTATTCATGGTTTGCGTTAATGATTTGTACATGTTAAGTTATAGGAATTTATTGACGACTACACCGCCAGATTACAAATGTAGTGACTTAATGGAAATAATTTTAATTGATAAGCGGCAAATTGACTATACTTTAGTAATAAAAAAAATCACTGAATTATGTCTGATTTTCTCTCACTGCAGTATTACCACACCTCAGTAAACGACATTATCTATTGTTTAGTTGTTTGTTCCATCTAAAACTCGGTTCATTGATCAGTTTTAATCGCCCAAGTCACGGACGTCGCTGCATAGTGGCCGCTTCTTAGGTAAATTTGCAGTAATTCCTTGCTGTGGCGCTAGATTTAGTCTGTAAACCAAAACACTGTGTAGTAAGGAATCGAATGAAAAAAATATTAACTTATTATCCTAAACAAAATTATACCAGTAATGTAAAAATGAATTGCCCAGTTTGTAAAATTCCATCGTTGTTATTGTCTTAGGTGTACAATAAGCGGAACAAAAGTAATAATAATAATAATGTTTGACTGCTGAGGTCAATTCTCACTGGGGTTATCATAAACTTTGGGATGTTGTGTTGGTTGTTCCTGCTAAAATTAGTGTAATGCTTTGGTGTTTCTTAATTACTTGAGTACCGAATACACGGCGGCCCACGGTCTACTTGTTTCTTCAGTAAATAGTTTTTAACTTGTTCTGGCACTGGGTATGCAATCTCCACATTTAAATACCCGCATAATGATTAATAGAAACCGTGCTTAATGAAGAACATTTATTGTAGTTATCGGTATACATTGAAATCAGTTTCCGAAAATCTCGATAATTTCAAACAGTATTTCACGTGAGTGCTATATGATGAAAAATAACGGATGATACAACACAAGGAAAACTCTCTTTTTACTAAATGTATCGATATTTATTTTCATTTTGGGAAATTAAATGGCGAAATGTGTGAGTATTTTGAACTCCAGCCTCGGCGAGTCGTTCACACACTGACACAAAGTACAAGAGCAGGTAATATTAGTCCCGGCTTGTTATTACTTCTGGACCTGCAGGCAGTGTCCGGCAAACGACGCATCGACGAACGTATTAATTATTGTACGACCAGTAAATGCTGGAAAAAAAAATCGGGTAATTAGAATAAAAGATTTGGGCGTTTACAGAGAGCGGTTAAGTGAGGTCAGTCTATAACCCCCCCCCCCCCTTCTCTCTCTCTGCTATCGTGTGTGAAATGATCCTTTGCACCACCAGAATAGTCATAATAAAACTACAGTAGATCACGGGGAATACAGTCACTTAGTTATGTAGAAAAATGTCAAGAAAACAAGTTACCAGAGCCAGTTTAGTTAAGGCAAAGATGATCGAGTTAAATGGGTAATTTAAATGGGATCAATAAAACCCCAGGAACGTGAGTTTATATCATTGACTTTCCTTAAAACTCGTCAGCGTTCAGTCGACAGCTCTTTAAAACAAATACGATTGTCCGCTGTTTTAAATGCTGTAGCTGTCAGGGCTAATAACCAAGTAAGGGCCAGTCACAAGGGTTAAGTTTTAATGTAGATAAACAATAACGATAAAATAAGACCCCATTAGCAGAATATCCTCCTCTTCCTCCGATTCCCACTCCTCTTCCTTCGATTCCCACTCCTCTTCCTCCGACTCCCACTCCTCTTCCTCCGACTCCCACTCCTCTTCCTCCGACTCCCACTCCTCTTCCTCCGACTCCCCTCCTCTTCCTCCGACTCTCTCCGACTCCCCTCCTCTTCCTCTCCCTCTCTCCTCCGACTCCTCCGCTCCCTCTTCTATTCCCCTCTCTTCCTCCGATTCCCACTCCTCTTCCTTCGACTCCCACTCCTCTTCCTCGACTCCTCCGACTCCCCACCCCTCTTCCTCCGACTCCTCCTCCTCTCTTTCTCCACTCCTCTTCCTCCGACTCCCACTCCTCTTCATCCGACTCCCACTCCTCTTCCGACTCCTCCTCCTCTGACTCCTCTTCCTCCCACTCCTCTTCCTTCAACTCCGACTACTCTTCCTCCTATTCCTACTCCTCTTCCTCCCACTCCTCTTCCTCCGACTCCTCTTCCTCCGACTCCCACCCCTCTTCCTCCGACTCCCACCCCTCTTCCTCCGACTTCTCTTCCTCCGACGCCTCTTCCTCCTACTTCTCTTCTTCCTCCTACTCCTCTTCCTCCTACTCCTCCTGTAAGCGTCTGGTCAACTCTGGGGAGGAGCTCTGGAGTGAGGTGGTGCTTGTAGTCAGCATTATAATAGCTCTCTAATTGTCCACATTGATGATGGTTCGGTAAGTGGCTACTGGTTGGTTCTCGGTGATGTGTAGTGTAATTGGAGGAGTTAATGTGCCACAGTGTATGATTGTTTAGGTATATTGGTACATAAAGTTTTGATCCTAGGGTAGTGATTCCTTAAATTCAAACTGGTGGACGTCACACAGCAGCGAGTCAAGGTCAACGAAATACTGTTGTTTGTTGTCTTTAACCCGAGTTGTATTTACACACCCAGAACTCAATGTCGATTTTTTTCTTCTATGTCCATTAAACCTGACAATATCCAGACGAGTTTTATATTTCAGTGCCATGGAATATATACCTTTTGCATGGACTAGTTTTTTTTTGGGGGGGGGGAGTGTTAATAAATTTTTAGATGTGCTACTGATCACTCGTATGGGTGGGTGGTTTTAGTGTAATGTATGAAGGTTTATCTTTGTGTGTGTCTCAGAACTGGCTGTGTTGAGGCAGTGGTCATTTATTATTCACGAGGGCTGGCTGGAGCAGTTGCCAGCCCTCCTGCTGCAGCGTATGCCACCACACTCGGATACCGTCCCACGACTCGCGAGGCTATGACTGACCTCTTGTGCCAATTTTTGTTCTTGCTTTTTTCTTGTTATTTTGACAGATTTTAGTTTTTTTTATTTTGTTTTCTCTTTGTACTCGGGGAATTGCTTCATCTTGATTTTGACAGATTTATCTACTGCGAATGTAACCTTAATTTATTCTGATCGTATCATAAGTTCTCATTTTCATCCAATGCGATTTTTTTATAGTGCTTTTAGTGACTCCCGTGCACGCTCTTCCTGGCCTGGCGAGGATATTTTTTCCATGAGGGTTTTGTTTTTTTAAAGATACTGATGAACGTGAAGGTGTGGAGTTGACTTTCCGCGGACACAGTGCATTGCTGTAGGTGGTCAAATTGGTCTATAGGCCTATGCATCACGCGTCTAGTAGGCTGAAGAGTTTTGCCGATACAATACCCTTGTTTGTTTGTTTGATAATTAATAGATAAGAATTCGATCCAATCTTAGTTATTCTCTTAATAACATAAGAATGGAGGAAACTGTAGTGGGCCTATTGCTCATATATCCATCCAACCATCCTATATGTGAAGCTATCCGGCGTATTCGAGTTTAACGCTTTTATACTTCATCATCTAGCATCGTAGGAGTTTGTCTGTATGTGTAGTTTACGTAAAATGTAATGTACAATACCCAATGATTTCTGTTAACGCAAATATATACTTTTCTGTATAATTAGGTATAATACGCCATATTTCCCGTTGGTGCAAACACTAAGTACGTTATTCAAAATGTTGTGTTAACGTAAATGTTGACTCGTATGCAATTAGAAGCAGTGTTCAAGATTTTCCCCCGTTAACGTAAATATTGACTTGTCTGTATCATTAGACAAGCTCAGGGGGAATCCAAGACGCTGTGTAAATATCACAGTTCCAACGCCAGGAGGAAACACCAGTGCCGGGACTCGACCTACCTACTACACAACCTTCAGCACAACGCGAGAGAGAGAGAGAGTCATTCGGTACATTTTCCCAATATTGAACTGGTGTTTTTTGAGTAGAGACTGGTGTTGCTGAAGTAAACTGTAAACAAACTCCAGTCTGATCAAACATTAGGTCATTGCATTACGAGGTTCACTAAGCTGCTTCCACCATCTCTCTCTCTCCCCTATTCCGTTTTCTCTTGTCTTCATTACTTCTTTATTTCTCCTTCTCATGGTTTAGTCGTCCGGGCGTTCTCTCCGCTTGAAACCCAAAAAAATATTACCTAACTTCTACCCAAATTAGCGAGTTGCTCTGATTACGTCAGTCTTATGAGCAGTGTGTGTATTTTGGTTCATTTGTATAAGTATTTTTTTATTATTATTATTATTGGAAGTTTTCTCTTGTTCTTAATTGATAGAAAATGTACTTTGGAATGCCTCTGTGTCTTCTTTCACTAATAGACAATGTATTTAAAGGCTCTACATTATCCTCACTTAATAGACAATGTATTTAAAGGCTCTACATTATCCTCACTTAATAGACAATGTATTTAAAGGCTCTACATGATCCTCACTTTAATAGACAATGTATTTAAAGGCTCTACATTATCCTCACTTAATAGACAATGTATTTAAAGGCTCTACATTATCCTCACTTAATAGACAATGTATTTAAAGGCTCTACATTATCCTCACTTTAATAGACAATGTATTTAAAGGCTCTACATTATCCTCACTTTAATAGACAATGTATTTAAAGGCCCTACATTATCCTCACTTTGATAGACAATGTATTTAAAGGCTCTACATTATCCTCACTTTAATAGACAATGTATTTAAAGGCTCTACATTATCCTCACTTAATAGACAATGTATTTAAAGGCCTTACATTATCCTCACTTAATAGACAATGTATTTAAAGGCTCTACATTATCCTCACTTAATAGACAATGTATTTAAAGGCTCTACATTATCCTCACTTTAATAGACAATGTATTTAAAGGCCCTACATTATCCTCACTTAATAGACAATGTATTTAAAGGCTCTACATTATCCTCACTTTAATAGACAATGTATTTAAAGGCTGTACATTATCCTCACTTTAATAGACAATGTATTTAAAGGCCCTACATTATCCTCACTTTAATAGACAATGTATTTAAAGGCTCTACATTATCCTCACTTAATAGACAATGTATTTAAAGGCTCTACATTATCCTCACTTTAATAGACAATGTATTTAAAGGCTCTACATTATCCTCACTTAATTGACAATGTATTTAAAGGCTCTACATTATCCTCACTTAATAGACAATGTATTTAAAGGCTCTACATTATCCTCACTTAATAGACAATGTATTTAAAGGCTCTACATTATCCTCACTTAATAGACAATGTATTTAAAGGCTCTACATTATCCTCACTTAATAGACAATGTATTTAAAGGCTCTACATTATCCTCACTTAATAGACAATGTATTTAAAGGCTCTACATTATCCTCACTTAATAGACAATGTATTTAAAGGCTCTACATTATCCTCACTTAATAGACAATGTATTTAAAGGCTCTACATTATCCTCACTTAATAGACAATGTATTTAAAGCTCTACATTATCCTCACTTAATAGACAATGTATTTAAAGGTCATCTTGTCCATCACTAATGAATGCTTGACTGAAGAAACTCACTGGACCACAAAACTGCCTCTTAACCTTCCCCCTCCTGCAGACTGGCTGGCTTTTCAGTGTGTGGTGAAGTATATATACAGTATATATATATATAACTTCCACCAGACTCTTGAGATGAGATCCAGGGAGTAAATTGGTTTAGTGTTGGTTTAAATAGTTTATTACGGAGCTGCCAGGTAGGTGTGCCCAGGTGTGAGAGAGAGAGAGAGAGAGAGAGAGAGAGAGAGAGAGAGAGAGAGAGAGAGAGAGAGAGAGAGAGAGAGAGAGAGAGAGAGAGAGAGAGAGAGAGAGAGAGAGAGAGAGAGAGAGAGAGAGTTAATCTGTTTTGTACATGAGTGAGGGAGATTTTCTTGTAGTGGTATTTGGGCCAGAGGAAGATCAGGAAATATAGGGTTGTTTTGTACATAAGAAATATATACAGTGCAGGTATATATATATGCAGTAATTAGCATGTGTTTATACCTTGCCGTTTTATGTGGCTTTTTTTGCCGAGAGGGAAATATCGGGTGAAATTTTGTCTATTGTGGGGTTTTTCTTCTCTTTAGCATTACATTGTTCATTTGTCCCTTGTGAATGTTCTGTTGATTTGTCCCTTGTGAATGTTCTGTTGATTTGTCCCTTGTGAATGTTCTTGTCCTGTTGTCTTGTTATTTTCCCCTTTGTGAACTCTAATAACTGTTGTCCTGTTGATTTTCCTCCTTTAACTGTTTCTCTGTTGTTTTAATTATTGTCACGTTGATTTTCCTCCTTTATATGTTGTCAAGGCAGAGTTCCTCCCTTACTCCAGGCGAGACCGTACATATATCTCCTCCAGTATTAACATGCAAATGAGAATCAAGATTTTTTTTTTTTGGGGGGAGGACAACAAAGGTTCGCGTGTGTTAAGCCCGGTGTTGTAAGCAAAACGCCGAGGAGGGAAGAGGGGGGGCTTGAGGCCTGGAGAGTGACGCAGGTACTATCAGTCCCTCACAGGTGTGTTCAAGACTCGAGGATTTCCATTTGGATTAGAGTAAAGGTATTGGTGATGGCAGTGGTATTATTAATATATGTTTATATACAGTACAGGTGTGGTATGATTATCACGTGGCAATATCTTTAAAACTACCAGGACAGGTATAGTAATTTTTATATGGTGACAGAATCATCAGGCATCTCCTAACTACGGTAGTGCGACGGGGGATTTAAATATTAAAATTAAATCAAAGTGAGCTAAAGAATTGCTAAAGTGAGTCATATGCATAAAAGTGTTGGATTAACCTAGATATGAATAGTTATGTAGGACAACGTACAGTAAGTGTGTTTATTCATACACCCAGGGTAAAGATGGTGCCTTAACCTAAACGTGGCGAGATGTATACCCAAACGCTACACGACCTGGCTCAGTAAGTCAGTCAGTCAGCGTCAGTACAATGGATCCCAGTCAACTCCATCATCTTCCCCAACAATCAGTAGTTATATACATAAAATTATCTACTAGACTACATCCTACTTGCTGGCTCATGTATGATATTGCACGAGTTAACTATGACAGTGTGTGGGGTCGTGTACTGCCTCGTGGTTACTGTAGGACCACCAGTCCCCTCAATCAGTGGGTTTTTTTTGTAGAGTAAAGGATCACACGAAGATGTTCTCTCCCGAGGATTATTTCACCTGACGTATACTACGCCCCC
The DNA here is from genome assembly GCF_018991925.1 of Homarus americanus. NCBI lineage: Eukaryota > Metazoa > Arthropoda > Malacostraca > Decapoda > Nephropidae > Homarus > Homarus americanus. Next base: position 10,705,951 of record NW_024731852.1, read on the forward strand.
CCCTGGTAGCTTAAGGGTGGTTAATATTCAGGCGAATATAAGTTGGGGGAGTGGGGCGAAAATCTCCAGGCAATCCTAAAAAAGCTCTTGTGTTTATTTATAAACCCATATGGCATATAGAAAGAGATACCTGGCCAAGACCAGATGGCTCTCCAGGTGAAAGTGTCGCTCAGGGTCGTGTGCGTTTAACCCTGAGGCGCCTTACCATAAAAGGGAGACACCGCAAGCAGACAGTGAGCGAACGTTCGTCTGACGCAAACTTATTTCACGTTTAGATCAGCCAAAGCTTATTTCACCATAAAACAGTCCCCCAGCTTATTTCACCATAAGATTAACCATCCTAACCTAACCTAACCCCCGGGGCCAGGTAGCATTAAGGTGTTTTAAACATCAGGTGATATTAGCTGGAAGGCTAATCTTCTCGTAATTCTACATATGTGACGTTGTCAGAGAGTGGAGGTGAGGTGATGGGGGAGGCAGGTGGTGTGTGTGTGTGTTTGAACTATAACTTGATCAGACTTGTTTTACACCCAGCTGTGGGCCATGGTCGCTTGCTACACTGTTTGCTGTGCACTTGTTTTCTCTGTACACTTGTTCTTGTTGCACAGTGACCAGGAGAGGTAACCCGACCTCTCCCGTTTTACGCTCAATTGATATTTTAGAGGAGGAGGGAGGGAGGGAGGAGGTAAGTGGTGGAGAGGGAGAGAGGTGGTGTCTTGACTGGGAGATTCTAATCCTCCTTCTCGCCTCTTGCCCTTCCTCTCTCCTTCCCTCCATCCGTCTTACATTAGGACTTTTTCTCTCTCTCCCTAAATCCTTCCCGCCCTCCCTCCCTGCTGCTCACTGGGTCACTTTTCCTCCCCGCCTACACCCCTTCCTTACATGTTCATCTTTCGTGTGTGCGTGTGTACGACTTCCAGACTTGTATTTTTTTCTTTTTTTCTTCCTGTCCGCAATGTTTTCTTTTATTCTTTTCTCCCATTCTATCCCCATCCTCCTTCCATTCTTCCTCCCCCTCTGCCTCCCCTCCATTTCTCCTCCCCTCCTATTCTTTCTACATCTCATTATTCTGCCCGTCCATCTCGTATACCCGCCACCTCCCTCCCTCCCTCCCGCCCAACCTGACGTCATTCCTTTCTCCGTGCCATCCTCCTCTGCCTCGCCTGCTTGTCAAACTCTCCGTCCCACCTGCCTACCAACACCCTTCCCTCCTCTCTCCCTCCTTCCCTTCCCCCCTTCTTCCTCTCCTTCCCTCCCTGCATGTCAATCACACAGGGTGTCCAGCGCCTCATACATGGTGTTTTAATCAATACTTGTCAACATGTCTTAACCTGGCAAGTACACCTGCACCCGGGCCTTGTCTTCTTCATCGCTGGTGTCTGGTGGGGGGGCCTTTACGACATAATCTCGACTTGAATATTTGTGTCTTGGCTGTATCTGGGTATTTGATTTGTTACTTTACTGTACCTGTGTGCCTATACTGTACCTGTGTACCTATAGTCCTATACTGTACCTGCTTTTTGGGGTCATGGGATTTACTGTACCTGTTTTTACCCCCCTTTCTGTGGTTGATAGGAGGGGTGTATAAGTCATGGCCCTGTGTTTGTCTTGTCTACACACGCACACACACACATTGTAACCAAATTTCTGTTGGATGAGTTGTAGCCAAACTTTATACAGTAGACTTTCAGTTCTTTGTGTGCACAGTTGGTGAACCTCATCAATTTTTGGCCTCGGGGATATATTGATTTAACGATGAATTGATAACAAAATGTAAATACCGGTGTATAATATATATTTTTTTAACATATGGTTGGTGAATTTTTTGTTTGGATTGTGGCCGAGGGGGTCAGGCATTAGATCACAGACTGGCTGCTTTTATCATCTTTATTGTAGAGTGCGTTAATGCCGGCCTTGTGGAGTGCGTTAATGCCGGCCTTGTGGAGTGCGTTAATGCCGGCCTTGTGGAGTGCGTTAATGCCGGCCTTGTGGAGTGCGTTAGTGCAAGCCTTGTGGAGTGTGTTAATGCCAGCCTTGTAGAGTGTGTTAGTTCCAGTCTTGTGGAGTGCTTTAATGCCAGCCTTGTGGAGTGCTTTAATGCCAGCCTTGTGGAGTGCGTTAATGCCAGCCTTGTAGAGTGTGTTAATGCCAGCCTTGTGGAGTATGCTGGTGCTAGCCTTATAGAGTGCGTTTGTGCTAGCCGTGTAGAGTGCATTGGTGCCACCCGACTAGAAGACTGAGGCTTTGACATCTCACGGGACTCGCATCACCTTCCTCTTTGATGGGACGGGATAACACCTCAGGGACATAGGAAGTCTCGGTGCAATTTTACCCACTATCTCTGTGACGCAGTAAGTGGGCCAAGGAGATGGACCTTTACGTTGCAATGATTCTAGTTGAACGTATGAGTGTGTGTGTTGCAGAATTAGTGAACCACGAAGATACTATTTTCTGTTTATATATATATATTTTTTTTCTTGGGTAAACTATTGCAAATTCGAACTTTGTTTTACTTTCTGCCTTTATTGTCACTCGGAAAAACGTGTTGGGATTTTTTTTTTATTCTTAGGGAGATTTGTACATGAATTTCCCTCCATAGATGGTGTTGTAGGAACGTTTAATATAACTGACAGAATTAAACCACGATGCCGAGATGGTAACTAAAATGGCGACGAAACTGCAGTGTGACTCGAACCCTTTATTATCTTACGATCCACACGCCTCTATAATACCAACATCCACCCGCCTCTATAATACCAACATCCACACGCCTCTATAATACCAACATCCACACGTCTCTATAATACCAACATCCACACGCCTCTATAATACCAACATCCACCCGCCTCTATAATACCAACATCCACACCCTCTATAATACCAACATCCACACGCCTCCTATAATACCAACATCCACACGTCTCTATATACCAACATCCACCCGCCTCTATAATACCAACATCCACACGTCTCTATAATACCAACATCCACACGCCTCTATAATACCAACATCCACACGTCTCTATAATACCAACATCCACCCTCCTCTATAATACGGGGGTCAATAATAAACACTCTAATCTCTGTTGACAATTTGGGACCAGTTTAGCGAAATTAATAACCCTATTTGGATGTACAGGTATGTTACATCAGGTAAAAAAAAACAAGTGAATATTTTTTATGGTTACTCTATAAAGTTTAACCTTGTGGAGAATTATATTAGTTTTGGCTTCAGAACAGGATAAAGATCGGGGGGTTAATTTTTTGTTTCCTGGTGTTATGCTAAAACTCTTCTCGTGTAATTTTATTTATATAACAATCTAAACAATCCTCGAGTCGAGACATTAGGCACCCTAGTTTATTTCCTCTTGATTACATACACCTTTAACGCTACCTGGGTGGCGGGAGGAGAAGGTGAGGGTTAGTGTTAGGTGTTTTAATCATTTTTGGTGTAATAAGCTGGGAGAGAAGGGAAGTGAGAGGAGAGGGAGAGTATCAATGAGGGAAGTGAGAGGAGAGGGAGAGTATCAATGAGGGAAGTGAGAGGTGAGGGAGAGTAACAATGAGGGAAGTGAGTGGTGAGGGAGAGTAACAATAAGGGAAGTGAGAGGAGAGGGAGAGTAACAATAAGGGAAGTGAGTGGTGAGGGAGAGTAACAATAAGGGAAGTGAGAGGTGAGGGAGAGTACCAATAAGGGAAGTGAAAGGTGAGGGAGAGTACCAATAAGGGAAGTGAGTGGTGAGGGAGAGTAACAATAAGGGAAGTGAGAGGTGAGGGAGAGTACCAATAAGGGAAGTGAGAGGTGAGGGAGAGTACCAATAAGGGAGGTGAGGGAGGAGTGAGTGCAGCTTCAGGGGGTATAAACAGTGTATTTTTGACTCGCCAGACGCACTGTCTCGTGTGTGTGTGTGTGTACGCTTACATGGAGGTGCGCTATGAATATTTTCACGCTTACATAACCTGTGATGTATACAATGTCAGACATGTACACGTTCACATGGTGGTTATGTACGTAATGTGTAGGCAGTCTTATTATTATTACTGTTGTCATTCTTCATCTTTATGTCTCTCTTTCTCTCTTTTTTCTCTTTCTTTCTCTCTTTCTCTCTCTCTCTCTCTTTCTTATTTTTCTATATTCCCATTAAATGTTCTGTTGTTTTCTCTCCTCTTGTACTTTGTCGTATTTTTTGTTCTTGTCCTTTTTGTTGTTGATCTTGTTCTTTTTCTTCATTTTTTCTTTATCTCTCTCTTCTCTCACTCCTCCTCCTTCATTCCTCGTATTTCACGGTGTTGGTACGTGTAATGTAATGAAGGGTGGGCGGATAAGTGTCTGGGTAGGGTAGGGGAGGGCGGGGTCACATAGCAACAGAACGTGTGAGGTGTAATTCCCTGACCGGATGTTGTTGTCATGAGTATATCTGCCTTATGGTCCTGAGAGAGAGAGGTAGAGAGAAAGGTTATTTTGTGGGTGTTTTATGTGTGTATATGGGGGTGTTGGGTATGTTGCGTGCGTATGTGGCTGTGTTGTGTGCGTATGTGGGTGTTTTATGTGTGTTTATGGGGGTGTTGGGTATGTTGCTTGCGTGTGTGGGTGTGTTGTGTCGTGATATGAGTTCAGTTCGCGTATATCCGTTCGGTTACGCCTCTACGTAGTAAAAAAAAGAGGGAAGGAGAGAGGCGTTTTATTATTGCATGTAGTGTTAAGTAAAGATACTGGCGATGCGATACCCTACATCATATACGAACGCTGTGTACAGAGGAGAGAGAGAGAGAGAGTCAAGCTTCGTTTCGTATGGCCTTGGACGCCTTCCCCCACCTCATCATTATCAGCCTCTTGGCACGATGTTTATCTTCGACAGAGAGAGACTTTTTGTCTGTAAACAAATGCCCCCCCCTCTCTCTCTCTCTCTCTCTCTCTCTCTCTCTGTCGTTGGATGTGATAAAGTAAAGGTTGAAACAAGTCAGTAGAGAGTGAAACAGGACATTGTAGGGTGCTGGGTGAGGATAGTGGTGGTGTGGGGGGGGGTTAGGGGCAACTCAGTGGTTGGCGCCGGTTGCCAAGACGACGGCGACGATGATGGTGTGTGTGTGTGTGTGTCGTAGCTGCTGGCCTCACTATTAGCCTTCTGCCTGGCGTCACGCTTCATGTCACCCACGCCCCTACTTTCTCTTTTTCGTTTTTCCCTTCTACTTTCTTCTTTTTCTTCTCCCTCCTCCTCCCTCTTATTCTCTTACTCTCCTCCTTTTTCTCATTCTTTTCTTATTCTTCTTTTCTCCCCTTCTCTCCTTATCCCTTCTTCTCTTACCATTTCCCTCCCCTTCTTTCCCCCTCCCGTCTTCTCCTTCAACTTCCACTGTCCTTCCTATCCTCCCCTATCCTTTTCCTTTCCCCCCTTCCACTCCCCTTCCACTGTCTCTTCTATCCCCTCTCCTCCTCACTCCCTCCCCACTCCAACACCCCGTTTCTTAATCCTTCTCATGTTTACGCTTGTATCCTCGCTCTCCCCGGCTTGTGTGTCTGCTCTCATCATCCCTTTCCTCCCTCACCATTTTTATTCATCCGTGTGTTGCATCACTACTTCCCTCATGCCTTGACTCTCACTGGCGGATTTAACGTGAGTGGGGTTGGTCAAGGCTCTTTATGTCTTATTGTTAACTCGTGAATGGAAGGATTTAGCTATACGTGATATACCAAGTGTGATGGACAGTTAATACCCAGATATGAATTAGTTCTGTATTAATATCTGGGCTTTATGAGGTAATATATTTATATAGGTTAAGGTCATCATTAGCGTGTGTCATTAACTCAAGAACTGTAAGGAATTATAGTGTTCGTGATGTTATTCGACACCGAACGCTCATCATAATACAATCTCTGGTATGTCCTGAAACTACTACTTCTTCCTCCTACAGTCTACAAGAGGTCCTCCAGTCATCACTATTGCGTCGTCCGTTCATAGCCAAAATAGTCTTCCTTTTGATAGATTTCAGATTTATCCTCCACAGTGCATCATAAATACACTGACAAGTATATACAGTATACCTTAAGCCCCACAATATTTTAATGCACCTCCTACACTTGAGTTTAAGGCGGATTCAAAGGTCTTAGATTGTCCTAGTTGGCACCTCGAGGGAGTGTATCCTTGTTATTCAGTGTGTTTGTTCCTCCTGTTGTCCCCACATGCTCTCTCTCTCTCTCTCTCTCTCTCTCTCTCTCTCTCTCTTAGCCCGTGAGTGTGTCCCGTGTGGCCTTCAGTCGACGAGGGTTGCATCTGAGTCATTGTCTGTCTTGCGGGATGGCTGTCACGTGTACCGCCTACCATTCAAATACTTTGTTCTTTCTACCTTTGTTTTGATTTTTTATACGTCTTTTTTTTCTTTTTTTGCGTTTTACTTCTCGTTTCCTCCCCCTTTGCTTGCTGGGTCTGTCTGTGTCTGCTATTCATGGTATCTTTCCATTTCTATCCCCTTGAGTCCTTTCTCTTCATCTTCATTCATTTGTTCTATCCACCCTTTCCTGCTTAGTGTTGTAGATCTCTTGAAACTGAACGTGCCAATCGCCCCAGACGAACCCATTAATGACATTCCTCCTTGACTGGATATATCAGTTCCTATTAATTACACTCCTGCTGGTAGTAAGCAAATGTTAAACACCGATGTGGTGAGATGTATTACACTAGAAACTATTAACAGTCACTAGGGATTATTAATTCAAGTGAATGTTAAGCTTTTACTGGTGGTTCTGTGCAGACAAACAGAGGTAGAACAGGTTGTGCATTTGTAATATATAAAGAAAAGGAGATGATAGTGTCAAACAGGTAAAGGCCGAACCAAACTGGGCCAGCACAACACAAACTGAGCTAATGGGAATCTACTTAGCCACAGACTACCTTAAAGAAAATGGAGGTGCGGTGATATTCTGTAACTCTCAAAGTACTTTGAAATCAATGAACAGCCCGTCAGGTTCTATATCTAAAGTTGTCTGTGATGTTAAAATAAATGATTACTGCCAATGGGAACAACTTTCGTATTGAATTTGTGTGGATTCCGTCCTATGTTGGAATTAGGTATCATGACTGTGCTGATAAACTGGCCAATGAGGCATGTATGAAAGAAAATGTTGACCGTGACTTTGGCCTGTCCAATGCTGTACTGAAAAACATTCAAGTCAAAATCATGAACTCTGATCTAGAAGAACTGAGAAATGCAGGGAGACCTGGTAGTTGTAGCATTAGTAAATATGACAAATTTTGTGACAAGAGGTACTGGTATGGCCAGCATAAGGACAGAACTAGACAATGTGATGTAGTCGTGGCCAGAATTAGGCTAGGATACAGACACATCTGGCAAGTTAGTGACGCTGTACCCATACCGGAACACTCAGCATGTAAACTTTGTGATAAACCTTTAAAGCATACACTTGAACACTATATTATTGAATATGACACTGTCAAAGACTACAGGCCACCTGGCTTATTGTATCATGAACTTTGTAATTATTACATTGAATCAGGGGTGCTTGGGGACATTCTTGCTGTTGATCCAGAATCTGCTAGCCCACACTGATTAGTCCTCAATTAGAATGACTCCTAATGTATGTGAACCTCTGTCCTGTGTGGCAGTGAACAGTGATATCACCCGCAATGTCAAGACCTGACTGAATTACTCAGAATAGGCAAACTGTTCTCCAGGCTTCATATTAACTTCTTTTCCCTCTTATATCCCCTCGTTCACCTCTCCTCTCACCTCTCCCGTATTCCTCGTAACCTCCCTTCCCCTCTTTTTCTCTCCTCTCTTACATACTTCCCTCTGTGCGTCTTGTTTACCTTTCCTTTCTCCTCTTTCTGCTCTTCCCTCTCTCCTTTCTCTTCTTTCCAACTCTCCTCGCTCTTTCTTCCCTCCCACCTTTCCCTTTTTCTTCATTTTGTTGTTCCTTTCCTCCCACCCTTTCCAGTCTCCTCTTCTTGCTGTTCCTCCCCCCCAACCCTTCCTTTGCTGCGCTTCCTGGGTTTCTCTTTATTCTCTCGCTCTTCTTCTCTGCCTCTCTCCCTCCTTCTCCGCCTTCCTCTCTTCCCAGCAATCATCTGTGGTCAACATTACTAAGTGGACGAATCATTAAGACGACGGGAAGTAAAAGTAAATACTTGTAACTGGAAGAAATTCAAGTCGAATAAGATAAAAATATTTCGGCGGAGTAAAAAAAAAGAAAATAATAAGTAGAAGTCAAAATGTTTACGACAATACTATTAACAATTATAGTAAGAAATAACGATAAAAAAAATGAGTTTTTCGACGACAGACTTTTCCTACCATGATGACCTCTAGCAGACACCCAATCACCCCACCGAACCTCACCGTTTTGCTCCGACACTTGTTTCATACATGTTTTTATAGATTGAGGCACCGTGACGAGTAGGCTTCCGGCGTCGCCACAATGTCTGATGTCTTTGTGGGTTTTATCTGTGTGTGTGTGTTAGGTATGTGATGCTGGACTGTAGGTCGGTATGCTAAGTCTGGTTATCAGTGTTGTGGTGGCCTCAGGTTGTGTGGGGTCAGCTCTGGGACATGATTGCATTAGAGGGGCCAGTGACCTTGTGTGACCCAGCTGGTCCGGCCTAAACGTTGAACTGGTCTTATTTCTCATTGTGGATTGACATACATGTAATTTGTTTTTGTACGTGCATCCATCTGTTCACACACACACACACACACACACACACACCTGCCGATTCCAACATCTGGCAACCTCTTCCTCTCCTCCACACCCACCATGCACACACACACACACACACCCCCCCATCATGCATGCTCACACACACACACACACACACACAAAACCAGGTGACTACGTAGTGGTGGTGATCTCCTGCCGTGACATCCTGAGAGGCAGAAGGATCACAACACACACACACCCCCTCACACACAGTTGACACAGTTCTTGCACCTGTTGTCGTTTCTTGATCTCAATATCCCCTCAGCATGGAAGTATATTTTTGACAATGTTATGTGTGGAATTTGTTATTTTTATATTGTGGTGTTGTGTATCTATGTACGTGCATCTGTTGCCTGTGATATGGTTTTGTTGTTCCTCCTGTAAGAGTTAACAATACGCCTTAATTTACGTGGTGATTAGACACCTGAGTTTATTTCACCTGAAGATTAACTCCCATAATTCTAATCTAATTTAACATAGCGCCAAGGTTGGTTAATCTAAAGGTGAAATACGGTTAATTGGGTTGTCGTAATCTTCTCGGGATGTGAGTAATGTACTGGTATATAAATTGATTGAGTCCGGTACATTGTGATGTCATTGGTGGTCAAGGCACTGTAATCGCAAACGTTCAAGGAGTTTTGTACAAGCAGTGAAAATTAGGATGACGAGGATCAAGACAAGTCCCCCCCCCCCCAAGGCCAGGTCAGGTTCCTTGATGTGTTCACGCTTCATCATGGTCTTGTAATTAAAATCGGATTCCTGTGGTTGGGCGTCGACTCTTCGTCTTAATTTTGTAATCATCATCATTATTTACGTGGTGGAGGTCGACGTGGCGGCTCGGAAAGGGAGAGAGATGGGAGGGTGAGAACGAGAGGGGAGTAAGGGAGGGTGACAGAGAAAGTGGGGGAAGAGAGAGAGAGAGAGAGTAGAAGGAAGATAATAAGATGTCGGGGGGGGGAGGGGGGCGGCCAGCTAATGGTGAGTCGTTAGTGATGGTGATCCTGACAGCTCCTCCTCCTCCTACTCTACTCTTCCTCCTACTCGTCGTTAGTGATGGGTCATGTGACACCTTGATGTCTTCTTCTTCTTCCTCCAGCCTCCTCCAATTACTCTTCCTTCCTCCTATTACTCTTCGTTCCTCCTATTACTCCTCCTTCCTCCTATTACTCTTCCTTCCTCCTATTACTCTTCCTTCCTCCTATTACTCTTCCTTCCTCCTATTACTCCTCCTTCCTCCTATTACTCCTCCTTCCTCCTATTACTCTTCCTTCCTCCTATTACTCTTCCTTCCTCCTATTACTCTTCCTTTCTCTTGTACCTGTTCTTTTTTCTGATTTCATTGCTCGAGTTATTCATGTTCTCATTCTTCTTACATGCCTTGTGGTTAGAGAGGTCATCGCAGCACCCTCTCTCTCTCTCTCTCTCTCTCTCTCTCTTTGTGGTCAAGTGTTTTCGTCTCTTGCGTAATAAGTTGGCGGCTACACCATTAAGTTGAGGAGGTGACCCTCTACACCATTACCCCGGACGCCACTAAATTAACGGCACCACCACCACTATAATCTACCACCCCACCACAACCTACCACCACTTGACCCATTTCTCCCTCAGTATAGTCCAGGTAGAGGAGTGTTGTCTAATACTTAGAATCCTATAGTGTGTGTGTGTGTGTGTGTGTGTGCGTGTGCGTGTGCGTGTGTGCGCGCGTGTGTGTGCGTGTGTGCGTGTGTGTGTGTGCGTGTGTGTGTGTGTTCTTTCCCCACTACCCTACACGTGCAAAGCCAATGTACGTACATGCTAGTAATCGCATGACATTTTTACGGTCAATATGTTAAGGTCGGCCCTGGTAGCCAGTCCATACAAACCCCCCCCTCCTCCCCTCCTCCTCCCCCCAAATTGATGTTTCCATTTTTCTACGCTTACCTGAATACCTTTACAATTAGTCATCATGCACGTCCTGATTAACAGTCGTATACCTTGATAATTACTAATAATATTCATTTTTATTTCAACATGTATATTGTAATAATTAGTAATAGTCAGTTTTTTTATTATGTGTGTATACGATGATAATTATAGTAGTTGTTATTATTACTACTTTTATATTGTGATAATTTGTAATAGTGTTTCTTATTATTTATGTGAAGTTCATAAATAATTGTCGCACGAATAGTCACAAAACTCGAGATTTTTAAGTGTCAGAGCCGGATTTTAAGTTCCAGGTTCAGATTATAAGTCCCAGGGTCGGTTTATAAGTCCAAGGGTCGGTTTATAAGTCCCAGGGTCGGTTTATAAGTCCCAGGGTCGGTTTATAAGTCCCAGGGTCGGTTTATAAGTCCCAGGGTCGGTTTAGTCCCAGGTCGGTTTATAAGTCAGGATTAATAAGTCCCAGGGTCGGATTACTAAGTCCAGGGTCGGGTTTGTAGCCCCAGGGTCGGTTCATAGGTAGGGTCATTTATAGAATCAGGGTGGTTCCGCCGTTAGGGTCGGTTTATAAGTCCCAGGGTCGGTTTATAAGTCCAAGGGTCGGTTTATAAGTCCCAGGGTCGGTTTATAAGTCTCAGGGTCGGTTTATAAGTCCCAGGGTCGGTTTATAAGTCCCAGGGTCGGTTTATAAGTCCAAGGGTCGGTTTATAAGTCCCAGGTTCAGATTATAAGTCCAAGGGTCGGATTATAGGTCCAAGGGTCGGATTATAGGTCCCAGAGGCGGATTATAAGTCCTAATTAGTCCAATCTCACCTATTAAAACCGAACTATGAGACTTGAGGCTAGTCCTAAAAGACCTTACCAAACTACTAGGATGGGGACTGAATTCTAATGGATCTCTAGTACTAATGGTAAAGCTAGGTGAAGCCCCCCCCCCCATTAGAACCAGGACCCATTTAACGTGTAGCTGTGATCCCTCGCACCAGGACCCATTTAACGTGTAGCTGTGATCCCTCGCACCAGGACCCATTTAACGTGTAGCTGTGATCCCTCGCACCAGGACCCATTTAACGTGTAGCTGTGATCCCTCGCACCAGGACCCATTTAACGTGTAGCTGTGATCCCTCGCTAATATAATACGTTGACGACACAAATTGGTCTTTTGTGTGAAGTAATGCCCGGTGATACCCGATATGTGCTGTGGTGGGTTGGTGTTGGGGGGGGTTAAGTGGTTTATTTAGGCGTTATTTTGTGTGAGAGAGAGAGAGAAACCGTGTGTGTGTGTTTTATGTGTGCACGTGTAATATGTGTGTGTGTGTGTGTGTGTGTGTGTGTGTTTCTACCTGTTCTTTTGTTTATTTTCGTATGTACTATTCAGCATTGTTGATCTGTCATGAAGATATAAAAGCACTAAGTCTCTCTTTTTTTTTGTACGTATGTTTGTACGGCTTCAGTATGTTTGAGTCAGCAGCTTATCCTTGTCCATTACTAATATGTGTTTATTGTACCATTGTGTTTAGCGTGAGGGTTTATCACTTATAAGGCGAAACAATCGTAATGATAATAAATTGATAAACTTGTAGAAAGTAATAATAATAATAATAGAGATAAATATAACAATAATAATAATAATTGAGACGCAGGAACATAGTACAAAATGGAAGATCACTCAGACATCATAGCAATCTTCCAGCGTAATTCTTGCGTTATGTAAACCAACTTAATAATAATGACTACTGGCTTTATTGATATATACAGAGAAACACGAATCCAAAACACTGTGTCTTAATTCAGTGTGTGTCGTATTACTATAGATGTGTTATACCTGAATTAGTTTTAAGTTTAATGTATATACAAATAATTAGAAAACTCGACTGTAGGTGTTTGTTTACCAGTACATACATACATACGTTGAGGGTAATGGCGGCGTATGTTAGGGGAATTTTATTCAAGTAAACGCATTTAAAGAGTACAGTTTACAACTTCGCTCGTGTTGTGTTTGTTATCCGACTCACTCACACACACACATACACACACACACACACACACACTTCGTCTGAGTCATATTTATTAGATACGTTTAGTTGTGTGGAGGGTTTTAAGGTCGGGTTGTCTCAGGTTTATGATGGAGATATTGCCAAGTGTTAAGGGAATTTTGTTCACTCAACTCTCTGTGTGTGGTGGTGGTGTCCCCCCTCTACTGTATATGTCATCCCTGCCATGGTGTTCATTGTTACGTGAGAGAGAGAGAGAGAGAGGGGTTAACGTTTTAAAGGATATCCTGTGATGACGAATTTCCTTTTTTATACTTTATCTGCTGGGGAGGAGAGGCGAGGGGGGGGGTATTCAGTGATCGTCTCGTCTGTTTGTTCTTATATCCGGGTGTATGTGTGTTTTTACCATAGTGGGCTTTGGGGGGGTTATATATATTTTCCACACATGTTTTTGTTGTTTATGATGCTGATTCCTCCGTTGTGGGTGTTGTTTTTAGCGGTGCTGTAGAATATGCTTACTGGGTGTTGTAGGTGTTGTAGTGACGTTTCTGGACAGTGTGACGAAGCTTTCAAGGTCGTGGTGATGTTTTTTTATCTGTGACTCTTATATCCTGTTAAGTGTGCTGTACCGGATACTGTACTGGGCTGAGACGGTTCGTTTTCATGCTTGACTCTCTCTCTCCTTTTAACTGCTGTGTACCCTGTCTGTCTGTCCTTATTTATCCTACGTATAATAATTTATCTACGCATCTGTACGCATCAGCCTGACCTATTGAATTTAAAGAGTATAAATTAGTATACACAGTGAGAGTCGACCTATCGAGTGTTCATATACCGAGGGTCGATCATAGGAGTAAAAGCCACTTGAGTGTAGTATATTTAGCGTGTGTGTGTAGAGGTAGAGTCGACCTTTGGAAAATACTTGTATAAATATAGGGTGAGGGTCGACCTGTCTTGAGTGTGTCGACCTCTGGAGAAAAACCACGGTGGTGTAAAAGTAATACAAGCAACAACACGGCTGAGAGACTGCTTGAAGCCTTCGAGAGAAAAGACGACAGATTTCTCGCCAAATTCCTCCATCAAGGTGACTCCTGTGGGGGTTTACGGTAGGGGGAGGTGGAGGATGGGGGTTTTGCGGGTGGGGGGTTGGGGGTGGGGGGGGGTCTGGCAGTAACAGCTTGGTTGATCAAGTGGTTAGAGGTGTTGTTTAATTATTTTGACCCTGTAGAATTCAGTGTTTTGCATATGTTTTTTTCCCCGGTTGGTTTTATAATGTATAATGTTTACACGTGATTTCTGGGTCCACTCTTCACATTGTAAGTTCGTGGGTTTTGGTCATAGTCTAGATCACATATACCACGTTGATCTTTACGCCAGGAATAATATCCATGTAATACGAAAAATACACGACTAATGTGTTTATATAATAGCGAAAAATGAACGATATTATCATCACACATATTGAGGATTACTTTTTAAGACTCGCAAGATCACGTACACGTATATTGAATATTACCTTATAAGACTCCCAAGATCACGTACATTCAAGGATTAATTTATAAGACTCCCAAGATCACGTACACGTATATTGAATATTACCTTATAAGACTCCCAAGATCACGTACGTATATTTAAGGATTTTTGTACGTATTAATGGACACAGTTACCCTAAGACCCACGTTTATATGCGACTGTGGGACTATCTAAAGACCGTTTCACCTAACGACATATACAAGCATTAAAGTGAAGAACAGATAGCTTTGGGAATATTTATATATGAAATTAAATTGGACCCCGTGATCAGGTGTATGTATCGAAATGGCTAATAGAGGCTGTGGTGATGATGTGGGGGTGGGGTGGTGGTTGTGGTGTGTTGGTGGGGACGATGTGGGGGTAGTAGGTAGTGGTGATGGAGACAAGTGAGAGAGGTGGTGGTGACAGTGGGAGCTGGTGGTGGTGGAGACATTGGTGGTGGTTGAGACAGTGGGAGCTGGTGGTGGTGGAGACAGAGTGCTGGTGGTGAGGTGGTCGCGTGTGGTCTAAGCCCAACTGACATCGAAACTGAAATGTTGATGGTGTTCCCTGTGTGTGGGCCGCGTGTCTCTCTCTCTCTCTCTCTCTCTCTCTCTCTCTCTCTCTCTCTCTCTCTCTACCTCTCTCTCTCAATGGCTGATCTTTTCTCCCTCACCGACTGTTCTTTCTTCTTTTACCTTCCTTCCATCCTGTAACTTTCTCCGCTTTCCCTCCTCCTCCTTGACCTACCTTTCCATCCTCCTTGTTGCCTTTCTCCTCCTTCTATTCTTGTATTCTCTTCCATTCTTGCTTTTCCTCCTCTTTCATTCTTGCTCCTCCTCCTCCTCCCATTCTTGTCTTCCCTCCCATCCCCTCCTTCCCACCATCTCTCTCCTCTCTCCTCTCTCTCTCTCTCTCTCTCTCTCTCTCTCTCTCTCCTCCTCCTCTTTCTCATCTATTATGCCTGTGTCACTAGCTGCCTCTCACCCACCTCCCAGGCTCTCCCCCACACCCCTGCCTCCACACACTGCCTCCCCCACCACACTGCCTCCCACCACACACACTACCTCCCCACACACTACCTCCCCACACTACACCTCCCCCACACACTGCACCTCCCCCACACACTGCACTTCCCCCTTGCTGCCTCTCCCAGGCTCTCCCCCACACACTGCCTCCCCTCCCCTCCCCCTACCTCCCCCCACACTACACTCCCCACACACTACCTCCCCCACACACTGCACCTCCCCCACATACTGTACACTCTCCCAGGCTCCCCCACACTGCCCACTCTCCCACACACACACTAATCAGTCTGGACATCCATGCACCCTCCCTCACACTCCACCCTCCCACGTTGCTCACTCTCCCTTCCCCTCTCCTACCTTTGTTCCGCCTCTTATCAGCCTCTCACTTTGTTCCTCGCTCATTTGCAGTCTGGCGCCATAATTAGGCTTAATGTACTTTTTTATATTTTTTTATGTACGAATTTCTTATTAATTTATTTTATTTTTTATGATTAATGGTTTTGTTTTTATTTGGTTTATCAGTTTGTTTTTAATTAGGATGTTTTATATAATAACAATAATAATAATAATAATAATAATAATAATAATAATAATAATATAAACAATTAGTGTTTTAAGTATATAATTAAAAGGTGTTCTTAATAATAACTAAAAATAATCATAATAATTACAATACTATTAAATACTAATGAATACAGATAAGCTTCCAAGTTAAAAAATAATAATAATTCTTAACTACTAAAGAGGGTGAAAAGTAACAGAGGAAGATGTGTGAGGTGAGGAGAGATAAGAGGAAGAAGAGTAATGATAAAAAGAGTAATGATAAAAAGAGTAGATGAGAGAGAGAGAGAGAGAGAGACCTTGTATTTTAAGTAATGAATGGGAGAGAATGCTTACTTTATCAGTGTTAGGTGTTGATGTAAGTGTGCTTATAGTGACACTTATACTTATGTGGGGTTCGCTTTGTGTGTGGAAGGGGTGTTTGGAGGGGGTGTGTGGAGAGGTGTGTGGAGAGGTGTGTGGAGAGGTGTTTGTTTATGTGGGGATTATGTGTATGGGTGGGTGGATCTGTCTGTCTGTCTGTGTGTGTGTGTGTGTGTGTGTGAAGTACTAGTGGGAGGACTCTAATGAAATGTTGGGCAGTCGCGGGGTAACGAGTCTGAGGGCGACGGGACTAAACCAGGCCTAACCAACCTAATGTGACTTACTAACCTTTTTATAATCAGCTTAACTTAAAGGATTCGGTTCCCATTAGGTGAGGTTTAAACTTAATAGAACTCGGATCAATTGGGCTAGGGTCTATTAGGCCTACGACTGGGGCCTGTTTAGAGTAGAGCCTATTAAGACTGGACCAACTAGATCTAGGGCCCATTAAGACTGGACCAACTAGATCCAGGGCCCATTAAGACTGGACCAACTAGATCCAGGGCCCATTAAGACTGGACCAACTAGATCTAGGGCCCATTAAGACTGGACCAACTAGATCCAGGGCCCATTAAGACTGGACCAACTAGATCCAGGGCCTATTAAGACTGGACCAACTAGATCCAGGGCCCATTAAGACTGGACCAACTAGATCCAGGGCCCATCATTAAGACTGGACCAACTAGATCCAGGGCCCATTAAGACTGGATTCACCAGACCAACACACAGGTCAGGAACACGGTCATAGGAGGAGGTCAGAGTGGGGTCAATAAAAGGTGTCTCACGGCAGCTGTTATTGAGCTGATTGTATGAATTATTTATCAAGGTGAAGGAGAAGCCCCTCGGCCCTACTGTATACTTCCGTTCATTATGTATGTTTGTTTGTTTGTGTACTTAAGCGGTCAAGGTATGTGTACATGTGAGTAATTTGTATCAGTTGAGTACATGTGTGCGTGTTTAGCTGTAGCGGAGGATACTTGTTTATGTGCGTATTTTGATGTAGCCGAGCTTGTGTTACGTATATCTTTGTAGTGAAGTACTTGTGCGTATGGATGTGTATTTAGTCTTTTCAGAATATTTTAGTCCCCAAATCGTTCTCGTAAAGATGATCTGAGTAGGATTCAGGCTGAGAGTATGTGTGTATGAGGCTGTGTCTGAGTATGATTATGGAGACTGTGTACCAACCATCCCAGTAAAATGTAATGAAATTGAGTCTCTCAGGTCTGACGTCTCATTACGGCCAGTGAGAATACAGCACACTGAATATTAAGCCTCCGGTACACAAGGATTTAATTTGCGTGACACTTTACAGGACTTACCAGCACTTCCCCATCTGTAAGGTCAGGTGTGTGTGTGTGTGTGTGTGTGTGTGTGTGTGTGTGTGTTAACCATCGACCTTTAACACAGGTGAGCTCTGTGAACGTACCATTGTGATACACTGTGTATGTAAGGTCATAATACAGAGTGTGTGTACATACGACTGTGGTGGAGAATGTTTGTATACGTAGAACCAAGAGTGTGTGTGTGTGTGTGTGTGTGTGTGTACTTTATTTACGTTAAAGAAGATGGTGCGTGCCTCTAGTGGGGGGTGCAGGAGGGGGAGGTAGGGATAGGGTGTGGGGGGGGGGGAAGTCAACATACACAAAGCGGTCGCCAGAAATGTTGGATCAATAGTTGGTGCCTCGCCTAGACCTCGTGGGAGTTTGTTGTTGGTGATGGTGGAGGTGGAGGTGATGGTGGAGATGATGGTGCAGATGATGGTGGAGATCTCAACTCCTCCTCTACAATGTCATAAACCCTTGAGTAATAGTGACTTAAGGAACACTGTACACGTCACTCTGTTTGTTTTGATCACGTTCTGTCTCGCTCCTCTCTTGTCCTTGTTGATGCGTGTTGGTGAAGATGATGATGATGGTGTTGGTGATTTTGGTAGAGATTTGGTCACATACAGTAGTCTCTCCCGACCTTGTGGAGTTTGTTGTTGTATGTGGTCATCGTTTTGAGAGCTAAAGGTCTGAAGACATCCCAAGGTGGTCGGAAATGTCATACAACAGCGACATTACTTACAAACATCTATACACCCCATGAGAACTTGTTGGTGTTACTACTGGTGATGTTTGTGACACAGTGGGGGGGGCGGTCATTAACATACAGTGCTGTCTTGTTCCATATTCCTTTGACCAAACCACGTGGGGTGGGGGGTGTTGTATACGTGGGGATGATTTTTGTGAGGGATCTAGAGACATGAGTGTTTGTTTTAGGCTGTTTGTTTGTACTTTACAGGTGTGTTTGTGTCGGTGTGTTGAGAGTCTTGAAACATACCTGAAGTGTGAAGGTCACGTGTAATTTGCCGTCAACCACACTTAATGAGAACTGTTGTTTATTTTTTGTTTTTTTCGGATGATGGTGATGATGATGATGATGATGAGAGTGTTGGGGAAACAATGGATCCTTGACACACCTCCACGCTATATTGTCTTCGTCGCTTGGCTGTGTAGGTGGGGGTGGTTGTGGTGGTAGTTGTGGGGGTGGTGGTGGTAGTAGTTGTGGTGTTGGTGGTGGTGGTAGTTGTGGGGATGGTGGTGGTAGCTAGTTGTATAGTTGTGGTGGTGTTGGTTTTATATAGTGCAGTAATGGTGAAAGTTGTGATTGTGTAAAGGAATGTGGTTGTAGTTGTTTGTGGATATAATAATTGTTGTAGTGTTTGGTTGTGTTCGGGTACATGTCACGTGGTTATGGTGTTGTTATGGTGTTAAAATGAAGCTCTGACGTCACTTCACACCTATCATATTGCATTAGTCATTTACTGTTGCTGTTAACTCCAAACTTTCATACAGGTGTATAGGGGTGTCACAGGTGTACAGGGGTTTCACAGGTGTGGGCTATATACCTTAATGACTAAACCTGGTCTGACTTTGTGTTGCGTGAGTGTACGTGCAGGTGTTGAGGCTGTAACAGGTGTGTCTTGCTTTGATTAATTTAAACACACCTGGCCTGGCTACACACACACACACACACACACACACACTCGCACACTCACACTCACACACTCGCACGCACACACACACTCGCACACTCACACACTCGTACACTCACACACACACACACGAGTAATAATTTGGCTAAAAAATAAATGCGCGACAAATGATTGTTTTTTGTGTGTGTGTGAAAATGTGGATGATTTAATGCTTGGTAATCCTGCTTGCAAATGGAAACGTGATTTGAGGATTGATGTGTGTGTGTCATGAGAGAGAGAGAGAGAGAGAGAGAGAGAGAGAGAGAGAGAGAGAGAGAGAGATGTTGGCCTGTCATAATCTCCCCCTATACCCCAGGTCAAGGTAAACACGCACTCAGAACACACCGCACCTTTTCAATCACAGATGCAGGACCAGGTTATTTTATTCTAATTTTTCTTCGTTTCTCTGTTTATTTTTTTCTAAATATCTAATAGTTTTTCAATTTTATTTTATAATTTTGTTATTTATTTATATATATATATTTTTTTACGAGTGGGAATTAGGATTGATTTATCTGTACTTTTTCATTCGTTAGCCGACCTGTCGTAACCTAACCTTCCCGTGTCATAAGCTGACTTAACTAATCCAGCCTAACTTAACCTAACCAAACCTAACTTAATCTTCTCAAACCTAACTTAACCTAATCTAACCCCGTGTCATAATCTTACTTAACTAACTCAGTGTAACTTAACCTAACCTAGCCTAGCCTACCCAAACCTAACTTAACCTAACCTAACCGTGTCAAAATGTAACTTAACTAATCCAGTCGAACTTAACCTAATCAAACCTAACTTAACCTAACTAAATTATACCCAAACCCAACCCACTATTAAATCTATGGTAACCAATCAATTTCAATCGAACGTAACCTAACCTAACCAATATACGTCCAGGTAAAACGAACAATTATCCAGAGCACAGGTAAAAAGGGCAGGTTAATTAATGGTGTAGCTCCAGGTGGGTCAAATTTATTGTCACCCCAAAAATTCTCGTATTAATGATAAAGTAAATAAATAATTGAATAAAAAAAATAATAATTAGGAATATTTAGTGTTGGTATATACATAAAACAAGACACTGAATGAATGATATTTTCTACATTGTTTATTATGGAAGTCGTATTTATCGGAGACAAAAAAATGTATTGTGTAATTTTGAATGAATAGATAGATGAAAATTAATATAAATGATAAGAGGGATTTAATGAAGCTTAGAGGTATAGGAAAATTACATAGGCGATTACTTGAATGTATTGCAGTCTATCTCATGTTTCTTATGACGTATGTATGTATGTCGAACTTATGCTGGAATTAAGAAGTTTCGTAAGTT
The DNA here is from genome assembly GCF_018991925.1 of Homarus americanus. Lineage (NCBI taxonomy): Eukaryota > Metazoa > Arthropoda > Malacostraca > Decapoda > Nephropidae > Homarus > Homarus americanus. Next base: position 10,726,391 of record NW_024731852.1, read on the forward strand.
AGGAGGTTTTTATCGTGACTTACGGTAGGAGGAAAGACACACACACACACACACACACACACACACACACACGCACACACACCCACCCACCCTCCGTGTCAGTGATAACGCCAATATTTGCCTGTTAGGTGAATTAACTCTCGCTAACTCACCTCTCTCATTAAGGTGACTGAGGAATGTTTCTCATTTACCTGATAAGTATAGGAAAAACACCCGGGGCGACCCTTGGCCTTCACAGTCATCAGGGATAATGATATTTTCACGATATTAATACTGAGACAACTTTAATGGTACAGATACAGGTACAGATGGAAGTTCAGGTACACAAACAGATACATAGACTTAAGGTAACAGAAATACTCTCTATCTGTATACAATTTCAACCACATCATCTCGTGCATAGAGAAAATATATTTACCAGTACACACACACACACACACACACACACACACACACACACACACACACACTCATATCACATTATATACACATAGAAAATTAAACACATATTCTACACCATATATTAAAGACTTGTATTCTAATAAGTCAGGGCTAAGACATTCAATTTTACTCACTGGAATATTACACCTCGTTATAAATGCCGAATACATCTTTGATTCTCCTTAGGGTTTCCGACTCAAAAAACATATTCGAGGTTACAATTATCCTCAGTTTTATGGTTGGCTTCATCTCGTGTGCAGTCTGGTGCAAGATGACTCATTGACGAGGCTGCAGTATCATCGAGGAATTAGGAAGAGGTGTAGCAGGCGTGAGCGAGTCTATTCAGTCATCCTGTCAGTGAAAAGCAAGACTTAGAGATGTGTGAGTAATTGTCAGCGTCCGGCACTTCCGTGTTGGGTGGCTGGGCAGGGTGTGTTCGGGTACAGGCCATGGCTCCAGGTGTGTGTGAGTGAGTGAGTGAGTGAGTGAGTGAGTGAGGTGAATCCCTAAACCGTGTAGAAAATTCACCTGTATAAATAATGACTAAACCAAACCACCACAAATACTCAGTAATAAGATACCTTAAGCTAAATATACCTATAAACATATACAAAATCCATGTTAATCTAGTATTACTAACCTAATTCTAACAAGACATATACCAGTACTGTAAATTTAACCAACTAACCTTAATCTTCTTAACATTAACCAGGACAAGGAGTAGACAGAGACAGTAAACCACACGTCGTATAAACACAGTAATGGAATTAGCTTGACGGTCCCCCACTCACGGCTCCATCCAGAAGACCCTCCTTGGCTCCAGTCTGTCTGAGAACTTGTGAAGGCTTGTCTAGCGCCAGATTTTACCCAACTCGGAGTTAGCGGGAGTCGTTAGTCAAGGATTTTGGCTACTCTAGTGGGCTATTTTAATTGTTGTTGTTTTTTTCCTGGGGTTTTTGTATAGTGCTAGTGAAGGGGCTAGCTTATATTAGGAGGTTACTTGCATTGAACTTTTATAAGGGGTTAAGTGTATAAGGCTATCCAGGGGGCTATTTGTGTGGGCTAAGTGTATAACACTCCAGGGGGCTATGTGTGTGGGCTAAGTGTATAAGGTCACTCTAGGGGGCTATGTGTGTGGGCTGGGCTGTGTGTGGGCCAAGTGTATAAGGTCACCCAGGGGGCTATGTGTGTGGGCTATGTATAAGGCCACCCAGGGGCTATTTGTGTGGGCTGTATATACACCCAGGGCTATTTGTGTGGGCTAAGTGTATAAGGCCACTCCAGGGGGCTATTTGTGTGGGCTAAGTGTATAAGGTCACTCCAGGGGGCTATTTGTGTGGGCTAAGTGTGTAAGGCCACTCCAGGGGGCTATGTGTGTGTGACCACTATACTATGAGCTGCTCCTCGAACCTGGCTACACCACTGCTACCGACAGTCCTCCAGCCTCAGGGGGGCTTGAGTTGAGGACTACAGGTTTCACTGATTTACAAGAACCATTAATTCTACTCAGCGCTGGTTCATGAATCATCCTTCCTAGCCTTACCTATCCTTCTGCCTTATGCTGCCTTGTCATCCATCACCCTTCCTACCCTTACCTATCCTACTGCCTTATCCTGCCTTGTCTTCTGTTTCATCCATCACCCTTCCTAGCCTTACCTATCCTACTGCCTTATCCTGCCTTGTCTTCTGTTTCATCCATCACCCTTCCTACCCTTACCTATCCTACTGCCTTGTCTTCTGTTTCATCCATCACCCTTCCTACCCTTACCTATCCTACTGCCTTGTCTTCTGTTTCATCCATCACCCTTCCTACCCTTACCTATCCTACTGCTTTATCCTACCTTGTCTTGTTTCATCCATCACCCTTCCTACCCTTACCTATCCTACTGCCTTGTCTTGTTTCATCCATCACCCTTCCTACCCTTACCTATCCTACTGCCTTGTCTTCTGTTTCATCCATCACCCTTCCTACCCTTACCTATCCTACACTGCCTTGTCTTCCTGTTTCATCCCATCACCCTTCCTACCCTTACCTATCCTACTGCCTTATCCTGCCTTGTCTTCTGTTTCATCCATCACCCTTCCTACCCCTTACCTATCCTACTGCCTTGTCTTCTGTTTCATCCATCACCCTTCCCTAGCCTTACCTATCCTACTACTTATATCCTGCCTTGTCTTCTGTTTCATCCATCACCCTTCTACCCTTACCTATATCCTACTGCCTTGTCTTCTGTTTCATCCATCACCCTTCTAGCCTTACCTATCCTTCTGCTTTATCCTACCTTGTCTTCTGTTTCATCCATCACCCTTCCTACACACACCTATCCTACTGCCTTGTCTTCTGATTCATCCATCACCTTCCTACCCTTACCTATCCTACTGCCTTGTCTTCTGTTTCATCCATCACCTTCCTAGCCTTACCTATCCTTCTGCTTTATCCTACCTTGTCTTCTGTTTCATCCATCACCCTTCTACCCTTACCTATCCTGCTGCCTTGATGTTTCTGTTTCATCCATCACCCTTCCTAGCCTTACCTATCCTACTGCCTTATCCTGCACTTGTCTTCTGTTTCATCCGTCGTCCTTCCTACCCTTACCTATCCTACTGCCTTGTCTTCTGTTTCATCCATCACCCTTCCTACCCTTACCTATCCTACTGCCTTATCCTGCCTTGTCTTCTGTTTCATCCATCACCCTTCCTACCCTTACCTATCCTACTGCCTTGTCTTCTGTTTCATCCATCACCCTTCCTAGCCTTACCTATCCTTCTGCTTTATCCTACCTTGTCTTCTGTTTCATCCATCACCCTTCCTACCCTTACCTATTCTACTGCCTTGTCTTCTGTTTCATCCATCACCCTTCCTAGCCTTACCTATCCTTCTGCTTTATCCTACCTTGTCCAGAGCGTCATCCTACTCAGTCCAACACATGAGGGAGCCGTCCATTATATAATCAGGGTGTGACAGGGACGTTGGTATAATATTTCGGGAGGTATTGGGCATGACTTAACGATCAGACGCTCTAGCTTATTTCACCTTAAAATTAATCACCGAAAACAACCCAACTGAACTTAACCCAACGCAACTTAACCCAACGCAGCTTAACCCAACGCAACTTAACCCAACTGAACTTAACCCAACGCAACTTAACCCAACTGAACTTAACCCAACGCAACTTAACCCAACGCAACTTAACCCAACGCAACTTAACCCAACTGAACTTAACCCAACTGAACTTAACCTAACTCAACCTAATCTACCCAACCCTAAACTGAACTGACATAACTCTCCCAAGTAGCGTTAGGATGGTTAATGTTCTGCGGAAATAAGCTGCCGGGGTGTCTAATCTTCAGGTGATCCGATATTTGCATCCAATTATGTCAAGTTTATCTCCTCTGATCGTGTGTAGTCTTGTCTCTTAATCCTATTTAGTCTTCTACCTCATCTCCTTTAGCCTTTCCTCGCTTACTATCTAATTCTATTTATGCTTCTCGTCTTAACGTAGAGGCTAGCACCCCAGAGTGACTATCCACCAGCCAGGGATGATTAGAATGGATGGAGGATAAGTTTGAGGGGGTGTTCTCTGGACTGCCGGGGAGGGGAGGAGGGAATTAGAACTTGTAGGAGAGGCGGTTGTGGCTTGTCATGCCTACGTCAAGTTACCTGGGGATATAATCTAATTCCTGCCAGGTGTGTGTGTGTGTGTGTGTGTGTGTGTGTGTGTGTGTGTGTGTGTGTGTGTGTGTGTGTGTGTGTCAGCTGTGATGCACCCTAGTGGTCATGGTTCACTCTGAGATACACAGGTGTTAGGGGAGTGGGTGGTGGTGGTGTCCTCCATATTACCCGAGGGAAGTGTACAGTATATGGCTGGAGTACCATGTCTAGATTGTTGTTGTTTATTTGTGCAATGTTTACAATTGGAGGAGAATCAGAGGGAAGATGTAATGGTGATGAACTGATGAATATTATTGATATCTACAAGGTGTTCAATGATGTTCAGAATATTGTAGAAATGTATGGGGGTAATTTAGTAAGCTTGTATCTATGGGTTTGTCTCTATGGTCGTATTAGTTAGGTGTTGTGCATTGTGAACAGTGTAGTTAGAGGCAAGGAAAGGTGTAGTAAAGAGTAATTTAGCGGTGTGTGTGTGTGTGTGTGTGTGTGTGTGTGTGTGTGTGTGTGTGTGTGTGTGTGTGTGTGTGTGTGTGTGTGTGTGTGTGTGTGTGTGTGTGTGTGTGTGTGTGTGTGTGTGTGTGTGTGTGTGTGTGTGTGTGTGTGTGTGTGTGTGTGTGTAGTTAGTGTGGGTATTGTTGTAGAGAGAGGATAGAGTGTAAGGGAGCGGGCCAATAAGTGGTTATAGGGGTAGGGAGGGTGGCCGCACTTTAGGTCTTGATCAAGGGTGAAGTACGACTCATTCTCCCTTGGCCCAGGACGAGTGTAAGGACCCAGTGTTTTGAGTACCTCCTTCACCCCCTCCACCACACACTTCCTGATTATTACCGCTTTTTTCTTCTACACCATCGTCTTAAATGAAGGAAGAGGCTGTCTGACTGTGGTAGTGTGTTTGATAGTCATTCACCACACTTCATCACTTTCTCTCTCTCTCTCTCTCTCTCTCTCTCTCTCTCTCTCGGCGTCTCAAGAGAATGGGTGTTTTCTGGTAATGGTCATGTTGTAAGACTGTTTGTGGTAGTGTGGTGATGACGTTGGGTTGATGGTCCTCCTCCACATACTTTCAGATAATCACCACATTCTCCTCTACCACCGCCTCGAGTTGTGGGAGGCGGGGGGTTGGAGGTAGTGGTGGACGGGCGGTGGGGGGGGGGATCAGGGTAAGAAGAGTGTGTGTGTGTGTGGGTGGGTGGTGATTGCCGTCCTTCTGCACACTTCCTGATTATGAGGTCATTCTTGTGATGGTCGTGGAGGTGATGTTGGTTTTATAGGGAATAAGTGTGGTGTTCATGATGAGGTGTGGTGATAGTTGTCGTGTAAGGGTGTGTGTGTGTGTGTGTGTGTGTGTGTGTGTGTGTGTGTGTGTGTGTGTGTGTGTGTGTGTGTGTGTGTGTGTGTGTGTGTGTAAAGGGCAGCAGCATTAGGGGTGGTCGGTGAAGGCGGTGTGAGTTGCTGGGCGTGTGTTGGGGTGACTTGGGAGAGCAGCCTGACCTATAGCTGTACTCTTAAGGTGATCACAGAGGAACAACAGGATAATAATATATACCAGGATTTCTTACGCACATATTCTAGTTTAAAGCGAGGTGCCATGTTATCCCAGCTGGCTCCAGACATTCAGAGATAAACACGACGCAGTGAAGGTCAATTTTTCGCTTCCTGTTGGGGAAGTGAGAAGGCGCACTGAAGATAAGGTTGTACAAATGTCATCAAATTGCTCTGAAACCCCTATAATGCTAAGATACTTTCTCATATTATCATTCAGGGGATAAATTTGACGTGTATGAATCCTTGAAATATGACGTATGAATCTTTGAACTCTGACGTATGAATCTTTGAAATATTTAACGTCATAATCTTGAAAAATCGTGAAATATTTACACCTAGTCTCTCATCCTAACATCAACACTCACCTTCTTATATAACAGCTAGAACTCATATCACTAAACCCAAATTTAACTTTCCTTTTCTTTTATGATAAGTTAAGATTTTATTTGATATTTTCTCTTGCCCCACAAATAATATTTCTTGAGGTCTTTGGTCATCTGGTGAAAAATCTCTCCATGTGATGTCTCCTTCAGAACCAGTGAACCGATTGATGGGAAATTTTTTTGAACTAATGGTCGTCGGGATGAAGCAATTGAAAGTCTGTTTAATATAGATGTAAAGGATGAGAGAGAGAGAGAGAGAGAGAGAGAGAGTTGTACTAATTAATTATTTTCCTACGCTCAGGTGTAATAGTGACGATCAGTGGCCACCTGTATCTCTCTCTTTAACTAACTTTTTTATATCTGCACCATTGCCATAGATAACAAGAGCTGCAAGGTTCATATTTTTGCCTCTGTGTGTGTGTGTGTGTCTGTCTGTCTGTCTGTCTGTCTGTCTGTCTGTCTGTCTGTCTCTGTCTGTCTATCTGTGTGTGTGTGTGTCTGTCTGTCTGTCTGTCTGTCTGTCTGTCTGTCTGTCTGTCTCTAATTTATCTGCGCTTGTCACCTTTTCCCCCTGCTGACAGATTTTGGCCCATTAAAAGAAGAAAAATAAATTGTCCAACCTCTATCTTCAACAGCTAACACAAGACCCAGTTAGTTCCTCCCCCAAGACCCAGTTAGTTCCTCCCCAAGACCCAGTTAGTTCCTCCCCAAGAACCCAGTTAGTTCCTCCACAAGAACCCAGTTAGTTCCTCCTAGGGCCCGAGATTGGTTCTTCACAAGACCAGTTAGTTCATGCAAGACCCCAGTTGGTTCTCCCCAAGACCCAGTTAGTTCCTCCCAAGACCCAGTTAGTTCCTCCTAGGGAACCAGTTAGTTCCTCCTAGGGCCAGTTAGTTCCTCCACAAGACCCAGGTAGTTCCTCCCACAAGACCCAGGTGGTTCCTCCACAAGACCCAGCTAGTTCCTCCCCAAAGACCCAGTTTCCTCCCAAAGACTGATTAGTTCTCCCCAAAGACCCGGATTAGTTCCTCCCCCAAGGCCAGTTAGTTCCTCCCAAGACCCAGTTAGTTCCTCCCAAGACCCAGTCAGTTTCCCCCAAAGACCCAGTTAGTTCCTCCCCAAGACCCAATTGGTTCCTCCCAAAGACCCATTTGGATTTCCTCCATAGAACCCAGTTAGTTCCTCCCAAGACCCATTTAGTTCTCCATAAGAACTTGATTGGTTCCTCCCCAAGACCCAGCTAGTTCCTCCCCAAGACCCAGTTCGTTCCTCCCCAAGAACCCAGTTAGTTCCTCCATAAGACCCAGTTAGTTCCTCCACAAGAACCCAGTTAGTTCTTCCCCAAGACCCAGTTAGTTCCTCCCCAAGACCTTAGTTCCTCCCCAAGAACCCAGTTAGTTCCTCCAAAAGACCCAGTTAGTTGAGTTAAAAGCCGGGTAACTGGGGCAGGTGTCTTGGTGGCTCTGTTAATCAGTCCGACGTCCGCCCCCCCCCTCTGGCTCGCTGACAAATTTTTTCCCATTATTTTTGCGCGAAGGAATTAGTCACTTCGTTTACACCTTAATGACGGCCATTGATTACTGTTATTAAGCCGTGTCTTATGTCGTATGTCTGTCTTGATATAATTACCAGGTGGAGGTAAACAAACCCCCCCGAAGGACATGATTTATTATCCTTCGAGTCTCCTACAGGAGCTATAGATATGCCTTTTGGAGATTAATTCCTCATAAAGTGCCTCTGATTTTATATATATTTGTATCAATATTTTTTTCTGATCCCATCCTAATGTAAATATCCTCCAGGTAAGTATTTGTACGTTAATTTTTTTTTTAAAGCCCTATCGGTTACGTTGCTGTTTCAATTTGTAGGTTAGGTTAGGTTAGTAGTGAGTTACTCTTAATTCGCACTATTTGTCGCCCCCGGGGTGGTCGAGGGATCACCCATGGTTAGTGTGGTGGAGCTGTTATATCATCTCTGGTTATTGTTATGTACAGTGGAGGTGATGTATTTGTCGAGCTTAACATATTATAACACTGTAGAGTCTGGTTAGGTTTAGTCGAGTTAGGTTTAGTCTGGTCTATCCAAATCTAATATAACCCCAGGTCATATTGGTCTATCTTATCCTTGTCTATCCTCACCAGTCTACATCCACACGAGTTCATATCGTCGTTTTGCCACATTCAGACACACTGCCATGAATTGTTATTACCTCCTGGCAGCTGCTCATACACCCTACCCTAACTACCTCTCCCCCACCCTAGCCCTCCCTCCCTCCCTACCTACCAACAACACCCCCACCTCCTGCCATCCTACCACCCTCACCCCACCCTACCCTCCCTCCCTACCACCCTCCCTCACCCCTCCCTACCCTACCCTCCCTCCCTCCCTCCAGCTTTCCTCCTGACGACAATGTGGGGAGGAGGAGCGGGGGTATTGACAGAGTCTTCCAGTGCGGTGCGTGATGAGGGTAGATATTGATTAAACCCGGAGAGTATAATACAGAAAGCGTAGATATGGGTGGACTCTCTCTCTCTCTCTCTCTCTCTCTCTCTCTCTCTCTCTCTCTCTCATTGGGTATACGCATACGGTAAGTTAATTGTGTACTATTGATCCCTTCAGACGTAATTTAAGTGCGTTACAGAGTCGTAAATTTGTCATATGCATTTGTAGTGGTTTTTATATGATCTCTCCTCTCCTCTTCTTTCACGGAGGCGTAGATAATATTGATCTGTCTCGACTAGGCTGTGTCAGAGGCCATCATCATCATCAGAGTTCATCCGGGTCCTCAAGAGATGCATTATTTTTCCTCTTCTCAAGTGGACGTAATAGATCGCGTTAAGTGTCCCGGTGTTGTTTATCTCGTTAGTTATAATTCACGTTCATAGATGGCGTTGTTTAAGTGAGCCAGTCTGTTTGTCCTGTCTTATTTCCATAGACATAAATATAGACACAGACACAAATACACACACATATACAGACACGATTACAGACACAGACAAAGCCATTTTTTACACGTTACGTCAGGGTGTACATAATGGGTCTGTGTTAATATACCACTAACGTTATATACTACTATTTTTCTTTTGTTCATTCTTATATTTTTTTTTACTTTTGTCTGTGGAGACTAACCGACCCAACTTAACTTAGCGAATACTTCTTAATGAAATATTGTTGGGGTTAAGTTAAGTCACATTTGGTTAGGTTAGGCTTGGTTAGGTTAGGTTAGGTTATGCTTGGTTAGGTTAGGTTATGATATGATGTTAGATTTTTGATTGGCTCATATCATTTGAAAAAGAAAGTGTTGTAGTTGTGTTGGTGAAGTTCCTCCAACAGTGAAATGGTGTGTGCGAATCTCCTTCAACAGTGTTAGTAAATTTCCTCCAACAGCGAGTTCGTATTAATGAAGCTCCTCCAACAGTGGTGGTGGGCGGCGTGTTATTAAAGGCTCGCCAACAGTGGAGGGCGGCGTGTTAGTGAAGCTACTCCAACAGTGGGGGCGGGCGGCGTGTTAGTAAAGCCCCTCCAACAATGGTGGAGGGGGGAGCGGCGTGTTGGTGAAGCTCCTCCAACAGTGGTGGAGGGGGGGGGGCGGCGTGTTAGTGAAGCTCCTCCAACAGTGGGGGGCGGCGTGTTAGTGAAGCCCCTCCAACAGTGGTGGAGGGAGGGAGGAGCGGCGTGTTGGTGAAGCTCCTCCAACAGTGAGCGTGAGATATACGAAGAGACACCATCAAACCCACAAGACGTTTACTGTTACCAAAACAAATGAGTGTTGTTGGCGTGAGTCCCCGGGGTGATTACCTTATTCCAGACCCTCACCTGTGTTGGCTCTCTCTCTCTCTCTCTCTCTCTCTCTCTCTCTGTTTGTGTCTGTCTGTCCGTCCGTCTGTGTATCTGTTTATCTAGACAGGTATAGATAGAAGTACAGGCACATATACAACACGGTACACACACACACAGACAGACAGACAGACACAGACAGACAGACAGACACATACAGACACAGCCACAAAGACAAATACACACACAAATACAGACATACACAGAAATACAGACATATACAGAAATACAGACACACACAAATACAGACACACAAATACAGACAAAGACAAGTAAAACACGAGGACAGCAGTGGACTTTTTTCTTCAAGGGTTGAGGAATAAACTCTACTTAAACGTGGCCTCGCGAGACCTACTCCATATTTAAGAGGTTCTTTGTGTGGGTGGTGGTGGTGAGGGGCAGAGTTCAGTAACTTCATGTATAATGAGGATAATGAAGCAAGGAGACGCGTATCCTCACCCTCCTGTCAAAAAAATTCAAGTTATTTAGATAAGTTTCCTTAACAGGTGATGTGAGTGTAATTACCTGTAGACCATTTCTCATAACAGGTGATGTGAGAGTAATTACCTGTTGACTATTTCTCATAACAGGTGATGTAAGTGTAATTACCTGTAGACCATTTCTCATAACAGGTGATGTGAGAGTAATTACCTGTTGACTATTTCTCATAACAGGTGATGTGAGTGTAATTACCTGTTGAATATTTCTCATAACAGGTGAATTGAAGGTATGATTCACGCTGTCAATCATTTATCAACTAATCCATCAACCAGTCAATCATTTAGTCAGTCAATTAATCCATCAGTCAGTCAGTCAGTCATTCAGTCAGTCAATTAATCCATCAGTCATTCAGTCAATTAATCCATCAGTCATTCAGTCAATCCATCAGTCGCTCGGCCATTTAGTCAGTGAGTGAAGGCTGTTACACGTTAGTTATCAAGTTCGTGTCAGAGTTTGGGAGGGAAGTCTTCTTGGTGTTGTGTTTTCATTTAACTTTAAGAGGGTGAATGTGTAAGTTTGTGTTGCGGAGAGAGGAGGGGTGGTAGTGATGAGAGAGAGAGAGAGAGAGAGAGAGAGAGAGAGAGAGAGAGAGAGAGAGAGAGAGAGAGAGTACACACACTTGTGTTTTGCGCGTTTGTGAGAGGTGACATTTGCCTGTGGTGAGGGTAGTAGGGTAAGGGGGTGTGTCACGTTGAAGGTCACCGACTTGTTACGGCTCCCGCTGCCACTCATCACTGGCACTAAAACACCCCCTTGTCACATGAAACACTTTGTATTGTCCCCCGCAACAACAATGAAGCTGTCGGTTGTGTCTGTCTGTCTGTCTTTGTGTTACGTTAACTTAAACTAATCTAATCTAATCACCTTGAGGGAATTACTGTCTTTATATTTAGCTTGAGTGCCATAGTGCCAAGGTTCAAGTGCCACTATTAAGGTCAGTTGATGGGTAGTCTGTATTACCTCTTGTTTCTCTGGTGTGGATGATCGGCTTCTCTATGGTGATGCTGTTACCTCGATTCCATAAAGATGTGTGGGGTGGGAGGGGGGGGTTAGTGTTTTGTCTGTCAGTCGTTTGTCTCGTTCATGTCAGCTGCCTCACTCTGCCTCCGTGTCCACTATGTCCCGTTGCTCTTTACTGGAGGTTGTGGACATCCTTTATAAAACATACCGGTAATAGGACATCCTTGGGACACCTTGTATATATATACCAAACAAACTTCACACGTGTCTTAAACCTGAGTCCTACCTGTTAATTTTTTGGGGGTCAGAAGGTCATAGAGGTCAAGCATTATGGGAAATTGACTAATATTTACCTTTTTTCCTCACCACCTGGCGGCCTATATGTGGACTAAAACTTATTTACTTTTGTCTATAACACCAGTATATTATAGGTAATGTATGAGACTTATCGGGTCATTGTTCCCTTGGTGCTGAGAGAAACAGGGTGTGTGATGCTCCGAGATGGAAGTGGATAGATGGATGGACGGATGGACGGATGGATGGATGATTTAATGGATGAATAGATAAATATATAAACATGATATATAATGTGAATAGCAGGATAGGTTAGTTTATGATTTTTTTTTCTTTTGGTTAAACATGAGTAAGAGACGTCGAGGGTCATGTGGGTCTGGCCTGGCAACTTTAACTTTCGATTACATGTGAGTTTGGTTGTGTGTTGATTGTGGTGGTGTGGTGTTGGTATGGTGGTGGTGGTGTGGCGTAGTGATAGTGTAGGTGGTGTTGTTCGTGGTGTGTAAGGTGGTGGTGTTGAGGTGTGTAAGGTATAGTGGTGGTGTTGAGGTGGCGGTGTAGTGGTGGGTTGTGTTGGTGGTATTGTGAGATTGTCTGTTGATTGTTTGTGCAGATGTGTTTGGCGTGGTGATATAGTGGTGGTGATGTCGGTAGTTATGGTATGGTGATATCATGGGGTCTGGTGGAGTGGTGGTAGTGCTGGTGGTGTAGTGTGCCAAGCTCACCTCATCTCGCTCGGGTTCCTACTAGTCAGCACGTCGCCACACCCTCCAACACACTCTATCTGTTCATACACTCTTATAAAACCCAGTACACTTCACATACATAGTTTAACACATTAATACTTCTCTAGGAGGTGGGGGAGTGTGTTGTGGGTCAGACGCCGGGAGAGATGATGAACAAAGATGAACAGATTTACTAAATATGTCAAGCCATAGCTGAAAAAAAGTATCCCTTACACCCGAGAAAAATAGCAATATCCATCAGTCAAATCAGAAGTGGAAAGTTGCGGGCTGATTAAACACAGTCAAAAGAATTTAAAGGTATATGAAGAGGAGAGTCGAGGAACACCCTGCAACCCCTTGACAGGGAGATGATTGCCGTCAAGGGTGATCATCCCAGACAAGACTGGACCTTATTACGTGCTGGACTAAGGGTCAGATTAGTGATTTGTCGGTAATCAGGTTGTTAGTGGTTGAGGGAGGCGCGGAGAGTGATCCTTGGGTCGTGGTGCAGGAAGGGTGAGTTTGGGTCGTCGTCGTCGTTGTTGGGTGGGTGGGGTGGGGGTGGATGACGTCAGTGACAAGAGTGTAGTGTAGTGAGGGTGTCGTCGAGGGTGTCAATTATATTCCTTAGTGCCGCCGCCACACGCTCATTGACACTCACCTACACGGTTGGTTGATGTCATGACACTTACCTACGTTAACCTCTATAATCAGCTACATATTTTATTAAACTTCAGAAACTATTTATTTACCTTACAGTCACTCACTCTAATGTACAGTCAGTCGCCAACAATAACAACACCCTGAGGTTTATTTATAACACGACTCATGAAGGGAATTAAATCGTGTCTAACCATGAACTATTTTCACCCACAACGACATACGAACATACTGTACACTCACAATTATGACATACACTCACACACCCACCTCATCACACATCCACTTCTCCACACATACACTTATCCACACCCGACACCTCACCTTCACTTCCCTACACTTACACCTTCTCACCTACACCTCACCTACACCTCACCTCCCCACACCTCACCTCCCCACACCTACACACACCTACACCTCCCCACACCTACACCTCCTCCCCACACCCACACCTCCCCACACCTACACCTCCCCACACCTACACCTCCCACCCACACCTCCCCACACCTCACCTACCCACACACCTACACCTCCCACACCTACACCTCCCCACACCTACACCCTCCCCACACCCACACCTCCCCACACCTCACCCACACCTACACCTCCCCACACCTACACCTCCCCACACCACACCTCCCCACACCTACACCTCCCCACACCTACACCTCCCCACACCTACACCTCACCACACCTACACCTCCCCACACCTACACCTCCCCACACCTCCCCATACCTACACCTCCCTATACCTACACCTCCCTACACCTACACCTCACCTCTACACCTCCCCACTCCACCTTGTTAGTGCTCCACAGTGTACTTTGTTCCGCCCATAAAAAGTTGAGCGTCAGTAAGATGTGAGGGCGGGCGGGCGGGCGGCCTTGTATATTAACCACTACACCGCCGCCATGTTGGGGATACTGGTCAAAGTTTTACTCATCCCTCCCTGAGCCGCACCCTCTTGCCTGTCTTGCATATTGCCGTGGTCGTGCAACTTCCGCGTGATCCTTGCAACGTGCTCGTGATTCGGTCGGTAACTTCCGGGTGATTCTGCAACTACCTAGACCACGTGATTTTTCGATGTGATTCTTGCAACTTGTTCGTGATTCTAGCAATTTGTTAGTGATCCTTGCAATTTGTTAGTGATTCTGTGATTTACTGGTGATTTTGTAACTCCCGGGTGATCTTTGCAATCTGTTCGTGATTGTTGCAACTGTCTCGTGATTGTTGCAACTGTCTCGTGATTGGTGCAACGGTCTAGTGATTGTTGGAACTTCTTCGTTTGTTTGCGAGTGAGAGGTGCTTGTGATGGATTGTTTGTGCTGGTCAGGTATGATAGATGTTCCACCACGCTGCCATGTTGGAGTCACGCGGTAAACACTTGTAATATCCCACCTGTCACACCTCTCCCCACCTGCCACACCTCTCCCCACCTGCCACACCTCTCCCCACCTGCCACACCTCTCCCCACCTGCCACACCTCTCCCCACCTGCCACACCTTACCCACCTGCCACACCTTACCCACCTGCCACACCTTACCCACCTTGCCTAATTGCTATGATTCTCCACTCCCTCGGGTGTTAGGTAGCAAGTTGTTAGCTAGTGACTTAGTTAAGGAGTTAGTTGTGATAGCTAATAATTAGGTAGTTGGTTGGTTAGTCAGTTGTGCTAGTGAGTGGTATTAGTTATTTTGTTATTAAGTCAGTCAGTCAGATGGTTGTGTAACTTCTCTTTTATCATTGTTATTTAGTCTACCAACTCTCTTATCCTCCTCCCCTGAGCCTCTCTAGTCTCTCTCTCTACCATCTCCTCTTCTTCCTCCTGTGGTAAATAGAGAGTTTGTGTGTTTGTTTAGTGGGTTTGTGTTACTGTGTTTTAGTGGGTGGGGTGAGTGTTTGTGTTACTTTTTTCTGTTTATGTGTTTTTGTAATTTTCTTTTCAGGTAGTGGTTTGAAGGGGGTTAAAGGGGTCAACCAGATGGATTATGGTTTGAAGGGGGAAGGGACTTAGGTTTGAAGGGGGAAGGGACTTAGGTTTGAAGGGGGAAGGGACATGGGTTTGAAGGGGGAAGGGACACAGGTTTGAAGGGAGTCACTTAAATAGGGTAATTGTTTGAAGGGGGGAAGGTGGGGTCAGACATAGATACAGACCATTCGACCACACCTCACCATCGTGTACCACAGATCGGAGGCTTACGTCTGTTAGCATCTTCCAAGGGGGTCGATCAGCCCAGGCTCCAAAATTCGAGGAAATTGGTCGTGACGCTGGGGAATTTTCGTCAGAGAGAGAGAGAGAGAGAGAGAGAGAGAGAGAGAGAGAGAGAGAGAGAGAGAGAGAGAGAGAGAGAGAGAGAGAGAGAGAGAGAGAGAGAGAGAGAGAGAGAGAGAGAGAGAGAGAGAGAGAGAGAGAGAGAGAGAGAGAGAGAGAGAGAGAGTTAGTTAGTTTTAATGCTGCAATAATGATGATAATTATATTAATGATGAAAAATACTGGTAATAATGATGATAATAATAATGATACCGGTAATAACAACAAAAACAACACCACTAACAATAATCAGAAAAACAATAACTATAACAACAACAACAACAACAACAATAATAAGACCAGGAAGAAACTTAAGAGCTGTGAAAGACAAACTGGTTAACGGTGAAGGGTGCGGGGCGGTAACCAGGAGCCCAGGGTGGTGACGAGGTGACCACGGGAATGTTAAACACACTCCCCCGTCCTTGTTATTATTCTTACTAACTCTTTACCAAGTTCACCCCTAAAGGACTTAATATTAGGTAGCGGCTATACTGAAATTATTTAAGTAGCTGCTACACTGTTTGTTTAAGTATGTTAGTGTTTCTTATGTTGTGGTTACAGTGTTTCTTATGTAGTGGTTACAGTGTTTCTTATGTAGTGGTTACTGTGTTTTTTATGTAGTGGTTAGTGTTTCCTATGTAGTGGTTACAGTGTTTCTTATGTAGTGATTACAGTGTTTCTTATGTAGTGGTTAGTGTTTCTTATGTAGTGGTTAGTGTTTTTTATGTAGTGGTTACAGTGTTTATGTAGTGGTTAGTGTTTATGTAGTGGTTACAGTGTTTCTTATGTAGTGGTTACAGTGTTTTTTATGTAGTGGTTACAGTGTTTATGTAGTGGTTACAGTGTTTATGTAGTGGTTACTGTTTATGTAGTGGTTACAGTGTTTCTTATGTAGTGGTTACAGTGTTTCTAATGTATTGGTTACAGTGTTTATGTAGTGGTTACAGTGTTTCTTATGTGTGGTTGCAGTGTTTTACTTATGTAGTGGTTACAGTGTGTAGTGGTTACAGTGTAGTGGTTACAGTGTTTCTTATGTAGTGGTTACAGTGTTTTATAGTAAGTTGGTGTTTTTTGTAGTAGTTGTAGTGTTTATGTAGTGGTTACAGTAGTTCTTATGTAGTGGTTACAGTGATTCTTATGTAGTGGTTACAGTGTTTATGTAGTGGTTACAGTGTTTCTTATGTAGTGGTTACAGTGTTTCTTATGTAGTGGTTACAGTGTTTCTTATGTAGTGGTTACAGTGTTTCTTATGTAGTGGTTACAGTGTTTATGTAGTGGTTACTGTTTATGTAGTGGTTACAGTGTTTCTTATGTAGCTGCTATACAGTACACTGAACCTAAGGGGCTTATCTTCAACCCCGGACAAACAGACGTGAGGGTGGGTGTACGTATATTACACGCACGCACATGAACACAAACGTACTTGCACGTATGCATGCACATGAACACAAGCGCGCGCGCACACACACACACACACACACACACACACACACACACACACACTTACACATGAATACACGCGCGCGCACACAAATTTGAACACACACACACACACACACACTGGACACAAGCACAAACCCACAGTAATTATGTGCATATATTAACCAGTGTTTATTTTCCTCCTCGACAGGTGAGTACCATGGCGGCGACCTTACCTATAAGACCCTGAGAACACCACTACTGACCTTACCTTCATCATATGGTTCTCTCGGATCATGACCCTCAATCACTCGTAAGTTAAAATTTTACCTTATCCTATGTAGTTTGGGGTAGTTTAATTGGCTGGTTCATACCTCACGTTCTAAGTGTGTCGTAAGTTCTTTTTTCTCTCTCTCTCTGATGTTCGTTGTTGTTTGGTTCAGGATTCTCAATTAGGATTCTGAAATGGTCTTATTTATTGTATTTTTCTCGTAAATGTGAGGATTTTTGTTGTTTCTTGGTCGTGACGTCATCTTGAACCATGAGACTTCGAATATATGACACATCGAACCCATGAACTCCTGTAAATCATGATATATCGAACCCATGAACCCCTGTAAATCATGATATATCGAACCTCTGAACTCCGTGTAAATCACGAAACATCGAATCCTTGAACCTTTGTAAATCACGATACATCGAACCCCCTGAACCCCGAGTAAATCAAGAAACCACGAACCCATTCACCCCCTCCAGTCCCCACCCCACCCCACCCCACCCCTACTTACATACCCTTTACAATCTCTTACCCCAAAGTCACCAACCATGACGTGCAGTGTTGACGTCACGGCTATAAAGGAAAATTTTTTAATCACTTATGTAATTTTTTTTAGTTGTTATGAGAATAGAAATTACTCCTTGACAAGTTAACTATTTGAATAACGAGGCAATTTATTTTTATTTGTTTTTTTTTGTTGTTCTAGTTTTTGTAAGGAGAGTAGGTTTAATAATACAAGCGCAGGAACACGGGCGCTTGGAAACTGTATCGCCACACATTCATTGGGTCGCGTTTGTTTTGATCGAGGTTCTTTTGTTTCTCTCTCTCTCTCTCTCTCTCTCTCTCTCTCTCTCTCCTATCACTCGGGCGTGTCATCAACAGAGTGGCGCAATTTCCTTTATGTGAGGACCAGACTGTGCTCTTTAAGTCTTCCCACCCACCACCTCTCGCCTCCCCCCGCCCCACTCCCCACGCCTCCTCCCGGACACGTGTTCTGCCGGCAACCTTCTCACCTGTCCGGGACTTTAACCCTGATGGCTTTATGACCGGCGCACCTGTCACAGCACATGAGTTTTTACCGGTAATCTCCATACCTGTACGGCTCTTTAAACACAGGTGACAATTCTGGCCGTTACACCTGTCCCAGCACACGTGTTCTGCAGCCAACCTCCACACCTGTCCGGCTCTTTAACACAGGTGACAGAATGGCCGTCACACCTGTCGCGATTTTCAACTGGTTATCCATCAGGAGGACGTACGGTTCCTTAGCCATGGTCGCTACTGGTATTCTTTTTCCGCTTCCATTTCATTGTTTACATTACGGTGGTGGATGTTGATGTATGATAAATTGGCGGATTTTGATGGATGATAATTATGATTTTTAGATGTGGTTGTGGTGGCTCTTGATGTACGTATGTATGTATGTATGTATGTATGTATGTATGATAATTTTGTATGCTCAGGTGTTGACGTGTGATACGGTATGTGAATTATTTTTAACGTTAGGTGTTTGTTTATGATGATTATTGTGTATGTTCGTGTGTTGGTTGGTGGTGTTGATGTATGATAATTTTTACTTCGCATGTTATGGTATTGGATTTTGAATGAACTCCCACCGTTATTAATAGGTGTTCGTGTTACCTCCCCCCTCCTTCCTTCCCTCCCGGCGCCCCTCTCTCCCTCCCTCCCTCCTTTCACGCGCCCTTCCCCCCTTCCCCGTCTCCCTCCATGTCTACACCCCTCCCTTCCTCCTCGCTTCCTCCTTCCCTGATTCCCCTCCTTCCCTTTCTCCCCCTTTCTCCCCACCCCCTTCCCTCTCTTCCTTTCTCCTTCCCTCTCCCTCCCTCTCCCCATCTTCGCCTCCTCCTCTCCATCGTCCTTAACTCTCACAGGAAAGGCCAGGTGAGAGTAGGTTCACCTGGCCTCTTTCGTGCACCTGGCTGAGTTACCTGCCCTCCCTCCCTCCGTCTCCCCGCCCTCCCTCCCTCTCCTCGCCCTCCATCCCTCCCTCTCCCTGCCCTCCACCCCTCCCCTCTCCCTGCCCTCCCCTCCCTCCCTCTCCCTGCCTCCCTCCCTCCCTCCCTCCCTCCCTCCTCCCTCCCCTCTCCTCCCTCCCTCCCTCCCTCCCTCCCTCCTGCCCTCCACCCCTCCCCTTCTCCCTTCCCTGCCTCCCTCTCCCTTCTCCTGCCCTCCACCCCTCCCCCCCTTCTCCCTTCCCTGCCTCCCTCTCCCTGTCTTCCCACTCCCTGCCTTCCCTCTTCTTCCATCCCACTTTCTTTCCTTCTCCTGCCTATCTTCCATCCCTCTCCCCTTCATTGCCTCCTTCCTCCCCGGTATGGGTGGAATAAAATCAGAGAGAGAGAGAGAGAGAGAGAGAGAGCCGTCTACAATTGCCATTCATTTCTCGGCCAAAAATTGGTTTTCATGTAAGAGTAACAATGCGTCGCTGTCGTGTGTGGCGGTGCTGGTAATTCTATTATGCTTGTTACTATTATTAGAATAAGTATTTTTTTTTCTTCAAATATCTGTGTTTGTTTGTGGTCTTGCTATAGTAGTGGTGTGGTGGTTTGTTGAGAGAAGGAAGGTCTCTCTCTCTCTCTCTCTCTCTCTCTCTCTCTCTCTCTCTCTCTCTCTCTCTCTCACGCACCTGCCCTCACACACCTGCCATCACACACCTGCTCTCACACACCTGCTCTCACACTTTTATCCTCACACCTACCCCTCGCAACTCTAACAAATCTAACAAGAATTTTAACACATCTTAAGTTCGGAGGAAAATTTAACGCTGGAATTTTTTGGGCCTCAGTGTTCAGTTTATACGACCCGACGTGTTTACAAAAGTATGACGTCATAATATATGTTTACATTCTTCCAGCAAGATAAACCGCTAGACCTGCCGGCCGTTTATGTCGAATATGTCCCTTAACAATGTTGGTCTGCTTTCACCTCAGTTTCTCTCCCTGTCTGATTATATTTAATTGACTTCAAATATTGCGAAAAATTGTGATAGGTAAAGTGTAATTGTTATATCTTTCACTTAACAATATATTCAGTACATTTGCCGCGTATGTTATTGTTATTAGTGTGTGTGTGTGTGTGTGTGTGTGTGTTTTGGTGCGACTTACACGTTCCAGTGACGTGTTTAGATGTAGGTCGTGGTGGGGTTGGGTGCACAGTGTTGGACAAGTACTATGAACGTGCTTTCTCGTATGTTTATTGATCGTAACGTAACCTAACCAAAAGTAACCTAATCTATCGTGATCCAGCCAAAACTAACCTAAGCTAACTCCCCCTAGAATCTTATTTTGGTTTTGAGTGATTGTGTCACCTATAATTAAAAAAGACTTTGGAATCTTGGTCTTGGTAGATTTCCAACACTATAATTTACCCTGTTGGAGAACCCTATCTACCTGGAGTGGCATATGTAAACAAACAGTGACGTCACAAGATCGCTCCCTATAGCTTTATATAAAATCAGTTTCCAGCAATGTTATGTTTTAGGTGTACCTGACCATCGAGGCTGTGGTGGTCTATACAGATTTATTATGAACCAGAGGCGGTGTGGTTGATCCGGTGGTCACTGGAAGCACAGGTGTACAGATGGTCACCAGAAGCACAGGTGTTGATCAGGTGGTCACTGGAAGCACAGGTGTACAGGTGGAAGCACAGGTGTACAGATGGTCACCAGAAGCACAGGTGTACAGGTGGTCACTGGAAGCACAGGTGTACAGGTGGCTATTGGAAGCACAGGTGTACAGGTGGTCACTGGAAGCACAGGTGTAGGCCGGGTTCCTGGAGGCGGAAGATGTCCCCTGAATCTCACATTGGTCGACTCCTGGTGGATTAAGTCGATTTCCACGTGAAATGGCGGATAAAATTATGTATGAAATGAATATGATGTATGAAATGGTAGTGAATGGTACGAGAAAATACCTGTCAATTATACGTAACATTGCCAGACAGTGAATGTTACAAAATGAAAGTAAATTTTCTACATTATACATTTACAGGTAATGTATAAATAGTTTTTACGAGCCAGTATCTTCAGGCCTGACTCTAGCTGGCTGACTCAGACTCGACTTAATTTTGACCATTTACATAAACGAGAAGAGTCAGGAAACTGTGAAGATTTTAAATGTTTTTGTTTTATTATTTTCGACTCTTTATGGTTCTGCTGGGACGGTGGAACACTTTTGTGGCCGACCTAACTGACTCATCACCACGTAGGAGTTTTGGGAAGGAAAAATAAAGGACTTGTTTGGAATTTTACTTACAACACTATGATTTTATTTTTGTAGTCGTGGTAAGAGAAGGCTTTTTTGGGTGTATTTTTGGCTGTGACACATCCACTTTCCCACGACCTCAGCATTTTAGTGGGAGTGACAGGAGACTGTCTGTGAATATCCACCATCTTGACACACACACACTACACAAACGTCCGGTGGAAGTGGCAAGAGAATATTTGTGAACACCTCTGGTATGGCGTACTCTCTCTACCTCTTCTCACGCCCAGCACTTGTGGCCATCGTAAGCGAGTTTTTTACACACTTGAAAGGCGGATGGAGTGGTGTGTGTGTGTGTGTGTGTGTGTGTGTGTGAAGGTCCAAGGTCAAATTTATTAGCTGTTGTTTTATGTTCAGGACCACAGTTCTTGTTAACCACTTTGATCTTTTAATCCCCGACCCTCAGTGTTAACGAGACAATACTTGATTTGTTTCGGTAATGAGTAAGCCGAGACTCGTTTGTATTTCATTTCCCCCTCTAACCTACACACTCGTGGCCATGGGAACATTACTCGTGAAATCTGAGTTTAATTTGAATATGGAAGCGTTTTGTGACTTGTAATAGAACGATTTTGAGCTCTTGTCGTATTTAAGGTGATTCTTGGTAAACATTCTGGAGCCTCGCAAAGGAATGGCTGTCGGCTGTATGTTTGGATTGACCCGTTCAGCCAGAGTCTTGTGATCGATACAGGAGAACGATTTTCTTTTTTTTTTCTTGTTCCTTTGTGATTTGGTCTGTTCTCCCTTCCCACTTTCTCTCTCTCCGCCTCTTCCCGCTCCTCCCTCTTTCGACCACTTGCCACTCCTCCCTCTGGATTCTTCCCACTTCAACTTCTCTCGACCCCTTCCCCCCCCTTTCCTCTCTCGACTCCTCCTCTTCCCCTCTCTTGACTCCTCTCTCCTCTTCCCTCTCTCGACTCCTCCTCTTCCCTCTCTCGACTCCTTCCCCCTCTTCCCTCTCTCGACTCCTTCCCACTCATCCTCTCTCGACTCCTTCCCACTCCTCCTCTCTCGACTCCTTCCCACACCTCCCTCTCTCAACCTCATCCCACACCTCCCTCTCTCAACCTCATCCCACACCTCCCTCTTTCAACCTCTTCCCACTCCTCCCTCTCTCAACCTCTTCCCACTCCTCCCTCTCTTCCTTGACCCTCTTCCCCACCCACTCGAAACGTCTTGTGGCCATAGCGAAAGAGAGACGTAGGGGGGAGAGGGAGAGGAGGAGGAGGAGGCTTGAGAACTGGCCACAAAGCTAAGGGCCGGCAGTGCACACGAGGCCAGTTTGCATGTGTAGCCAAAACTCCACAAGAAGTCTGGGTGGGTGGGGAGGGGGGGGGTCCACGAGTGCTGTTGTGAAGCTCTTAAGGCGACTGTTGGGAATTGTGAGAGTCCGCTTGGTGTGCCTCAGATCTCCTCAACACCCGATATCACCGTTTTTGTCTTCTTACACCCGATTTTAAAACCATTTGACTTCTTGTTCCCCGCCTACCACAGAGAAAGAGGCATGGATCTGTGGTAGGTAGGTATGTGGTTATTTTCTGTGGTAGGTTAGGTACGTGGTTATTTTCTGTGGTAGGTAGGTAGGTACGTGGTTATTTTCTGTGGTAGGTAGGTACGTGGTTATTTTCTGTGGTAGGTAGGTAGGTACGTGGTTATTTTCTGTGGTAGGTTGGTAGGTACGTGATTATTTTCTGTGGTAGGTAGGTACGTGGTTATTTTCTGTGGTAGGTTGGTAGGTACGTGATTATTTTCTGTGGTAGGTAGGTAGGTACGTGATTATTTTCTGTGGTAGGTAGGTACGTGATTATTTTCTGTGGTAGGTTAGGTACGTGATTATTTTCTGTGGTAGGTAGGTACGTGAGTTATTTTCTGTAGTAGGTAGGGTACGTGGTTATTTTCGTAGGTAGGTACGTGATTATTTTCTGCAGGTAGGTACGTGGTTATTTTCTGTAGGTAGGTACGTGGTTATTTTCAGGTAGTACGTGATTATTTTCTGTGGTCGGTAGGTACGTGATTATTTTCTGTGGCAGGCAGGTACGTGGTTATTTTCTGTGGCAGGCAGGCATGCGGTTATTTTCTGTAGGTAGGTACGTGGTTATTTTCTGCAGGTAGGTACGTGATTACTTTCTGTGGTAGGTAGGCACGTGATTATTTTCTGTGGTAGGTAGGCATGCGGATTAATTTTTCTGTGGCAGGTGGTGTCGCGGTTATTTTCTGCGGTAGGTAGGCACGCGGTTATTTTCTGTGGTAGGTTAGGTACGTGGTTATTTTCTGTGGTAGGTAGGTACGTGGTTATTTCTGTGCAGGTTAGGCACGTGGTTATTTTCTGCAGGTAGGTACGTGATTATTTTCTGTGGTAGGTTAGGGTACGTGGTTATTTTCTGCAGGTAAGCACGTGGTTGGTTTTCTGCAGGTAGGTGACGTGATTATTTTCTGTAGTTAGGTACGTGGTTGGTTTTCTGTGGCAGGTAGGCACGTGATTATTTTCTGTGGTAGGTAGGTACGTGATTTTCTGTGGTAGGTAGGTACGTGATTATTTTCTGTGGTAGGTAGGTACGTGATTATTTTCTGTGGTAGGTAGGTACGTGGTTATTTTCTGTAGTAGGTAGGTACGTGGTTATTTTCTGTGGTAGGTAGGTAGGTACGTGGTTATTTTCTGTGGTAGGTAGGTAGGTACGTGGTTATTTTCTGTGTGCGCGCCAAGGGGTAGGGAGTACGATTACTCTCAATATATCATTAGATTTTGATTATATTTCACCCGTAGATATATCGTAATGATGTTATTGTTCAGAGGTACACCGTCTCTTGCGATGTTTAGCGAGTGATTTAACTGTTATGATGTTTAGTGAGTGATTTAACTGTTGTGATGTTTTGCGAGTGATTTAACTGTTATGATGTTTAGTGAGTGATTTAACTGTTGTGATGTTTAGCGAGTGATTTAACTTGTGATGTTTAGTGAGTGATTTAACTGTTGTGATGCTTAGTGAGTGATTTAACTGTTGTGATGTTTAGTGAGTGATTTAACTGTTGTGATATTTAGTGAGTGATTTAACTGTTGTGATGTTTAACGAGTGATTTAACTGCTGTGATGTTTAGCGAGTGATTTAACTGCTGTGATGTTTAGTGAGTGATGTAACTGCTGTGATGTTTAGCGAGTGACTTAACTGCTGTGATGTTTAGTGAGTGATGTAACTGCTGTGATGTTTAGCGAGTGACTTAACTGCTGTGATGTTTAGTGAGTGATGTAACTGCTGTGATGTTTAGCGAGTGATTTAACTGCTGTGATGTTTAGCGAGTGATTTAACTGTTGTGATGTTTAGTGAGTGATTTAACTGTTGTGATGTTTAGCGAGTGATTTAACTGCTGTGATGTTTAGCGAGTGATTTAAATGTTGTGATGTTTAGCGAGTGATTTAACTGTTGTGATGTTTAGTGAGTGATTTAACTGTTGTGATGTTTAGTGAGTGATTTAACTGCTGTGATGTTTAGTGAGTGATGTAACTGCTGTGATGTTTAGTGAGTGATGTAACTGTTGTGATGTTTAGTGAGTGATGTAACTGTTGTGATGTTTAGTGAGTGATTTAACTGTTGTGATGTTTAGTGAGTGATTTAACTGTTGTGATGTTTAGCGAGTGATTTAACTGTTGTGATGTTTAGTGAGTGATTTAACTGTTGTGATGTTTAGTGAGTGATTTAACTGTTGTGATGTTTAGCGAGTGATTTAACTGTTGTGATGTTTAGTGAGTGATTTAACTGTTGTGATGTTTAGTGAGTGATTTAACTGTTGTGATGTTTAGCGAGTGATTTAACTGTTGTGATGTTTAGTGAGTGATTTAACTGTTGTGATGTTTAGCGAGTGATTTAACTGTTGTGATGTTTAGCGAGTGATTTAACTGTTGTGATGTTTAGTGAGTGATTTAACCACCTTTAGTGATGAGTCTCTCTATGACAGCTGTATGACTGTGATTTATTTGTGTTAATCCCTGTGTGGACACGAATTCAATCACCAGTTAATCAAGTCAAATCAGTAGTTTTTTTGTATATTTACCTTTTAATGCGCAGTTTTTTGTATATTAGTTTGATAAATAGTTAACGTTGGATGACTGACAGGTTAGGTTGGATGACTGAGGGTTCTGACTGAGGTTCGGTTTGGCTGGATGACTGAGGGTTCGGTTTGGTTGGGATTGACTGAGGGTTCGGTTAGGTTGCATGACTGAGGGTTCAGTTAGGTTGCATGATTGAGGGTTAGGTTAGGGCTGACACTGAGGGTTCGGTTAGGTTGGATGATTGAGGGTTCGGTTAGGTTGGATGACTGAGGTTCAGTTAGGTTGCATGATTGAGGGTTCGGTTAGGGTTCAGACTGAGGGTTCAGGTTAGGTTGACGACTGGAGGTCTGGTTGGGTTGATGACTGAGTTAGGTGATGACCGGTTAGGTTAGGTTGGATGACTGAGGGTTCGGTTAGGTTGGATGACTGAGGGTTCGGTTAGGTTGGATGACTGAGGGTTCGGTTAGGTTGGATGACTGAGGGTTCGGTTAGGTTGGATGACTGAGGGTTCAGTTAGGTTGCATGATTGAGGGTTCGGTTAGGTTGGGTTGGATGACTGAGGGTTAGGTTAGGTTGGATGACTGGGGTTCGGTTAGGTTGGATGACTGAGGGTTCGGTTAGGTTGGATGACTGAGGTTCGGTTAGGTTGCCTGACTGAGGGTTCGGTTAGGTTATGACTGAGGGTTCGGTTTGGTTAGAGTGCATGACTGAGGGTTCGGTTAGGTTAGGTTGGATGACTGAATATTCGTCTGGCCAGTAATTAATTATATATACTGTACAAGCAGCCAGGCAGTAGGTAATAGTTACGAAACATTTTACGTTTTTATGAGAGAATTATACAACTTTATATTTAATTGATACAGCTTTGTACTTTGGGGGCTAATGCGACTCCACGTTTTAGGTGATGAAACTGCATTTATATTTTAACATGAGATGACGTAACTACAGTATGAGTATGTAAATCATTATGTTGTAGTAAGTTATTATCATAGTTATGACATCAATATGCTTTTATTTACATTGATAAGTGGTGTGTGTGTGTGTGTGTGTGTGTGTGTGTGTGTGTGTGTGTGTGTGTGTGTGTGTGTTTGGCGCACAAAGTAAATCATTATGCAAATTACTGTCATTATTCAATTACCAAACAAATATGTTCCTTAGTTTAGTGAATAATTACGGTAATGTGTTTTATTTAAGTTATTCAAGTGTATATAATTTTTTTCCACGATGGGTAATACAAATTGTGAATCTGTATAATATAAATAAATACAGCCCCTTAGTAGTAGTAGTTTGTATGATTGTGTTAATGTATATATTTTTACTGTAGCGAAGTTATATACAGTAAATACGATACCGGGATTTATTTTCTAATACAGTAGTTTATACAAGAGGGGTTACCAAATACATTAATGTATATTTTTTCCTTTGTTTATTTTCTTTCTGCTTCTAGTTTATTGGGTTATCTGTTTTTACTTTTGTTCTTTTTGTATTGTACTGGAGTGTTCTTTTTGGTCTTGTTCTTTCTTTCATTCTCTTCCTCCTCCCCCTTTCTTCTTCCTATCCCTTTGTCTTTCTCAGCCTGTTTGGTTTATAGATAATTTCCTCCTCCTCCACCACCTCCTTTTCATCGTTCACCTCATTTTCCTCCTTCACATTTTTTTCCCTCGTCATTTTTTCCTCCTACCACATCTTTTTCCTCCTCCTCCTCCACCTCCTTTTCCCCGTGCGTCTCCTCCTTATCTTGAGATTTTCCTCCCTTGATATTTTCCTCCTCTGTTATTACCGTCCTGCGTGACCTTTAGTGTTTTCCTGGCCTCATTATTTCCTCCTCATCATCACCTCTTCTTCCCTCTCCTCCTCTTCTTCCTCCTCACACACCTCTCCCCCTTTTTCTCCCCTTCTCCCCCTTATCTTTCTCCCCCTTATTTGTTGACTAATTGTTCCTCTCTCTCGTGTACACAAGCTGATTTACTTACTCACTTTTTCTTGCTTTCTTTTGTTTCCTTTCTTCTTGTTTTCTTCTTTATTTGTCTTCTTCTTTTTTACTTATTTCTACTTCTCTTTTCCTTTCTCTTGCTTTTCAATCTTTTGTTTTGTATTAATTTTTTTTTTCCTTTCTCCTGTTTCATTTTTTGTTTCCTTACTCCTGTTTCTCTTCTACTGTTCTCTCTCTCTCTCTCTCTCTCTCTCTCTCTAGGCTATGAGTGAGTCGGAGTGGTCTACTGGACAAGCTCAATGCGAGATAACAAATCTTTTTTTTTTTTACGTTTGTTTTTGCTAATGTGGATGAATTGAGTTTGGGTTTTTGTTAACTTGCGGTTGTGTTGAGGTTGAATTGCGGTCGAGGTTGTGTTGCGGTTGAGTTTTGTTTAACTTGAGGATGTGTTGTGGTCGAATCTGTTAATTCTGGTTGAGTTTCATTTAACTTGCGGTCGAGGTTTGACTTTTGGTTGAACGTCATTAACTTGAGGGTTGTATTGAGGAGGTTGTGTTGTATTAGAGTTTTAAGTTGCGGTTGAGTTTCATATAATTTGCGGTTGTGTTGCGGTCGAGTTAAAAAACGCCCGTACCCACCTGCACCCACCCACCCACCTGCACCCCCTTACCCACCCTGCCCACCCATCACCTGCACCCACCCATCCACCCACCACCACCTGCCCACCACCTCCCCCACCTGCCCCTACCCCACCTACCCACCCACCCACCTGCACCAGACAAACAAACACGTACATATATATTCTTTTACACCTTCCTTACTACACTTTTATTATCGTGTTTTATCGTATATTTTCCTCTTTATCTTTTGTCTTCTACTTCGTTCATTTACTTGGGCTATTTTTATCTCCTCTATTTTAATGTTATTGTTTATTAATATTTTTGTGTGTGTGTGGAAATATTGAGGTTGTGATAAGTGTGTTTGTTTGTGTGTCTGTGTGTGTTTGTGTGTGTGTTTGTTTGAGTCTTTCTATATTTACCAGTGTATTTGGATGTCTCTGTGTTTGTTCTCTGCTTTTCTATGTTGGTTTGTGTGTTTGTTTATTTGTCTGTTCTCATGCTGCGTCTCCTCCTCTTCTTTATTAACTCTCTCTTATAGTTCCTTCTTTATCTCTTCTCTTTAATTATACCTTTCTCATATATTTCTCGTTTCTTTTCTTCTTCTTATTCTTTCTTTAATATTTTTGTTGTTGTTTTTTTCTTCTTACCATCTTTAACGTAGAATGTTTTCTCTCCCTGCCTGTATCTCGCTCTCACTGTCGTCTTGTGTCTGTTCAGTGAGGCGTAGTTGATGGTACTGGTCGCAGGTGGTGGTGCCGAGTGGAAGAGGAGGTGGAGGAGGACGAGAGGTGGTGGGGGAGGACGAGAGGTGGTGGTGGAGGAAGAGAGGTGGTGGTGGTGGTGGACGAGAGGTGGTGGTGGTGGACGAGGTGGTGGTGGTGGACAGAGGTGGTGAAGGAGGACGAGAGGTGGTGAGGAGGAGGAGGTGGTGGTGGAGGACGAGAGGTGGTGGTGGAGGGACGAGAGGGTGGTGAAGGAGGAGGACAGAGGTGGTGGGGGAGGATGAGAGGGTGGTGGTGGTGGACGAGAGGTGGTGAAGGAGGACGAGAGGTGGTGAAGGAGGACGAGGTGGTGGTGGAGGGACGAGATTGGTGTTGGAGGGACGAGGTGGTGGTGGAGGACGAGAGGTGGTGGTGGTGGAAGAGGAGGTGGAGGAGGAGGACGAGAGGTGGTGGTGGGGGAGGAGGAAGAGAAAGGGAGATGGATGATGACAGAAAGAAGAAGGTGGAGGAGGAGGAGGAGGAGAATGATGACAGGAAGAAGGAGTGGGAGGAGAAAGAGAGGAAGAAGAAGGTGGAGGAGGAGAATGATAGGAAGAAGGCGTGGGAGGAGAAAGAGAGGAAGAAGAAGGTGGACTAGTGGTGGTGATGGAGGAAGAGGAGGAGGAGGTTGGCTGTGTTAATTAGTTGTATGGAGACTTAGGTAGCCACTAACACCGCCCCCCTGTGTCGTTCCGTCTGGTTTGGTTCTCCTCCTGTCACACACACACACACACACACACACACACACACACACACGGAGATCAGTGGCCTTTGTGTTGATTGTCTTTTATAGTCGGGTTCCAGAGGATATTTTTAGCTGTCGTAAAGTCTCTGTGCAGGTACGCCGCCATGTTGCCTCTCACCTGTGTCTTATTGTAGGTATTTGGATACATTGTTCATATCACTGGTTCATATATTACCTGCTGGAGGCTGAGAGAGTTTGGGTCCGTCTTTACAAAATATATCCCCACAGTAATGCCAAAAGGAACGGGTCTTGTTAATGTAGAGTCTCGGTGTAATTTGTCGCCATCTTGGGACGTTATTTTTTACGATATAGTGTAATTTAGTCACTTACTTAGGTTCTTAAGTCTCCGGTTACGAGCACAGTTTAACTTGGGAATCTTTAGGAATCTCGTACCCGCGTCGTGGTCTACAAATTCACTATGATCTTCTGAGATTGGGCAACAATTTTGTGTCCGGGAAGGTCAAAGGTCATTATGTAATTAGCTTAATTGTGCCTTATGTGGCTGGTCTGGCGCCATTTGGCATAATCCCACGCGTATGTGGGCAGGACGCCTGGTGATTGGTCCCCGAGCGAGCCTCCATGACGTCAGCTCCCGGCCCTCCCACACTTCCCTCTCTACAAAGTCAGTCTAAACCTGCTTTGAACCTTAACTTATCCTATCCAACCTAACCTAACCAAACTGATCTAACCTCCCACAACACCTGTCAACATAAAGGTAGCTGTACTTGGGTGGCACGGAATCATGACAGTGGGAGGAACACACACACACACACACACACACACACACACACACACACACAGGCAGGACTGTTTTTTCCTACGCGCTTTCGTTGCCTGATCACCCTGGTGACCAGAGGTGGCGCCTGGTGGTTACTACTGCCGGTGCGCGCTGCCATCTCCTCGCACAGCACAGTATATATATATAAATAATAGCTGGAAATGTTATATTATGGATAAAAGATAAGGTTTAAGGGCACATATATAATAAAATTAGGTCACACCCATTACGCAAATTGTCGAGCTCGACATTACATGTAATGTCTCGTTACGTGGGTTTACTGTGGCAAACACACTTGTGTGTGTATATATATATATATATATATATATATATATATATATATATATATATATATATATATATATATATATATATATATATATATATATATATATATATATATATATAAACATCGTAATCTGACCTTCACTAATATAAACCTTTTTTAATCAGAATTTGTCTTGTTCCATAATTTCGTCTTAAGAATAGTCATTAAAAAGGTAAAGTCCCTTATTAATTATCGTGATAATTTACATTTAACATCAATGGTAACAGTGTATGGCCAAACTCTCACTAATACCAACTGTTATATTGTTCATGTATATTTATCGTGTATGTTATCATCATCCTCGGTCTGAAATTAATTGTGTCGTGTTTTTGTCATTTCCATCATCTTTTCCGCCATTGTAATTAACTTTTCGTTTATTTTTGTGTCATTTTTTCTTCGGTCTTTTCCCCAACCTTTAAAGGGTTCCAAAGTACCTTTACTCACTCGACTCCTTTATTCGTTTATTTTTTTTTTTTACTTTTTTCTGTCTCGTCTATAATTTCCTTTTCATTTTCCTTCTATTTCCTTTTTCATTTTCTCGCCATTTCCTCTCCAGTACTTTTTTTTCTGTCTGTTTACGAGGGAATATAATTATCCCCCATTTAGTTTTTATTGCTTGGGGGGGGTGTTGTTTGTTTGTGTGTTTGTTTGTCTTGTTTTTATGCTCCTTTCTTTGATAAGTTTGGTCTCTCTACCTCTCTCTCTCTCTCTCTCTCCTCGTTTATCTCGTTCTGTTCCCTCCTTTGGTTAGTTGGGTCTCTCCCTCCCTCCCTCCCCTCTCTTTCTCTTATCTCCCTCCCTCCTCCCGTCATTCTCTCTCTCCCTTCACTTCTTATTTATCCCGTTGCTTCCTTAGGTTAGCTCCCTCCCTCCCTCCACTTCTCTCTCTCTTATCTCTCTCTCTCTCTCTCCTTCCTCTCCCTGTTCATCACGTTCCCTCCTTTGGTGTGTCGGTTCTTTATTGTTCTCCTCCATCTTGGTGTAAATTGTTTCCACTCGTAGTTATTCTTCTGTGTAAGTTAGCGGCGCTGTGCTGGTTATGGTAGTTGGTCAGGAGATCTTTTACACAGAGAGAGAGAGAGAGAGAGAGAGAGAGTGAGTATAATGACGGAGGCGTTGTGTAGTGAGTTAGTTATTCTCACCATAATAAGACTTAAGATGGTGATGGTGGTGGTGACGGTGATGGTGATAGTTGTGGTGACAGTGGTGGTGGTGGTGGTGGTGGAGCCGAGGTTATGTTAATGCCGTGTTGCGTTATGTTAATGCCGTGTTGTGTTATGTTAATGCCATGTTAAGAAGGACCCCACTGTTCACCTCTTGTTACCTCGGGTCCTGCCTGGTAACGTGTGGTGGCTCCAGGGGGATGGACAAAATGAGGCTCTGAGGGTTTGTTATTGTTGGTGGTTGACGCTGGTGTATGGGGAGATTAATGGTGGTTGATGCTTGTGTAGAGGTGTTGTGAATGGTGGTGGTTGACGCTGGTGTATGGGGGGGGAGATTAATGGTGGTTGATGCTTGTGTAGAGGTGTTGTGAATGGTGGTGGTTGACGCTGGTGGAGTAATGATTGAAACTCATAGAGGGTGAAGGATACTCTTGTGGGGGTGATTGACAGTGATTTTTGGTTACATAATGGTACAGTGAGTTAAAGAAATAGGTTGTATAAGAAGGTTTTATGATGCAGAAAGCCTGTAAGAAAACTAATTCACTTCCAACTTGTGTTGTGAATCATAGTGGCGCAGAAAGCTGAATACATAGGTTGTATTAAAGAGTTTTGTGACTTTTAATGGCACAGAAAGGCAATAAGAAAAAAACACATCAATCCTAGTATGTGACGTGGATCATAAAGGCGCAAGCAAGAGGATTAAAAACCCTTTCGGGATACTTGACCTCACAATGGTGCCTTGGCGCCAACGGTTATGGCTTCTAATGGCGGGGAAAAAAAACCCAGAGAGATATTTTCCACACTGGTGCAGGATACCCGAGGGATCAGCCAATTTCAAATCACTTTATTTTTTTTTGGGGTGGAAGCCTTTATTGGCGCTGGAAGCCGACGGATTAGCTGGTTAACTGTCACTGGCGGGTTTTTCAGAGCTGGTCGGTGCAGAGGGACGTGTTGTGAAGTAATGTTGACACAGTTTTGGGGGAGGAATGTTATGTGTGTGTGTGGTCTCATCGGGAGTGTTGTGACTTGAAGCTTGGTGTAGAGTCTGCTGGTTTAGTGAGGTGTTGGTGTAGTGTTAATGTTAGTTTTATTATGGTTTAGGTGTAGTGAAATTATTGGTTTATTGAGGTTTAGGTGTAGTGATAAGTGTTGGTTTAATGATTATTCGTGTTGTGATAATTAAGGTGTGGCAAGGTGAAGTAAGACTTAGGTGTAGTGAGATGAAACTAGGTGTACAAATGTGTAGTTAACGAGATGTGAGTGTAGTGGGGTGTAGGGTGATACCAACAGAACGGGTCTTAAGAGTCTAGGTATAAGATCTCTTCAGACAAGCTTAACGGTGACTCATGTCCGCTTGGTGTTCCCTATGGTCAGCTAAGGGACCACCAGCCCACCTTTACTGCCAACCTTCTTTATTAATGTCAGCTACGTTAATGGTTATGAGAGAGAGAGAGAGAGAGAGAGAGAGACTGACTAGTGCCTTGGGGTCCTCTTGTGGGGAAGGGGCTTAGGAGCAGGTTAGTGATTATTTAACTGGTATAGAGAAGGATCCCCTGTAATTAACTCTAGGTGATGTACTGGGTTTAATAGGTGTGTGTGTGTGTGTGTGTTGTATGGTTGTTGACGGCCTTGGTTTAATGGAACTTTTTTAGTGTTATAAAAAGTGGTTCTGGATCCTTTCAGTATTGGAACTTTGGCCTTCAGTGTGTTGTAGTAGAACAGGTAACTTAATGCCTGGTAAAATAAGGACTTGTGGTTCTCGATGAAGAGGAAATGTATTTTTATAGTTTATTAAGATTGAAGTTATAGAGAGGAGCTGTGGTGTTTGTCTTAATTAAAATCAGGTGAGCTTGTGACTGAGTGAGCGTTGGGTGAAGAGAAGAGAGCCAGGTAAACTGCGTGGGTTGCTGTGGCTGATTGACCTTGAAAGTAACGGAGCTTATTGGCTTAGTGGATCGTAGGCGTTACTAAGAGGCGGACTTGTATATTGACTCCAGGTAAGTTCAAGGTTTGTGTGTGTTCGCTCGTTCTTCTTTCGTTCGCTCGTTCATGTGAAAGTTCAAGGCTAGGATGTGCGTGTGTGTTGCTAGAGGTGCGCAGGCCTTTAGTTATGAAGGTAATATAGCTTGATGCTTCAGTGAACTGAGAGGGAGCCTCCGCCTTATTACTAACGCTCGGTAATCGATCCTGGCTGTGCGTGTGTGGCGGGGTGGGGGTGAGTGGGGGAAGTGTGTATTTTTAAGACTTGTGCATTTTGGCATTAAATGTAATGAAATTTTGAGCGTAAGTGGTGTGTGTGAGCGTGTTGATGGCGCTAACCGGTCAATCCATGGTGGATATGGGGCCGTGGATAGTAAAGGTTCAGTGGTTTCAGATCTTGGCAGTAGTAGAGCCTTCAGAGAATCGGTGACCTAAGCTAACCCGTGCTGATATAATGGCTTGGGTACGTTTATAATTAGATCTTGTGGCTTTGTGTTGTAATAAAAAGTAGGAAAACATATGGTTTTTACGTGGCTGTGAGTGTTCCCCCGCCCCCATGTCACTGAATTAGGTGTGTTACTGGGGTCTGGGGTAAGCAGTGTGGTGTCCGTGAAGGCAGGAGCCACCTTAACTACTACCCACTATACTGATCTACCACTGGGGTGCCTAAGGTTTGAATGCTGGGCCCCATTCCATTCCCTCAGCTCGATCTGTAGTCAAGGAGTTGAGTTTGGAGACTTAGTGAGGTGTAGATGAAGATAGAAGCCTCCGTACCTAACGCCAGGTGAGTTCGAGCCAGAGTAATTAAAGCCAGGTATGGTAGAGGCCCAAGGGGGTGTGTGTTGGCGTAGGACCGTAGGTGGTGGATGTGAACCCTGATAAGCGAGAACATGAGAGTGGCTGGAGGAGGTAGAGGTGGTGGGTGGGGCTAGAGGAGAAGGTGGTAGGTGGGGGCTTTAGAAGGAGGAGGAGGATGTGGGTGGGGCTAGAGGAGAAGGTGGTGGGGCTTGAGAGGAGGAAGGGTGGGGACTAGAGGAGGGAGTAAGCCGTGAATGGTTGTTTCTCAGACACACATAACCTCCGAGGTCTCCCCCACCACTGCTTCCTCACCCACCCACCCTGCTCTATTGTTTCTTTCCAACATGTTCATGAGCACTGGGTTAAGATTCGTGAGATTGGGGAAGTGTCTTGGTGTTGGGGTTCACGGGGTCAGGGCGGGAGACGAGGAGAAACCTGATCTGAATGTGGCAAGAAGTTGAGAGGGTGGGAGGCGGGGAGTGGAGAGAAGTGAGTATGTATGTGTGTATCGCCATAGCCAGCCCCCTCCTCTCTCTCTCTCTCTCTCTCCTGTATTCACCCACACTCTCTTTTTCTTATCTCCAACCCACATTCACACCTCTCTCACTTTTTTCCATCTTCCTCCCCCTCTCCGTCTCACACACTAACTACTGTCCTTCTCTTCTCTCCTACACACCCTCATCTCCTCCCTCCCTCCCTCATCTATTCTCCTCTCCCTCATCTACTCTCCCTCCCTCCCTCATCTACTCTTCCCTCCCTCCCCCTCATCTACTCTTCCTCCTCCCTCATCTACTCTCTCCTCCCTCCTCATCTACTCTCCTGTCTCACCTACCCTCACTCTCTCACACACTCCCCTGCCTCGCCTCGCCCTGTGTTGGTGCAGTGGTGAGTGACCACGAGGTGCGTCAGGCTCTTCCCGGTAACTGGGTCACCTTACCTGGTCGCTAATGGCTGCTACTTCACCCCACACTGTAATTACTACCCCTCTCTTTCCTCCTCTTCACCCAACACCACCACCACCACCACATACTACATTCCACTACACTTCACTACCACCACACGCCACTACCACCACCACCACGCTTCATTAACAGCAACACACACCACCACTCACTCCATTGCACTCCACTACCATCACCACTAGTACCGCCACAATGCTTCATTATTACCACTACCACCACTGCACACACTACACACACACACTACCCCTGCACCACTACACTGTCCAGTCCACTATTGCAGACAAGAGTTCATGAGAAGAGGAGGACCCGTTCCTTATGTAAACACCCGGTGAATGCTTGTCCTGACACACTGCCCCCATCACACTGCCCCATCACACCCATACTGTCCCCATCACACTGCCCCTATCACACTGCCCCCATCACACTGCCCCCATCACACTGCCCCTATCACACTGCCCCCATCACACTGCCCCCATCATACTGTCCCCATCCACTGCCCCCATCACACTGCCCCATCACACTGCCCCTACATGCCCCATCACACTGCCCCATCACACGCCCCCATCACACTGCCCCCATCACCTGCCCCATCACACTGCCCCTATCACACTTCCCCCATCACACTCCCCATCACACTGCCCCCTATCACACTGCCCCTATCACACTGCCCCCATCACACTGCCCCTATCACACTGCCCCCATCACACTGCCCTATCACCTTATCACACTTCCTCTATCACACTGCCCTTTATCACACTGCCCTTATCACACTGCCCCCTATCACACTGCCCCCATCACATTGCCCCCTATCACATTGCCTTTATCACACTTCCCATCACACTGCTCCCCATCACACTGCTCCCTATCACACACCCCATCACATGCCCCCATCACACTGCCCCCATCACACACCGCCCCCATCACACTGCCCCCATCACACTGCCCCCATCACACTGCCCCCATCACACTGCCCCCATCACACTGCCCCCATCACATTGCCCCATCACACTTCCCCATCACATTGCCTATCACACCCCCATCAACTCCCCATCACACTTCCATCACACTGCCCCCATCACACTGCCCCATCACACTGCCCCCATCACACCGCCCCCATCACACTGCCCCCATCACACTGCCCCCATCACACCCCCATCACACTGCCCCACACTCCTTATCACACTCCCCTTCACACTTCCCCATCACACTGCCCCCCTATCACACTGCCCCATCACACTACCTCCATCACACTACCCCATCACACTGCCCCCTATCACACTTCCCCCTATCACACTGCCTCAACACACTATCCCTGACCATGTACACCCTAATATGATATCTCCAACACTACTTCCATCACACTGCTTCCAACACTACCTCCAGCACATTATCTCCAACACACTACCTCCAGCACAGTTTCTCCAACACACTACCTCCAACACACTGCCCCTGTGTACACTATCCCTGACCACGTACACTCCAACAGAGATGATGAGAGAGGGATGAAGCAGGAGCTGAACGTAAATATCAACTTAGTGAAGGTCGAGGCTCGTCCCCACTGAGCTAATCTTAGGAAGGGCCAAATTTTCTCTCCCCAGCTCGATTGATTTTCTCACATTTTTATTGGTTCGCTGGGGGTGTGTGGTCACGCTATACTCCCTTGCCCGACACGGCTTGACTACTGCTACTACTACACTATACACAGTACCTTCCTTTCCTTTCCTTTCCTTTCCTTGGAGTTACTGCTGTTTCTGGTATCTTATTCGTCTTTCAGTATAATCAGGAGGGTTTGCTGTAGTCTAGAGCCGAGCTGATCATACTGATGCTTAATATATATATATGTGTGTGTGTGTGTGGGGGGGGGGGAGATGTAGT
Source organism: Homarus americanus (assembly GCF_018991925.1). Classification (NCBI taxonomy): domain Eukaryota; kingdom Metazoa; phylum Arthropoda; class Malacostraca; order Decapoda; family Nephropidae; genus Homarus; species Homarus americanus. The sequence goes on from NW_024731852.1 coordinate 10,763,685, forward strand.
AGTAAGCAGTTATGGAGAGGCGACAAGATCAGGATGCCTGCCTCAGCGTCTTTCACCACAAAAGATATCAATTGTGTCGGGGAGACCTTTATGGTGCGGTGGTCATTATGTGGCTCTGACCATAGTGGACCCCGGCTATGGCAGTGTGATGGGGGACAACATGCCATCACTGCTGGCTGTTTGCACTACTCTGGGTCTATTACCACGACTTTTGCTGTTATATACGTTTCAGACTGTTGTGTACCACTGGGTGTCTACGACTGTTGATGTCGCTTGAGAATACAACCTGGGTACAGTAAGCTTTTCATCCGTGTCCTCAAAATTTTTCTTACGTGTTGCATTAAAGTTCAGGTTTTGGCACAATGCCCGTTGTTTTACACGACTTACCTTCACCAACCTTTACTGTGAAGCTGCCCTGAGGGACGCACTCAACCTTAATGAGTGTGGGGCCACGAGATCAAAGGTCAGGGTCACTGTGACCTCGTAAACACAAGCGTTATCAGGCTAGGGAATGCCTGAAGCTACACTTGAAAAGAGAGATACCTCTTTTCGAAAACACACACACACACACACACACACACACACACACACACACACACGTATATTAACACAAACGAAAACTAAAACTAATATTCTTTTTAACTTTGTATGTAAAAATTTTTCTCGTTGGTGCTTGAGGTGAAGGAGCAGAACACCTTTACCTGTACATTATAATTATGAGAGTGTGAGACGCCGTGAAACATTACGTCCAGGTGAATGGTTAATTAAAGAAGCTTCACAGTAATAGACATTGTCACATTTAGAGCATCGCATTAATTAAGAAAGCTCTACAGTGTGATATATTAGCGTTTCCGACACCAGGTATATTGCAGCGACATGAATTATGTTTGCACCAGACGCGTTTACGGACGGACGCACACTACAGTATAAGTTCTTATGAGATGTGTGTATTAGTTGTATCCTGTTCATTGTTATTATTACCATTATTATTATCTATTTAACATTCTTGAACCTCTATAATGACTGACTGACTGACTGACTGACTGACTGACTGACTGACTGACTTACTTACTTGAGTATTTTTTCCCACCACACGGTATATGGGGAAGGCGGTGAGAAGGCCACACCTGTAGGAGCTGCAGGTGTGGGGGAGGACTATTAATAGTGAGCCAGACGACAGTAACAGGTGTTTTAAGTGGTCCAACCCCTCTACCCCCTCCCACTACCCTCTTGTCTCACTTACCCCCCTTCCGCCTCTCCCACCCTCTTCCCCCCCTCCCCCCACACACACACCCTTCCTTCACCCACTCACCCCATCCCATCACACACATCCTTCCCTAACACACCCTTCTCTGCCCTTCCCCATAACCATCCACCCCATCCCTCACACCCCCTCCCTAACACACCTCTTCTCACACCCCCTCCCTAACACACCCTCTCCCTCACACCCTCCCACACTCCTCCCCTCTCCCTCACACCCCCTCCCTAACACACCTTTCCCTCACACTCCCTCACCCCTAACACCCTCTTCCCTCACCCTCCTTCCTCTAACACCCTCCGCTCGCCTCCCACCCCCTCCTCCTCTCCCAGCACCTCTCCTCTCCTCCGCCCCTCCCACAAACAAAGACACACATCATAATGACAAATAACATCCTGTACTTGATAACATTTGACGTTTCCGACATACTGTGTGTGTGTGTGAGAACGAAATGGCCTCTCCTGTAAGCAATCCTGCCCTGAGAAGCTATTTTGGGCCGTGACGAGGGTGTGTGTGTGTGTGTGTGTGTGTGTGTGTGTGTGTGTGTGTGTGTGTGTGTGTGTGTGTGTGTGTGTGTGTGTGTGTGTGTGTGTGTGTGTGTGTGTGTGTGTGTGTGTGTGTGTGTGTGGTGTGGGGGGTGTGTGTGTGTGTGTGTGTGTGTGTGTGTGTGTGTGTGTGTGTGGGGGTTTTTTTGGGGGGTGTGAGGGATTGTCTGACGAGGTGGTAGTGGTGGTGACGTGTGGAGATTATTGATTGGTTTAGATCATGAATTCTCTCTCTCTCTCTTTCTCTCTCTCTCTCTCTACCCCTCGTTATATTAAACATCTCCTTTTCACATACCCTTAGCTCACGTTAGGCATCCTCCACTCCTCCACCACCCCCTCTCCACCACCCCCCTTCTACCACCCCCCTGTCCACACCCTCCTCCACCACCCCCCTTCCACCTCCCCCAGCGACAAGTAAATATGTTTCTTGGCCACACAGTTGCTGAGGGGTGACTGCGCCAATGCCACTCAGACCAGAGACTAGTAAGCGTGTTGGACCGTGTTGCTGTACCGAGTCACACTTAAGCTTGATTTACTCTTTATGTTCCTAAAATCTGACTCATTTAAGCTTGATGTAAGGATAAAACCTGACGTACCTAAGCTTGGACGGAAAGGTGACATAAAATGATGTTGAAATTATGTTGACACACTTTCCTAACAACATCAATTGTGTTAAAATTTACCAATGCTGAAAAAAAAAATAAAATTAAGAATATTTAAAAATTCCGGGACTTGTTTTTAACGTGTACGAATTCCGGGGGGTGACATGGTTGAAGTAGTAGTGCGACGCTTTGTTCTGTGCTTGTGTTGTACGAGTTCGATCCGTGATAGGAAAAGTTGACCAGGCTTCCTACACTCTGGTGGTGGTGCAGTTGAGTCACCCAACGTGTTACAGACCCGTATGGTGGCGTGTGTGGTGGGAGGGATGACTAACGTAGACTGAGGCGCAATATTGGTACAGTACTTTAGTTATTGCGTCTTTGTGCTCACGTTACTTCCTTGTTAAACGTATTGGACTCTCTCTCTCTCTCTCTCTCTCTCTCTCTCTCTCTCTCTCTCTCTTCACAATAAAGGGAGTTAGGTACACCCTGTTCAACATCTCCCAGCGGGCGTTGTAACTGAACACACCGAACAGCTGTATAACTCTGCGATACACCTGTGTGCTACTAATCAGCTGTTTACCTGCCTGACTCCACCGCTCGCTGTGTTCAGGTGATGTTTGGTGTTGGCTGCGATGTTGTTGTGTTTAGTGTTTTTCTCGCTACATCTTTACTAAACATTTTTAAACACATGTCTTAAACACCATCTATTATAATTTGTTGAATTTGGTATTTTATTATTATTACTGGTTTGTGTGTGTGTGTGTGTGTGTGTGTGTGTGTGTGTGTGTGTGTGTGTGTGTGTGTGTGTGTGTGTGTGTGTGTGTGTGTGTGTTAATTCGAGGGGCGTTTACCTGGCCGCTCAGGTAGCTTGGTGTTGATTAATATGTGAAGCACTGTACACTTTACCTACTGCTGCTGCCTAACGCTTCTTCCTGCAGTTGTTCCTTCTTGGCCTTCCTCTTCCTCCTCTTCTTTCATCCTTCTTCACTGTTTCCTTTTTGCCCCTCCACTTCTTCATTCTTGCTGCTCCGCCTCACTTCCTCCACCTCCACCTCCATCTCCTCCTCCATCTCCTCCTCCACTCCCTTCTTTATCTCCTCCTCCACTTCCTCCTCCATCTCCTCCCCCTCCACCAGCTCCTCCTTGAGTGAGGTGTAGACGTTGCAGGGGGTCGTGCGAGGGTGTCATTAAGAGAAGGCCGGTACTGGAAGCTGCCAGGTGTGTACAGGTAACTCATAAACACAACACCTTCCTCTACTACACCTTACTACGCCGTCAGGTAACCCGTTAACACCATACCCATTTCTACACACCGAGCTACTGCACTCAAGTAACTTATGTGTGTGTGGAGGGAGGGAGGGAGGTTAAGTGCTAGGCAGGAGAGGGGGAAGGTAGGTGTGAGGGGGGAGGGGGGTTAGGAGCAGGAAGGCAGGGGGGGGGCGGTAGAAGCAGGAAGGGAGTGAGGGATGGGAGGAGGAAGTGAAGAGATTGGAGGTGCGAGAGGAGTTAATGAGGGAGTGAGGGGCGGGTAGTGAAGGTAAGAAGAGGGAGGAGAGGAAAGACGGATGAGAGAGGATGATGAAGGATAGATGGAGAGATAGAGGGTTGGTAGGAAGGAGGAAGAGTAGTGGAGGGTAGGGAGGAGGGGGAGATGGAGAGACAGGTAGAGAGATAATGAGAGAGGAAGGAAGGGTCGACCCGATCTCACGGACACTCGACCATCAGCAATAGTGTCCTCCTTACTCCCGATCCTCCCCTCCTTACCCCCTATCCTCCCCTCCCCCCATCCTACCGCTCTTTCCGTCTTCTCACACTCTGTCGCCCTCTCCCCCTTCTCTCCCCCTTCTCTCCCTTTCCCCCTCCCCTGCTCCTTGTTTCCTTCACTGCTCTCCCTGCCCCTCACTCTATCCTGTTTACCCCCCCTTCCTTTACCTCTCCCCTCTCCTTGTCACATACCTTTGCATCCATCCCTTCTTCCCTTCCTTGCCTCTTTCTCTTGCCCCCCCTTCTTAGCTTTGTCTCCAGCGTACTCCTCTTCCGTTCACCTTCTCAAGTTCTCATTCCTCTCCTTCTATCTACGTTTTTTCGTCTTCCATCCTTCCCATCCTCTCCTCTCCTTCCCTCTTCCGTCCACTGCTCCCCTCCCTCCCGTCCTCTCCCCTTCCTCCCTTCCCCTCTCCTCTCCCCTCTCCTCTCATCGATAAAATAAGCCAGGCAGAAGAACACTGCCTACGTGAAGAGATTTGTCTCTCGCGGTTTGGTTTTTTAAAGTTTTTTGGGAATGGAATGATTGAAGGGGGGTGAGAGGGGGAGGAGGATTTAGGGGGGTGAGAGGGGGAGGAGGATTTAGGGGGGAGGACTTAGGGGGAGAGGGAGGTTATATTTTGGGGGGAGGGAGAGGGGTGGGATTTAAAGGGGAGAGGGACGTTGGATGGAGAGGGAGAGATTCACTAAAAGGGAGAGGGGGGGGGGGTATTTAAGGTGAAATTGGGCTCCTAATCAGCATTAGGGCCTATTATTGTTGGGGCCCAGTTGACCAGCCACCGTGTTTTCGAACCCTAGTTGGGGGTCGTGTCAGCCCAGTTGTGTGACCACTGAGCCACACACGTACCCCCCCCTATACGTTGACTCTGGACGCACTCAAGCACGCACTCACGCAGTCACTCAATCAAGTCACTCACCCCACTCGCATTCATTGTGTTGATCCTGGAAATATTCACTCACTCACTCACTGTGTGTGTTGAACCGCTGTGCATAGTTACGACTCGAATATATTTGTCATATGTGTGTGTTGGTGCAAGTCATTGTTGGGAGGCGAAAATAGAATCATAAAATACAGTTTAATTTAGAAGCCGCTGAAAGGAAGAATTGAGCTCGAGAAAACGTTGCATTCTTCTGTTGCTAATTTGCATACTGTTGTTTGTGTGAGACTGTTGGGAACATCTGCAGTTGTTCTCTTGGTGTTCATCACCTTTAGGGAGTTAGGTGGTCTTCCTCGCCACAGCCTACCTCAACCCAGCCTACCTCAACCCAGCCTACCTCAACCCAGCCTTCCTTAACATAGCCTACCTTAACTTAGCCTACCCCACCACACCTGCTAACGGGACAATGGCACACCTGACAGTCGTAGCCTCAGGTGGAAGGGATGGTCGTCTACCTACCCGCACTACCCGAATCGTCTTCAGATCCAGCTGGGAAGATTTGCCGTGTCTTAGAACGTGATTTATCAAGCACCGTGCATCTTGTGTCGGGGCGTGAGTAGCCGGAGATGAGAGAGAGAGTTATGAAACTTTTCCATCCTCGGAGACGTCGACCGTGTAGGCAAAACTCACCAATTGGCTTTGCCTTGCAGATGAAGCATCCAAGTCAGATACATGCAAATAACATGAGGCTGAATAAGTGATAGATTCTCAGTGCTGTGGGAGGCGGTGGGAGATGGTCGATGTGGCAATACAGGTAGGAGGCGAGAGAACGTTCGTCTGGCGTATAGCGACTCTAAGCACGTCGTTTTTAGTCGGAGGAGAAGGCCATGGCGATCGTCTGGCGTAACTTATGCTTCTCTTCATCTCAATCACGCTAATTCTCGCTCAAATTAGGCCGATTGTCGTTTTCCCTGTTACAGTTTCTCTCCTTCCCAATCACACTAGTTCTCCTCTACCCAATCATCTCACGGATTCTCACCAAGAGGTCTACAGTCTGTCGTCTTAATCACAGTTGTTTTCTATGTTTTGACTACCTTCACACACACACACGGCACGAAGTAGAGTGTGTGTGTGTGTGTGTGTGTGTGTTAAAACAGTAAACAAACAGTACCTGAGAGGGGGTGGTCAGTCGGGCAGTGTAGCGTGTGATGCTTGCATGTGTCAGGGAGCAGTCACGATCCCGCCACTCAACCCGGGCTATTTTGACTCTCCTTCCTCCTACACCCTCCCCTCAACCTCCCAAATCCTCCCTCAGCACCTCCCCAACCCTCCCTAACACCCCCTCAACCCTCCAATACCTCCGCCACCCTCTCCAATCCTCCCACACCTTTTCCATCCCCCTCTCACTCTTCCCCACCCTCTCATACCCATCCCAACCCTCCATACCCCTCCCAACCCTCCATACCCCTCCCCAACCCTTCCCCAATCCTCCCCCCATCCTTCCTAACTCTTCCCAAACACGCCCCCAACTCCCCAACTCTCCCATAACCCTCCCCTACCCCAAGTTCCCCCAACCTTACACCATTGTCCCCAATATACCCCTCCCACCCCCCCCTCCCCTCCTACTGCCGAACCTTGCCCAAGTCTACCTAAGATTCCCCTCATCTCCTTGGCCTTCTCAACACACACCCTACCCCCTCCACCCCCCCCTCTCCTACCCCCACCCTCTCCCACCCCACCCTCTCCTGCCCACCCTCTCCCACCCCACCCCTCTCTCCCTGCCCACCCACCCTCTCCCTGCCCACCCTCTCCACCCTCATCCATCCACCCTTTCTCGCCTCCCTCCCTTCAACAAGGTCCCACAATAAAATGGATCACTTGTGTTGTCGTTGCTGTTACTGTGTGTACTGGTGGGCTCGTCCTAGTTTTTTTGAGAGTGGGTGTTTACCGTCTGTACTGTATTGAGACTCTACCCTAATTAATATATTAGTTATCTCGCCAATTAAACCTCTAAAAACGCGTCTTATTGTCATTTTCGAAACCAGATAAAATACCGTGTCGAAAATACACCGAGACTCTTTAAGTTAATCGTCCAGTGGAGGGAGACAAAATTAATGCACTTTACCTCTCGACTTATTATGTTGATTGAATTAATATGAAGCGTTGAGGTTAATGATTATGAACAGGTGTTGAGGTGGTATTTTACTTACTTTTTGTCGGTACTTTCCCGTTACTAGTTGTCGGTACTTTCCTGTTACTTTTTACGTTATTTCTCGGTACTTTTCATGTCACTTTCTACGTTATTTATCAGTACTTTCCCGTTAGATTTACCATAATTGTACATTGGTAATTATGTACTGTATATACTGTTATTTCCTTTTTTCATTCACTTCATTTACTTGTGTTTCATTCACTTACTTTTGTTTCATTCACTTTTGTTTCATTCACTTTTGTTTCATTCACTTACTTTACTTTTGTTTCATTCACTTCCTTTACTTTTGTTTCATTCACTTTTGTTTCATTCACTTACTTTTGTTTCATTCACCCACTTTTGTTTCATTCACTTACTTTACTTCTGTTTCATTCACTTTTGTTTCATTCACTTACTTTTGTTTCATTCACTTCACTTACTTTTGTTTCATTCACTTACTTTTGTTTCATTCACTTCCTTCACTTTTGTTTCATTCACTTACTTTTGTTTCATTCACTTCCTTTACTTTTGTTTCATTCACTTTTGTTTCATTCACCCACTTTTGTTTCATTCACCCACTTTTGTTGCACCCACTTTTGTTTCACCCACTTTTGTTTCATTCACTTCCTTTACTTTTGTTTCATTCACTTTTGTTTCATTCACCCACTTCTGTTTCAGTCACCCACTTCTGTTTGAGTCACTTAATTTTGTTTCATTCATAGTGTAATTACATGGTTTGGTTGAGGGTAAAAAGCTGATGGTACTGGAAAGGTCGTCGTTAATTTTCGCAGTACTAATTTGGGTTTGCATAACATTACCTGTGTTTTGTGTTGTTAATTGCGATGATTGGGAATGGCTTTGTTAATAGGCTGTACTTTTTAGGTAGGGGTGAAGCGTGATACTGTTATGTCTGTCTGTCTGTGTGTCTGTCTGTCTGTCTGTCTGTCTGTCTGTGTATGTATGTATGTATGTATGTATGCATGTATGTATGTATGTCTCTTCACACACACAAGCACGGGAGCCCCAGCGTGTAATGTGGTTCGCCTAATGGATATACATATTTATTTTCTCTTGACGTGGTAGAGAAGGTCACATTAATAAATATTGTATCGTGACTCTTGTTCTGGCACGAAGCTCATGCGTCTGGCAGCGGTGTTGTGTTGCCAGATGAATGATGAGGTGGTGTTGCCAGATGAATGATGAGGTGTTGTTGCCAGATGAATGAGGTGAGCTATGGTGTTGCCAGATGAATGATGAGGTGTTGTTGTCAGATGAATGATGAGGTTGTTGCCAGATGAATGAGGTGAGCTGTGGTGTTGCCAGATGAATGATGAGGTGGTGTTGCAGATTGAATGATGAGGTTGTTGCCAGATGAATGATGAGGTTGTTTGTTGTCAGATGAATGATGAGGTTGTTGCCAGATGAATGAGGTGAGCGGTGAGCCCTTGCCAGATGAATGATGAGGTGTTGTTGTCAGATGAATGATGAGGTTGTTGCCAGATGAATGAGGTGAGCTGTGGTGTTGCCAGATGAATGATGAGGTGTTGTTGTCAGATGAATGATGAGGTTGTTGCCAGATGAATGAGGTGAGCTGTGGTGTTGCCAGATGAATGATGAGGTGTTGTTGTCAGATGAATGATGAGGTTGTTGCCAGATGAATGAGGTGAGCTGTGGTGTTGCCAGATGTCTTAAACGTGTCGTGGTGCTGCCAGATGTTATATAATTATGTTGGTTGCTAATTGATCTTTTGATATGACAAGTTACCAATTATGAAATGTTGCCAGCTGAACGAGGCCTATTATAGTGTTGCCTGATAGCGTTACCTGATAATGTTACCTAGTATAGTGTTACCTGATAGTGTTGTTTGATACTATAGTGTTGCCTGATAGTGTTGCCTGATAGCGTTACCTAATAATGTTACCTAGTATAGTGTTACCTGATAGTGTTGTTTGATACTATAGTGTTGCCTGATAGCGTTACCTGATAATGTTACCTAGTATAGTGTTACCTGATAGTGTTGTTTGATACTATAGTGTCTGATATAGTGTTGCCTGACATAGTGTTGCCTGATGATGTTACCTAGTATAGTGTTACCTGATAGTGTTGTTTGATACTATAGTGTTGTCTGATATAGTGTTGCCTGACATAGTGTTGCCTGATAGTGTTACCTGGTTTAGTGTTGCCTGATATAGTGATGCCTGATATACTGGTACCTAGTATAGTGTTACTTGATAGTTTTGCCTGATAGTGTTGCCTGATATATGAAATTTAATTACTGTTATTTTTGTTTTACTATGAGAATCAAGAAGAAGCTTTAAGCGATAGATCAGTTCCTGGTCACGGCAGATACATTAAAAGTTGAAAGTGTTGGGAAAGTTGGAGGAATGGATGTAATTGGTTGTGCTTGTTAGTGACGAAGGATGGGTCGTTAGTTAAGTGTTGGGTTGTTAGTGTTATGTTGCCAGATGTGTGTGTGTGTGAGGAGATGTGTGTTGCCAGATGTGTTTTAGTGCCAGATGAAAGATAATTTAACTGTTGGTTGGTGAGTGAAATGTAATGTATTGGCTCTATGATATTTTGCATTTGTTAGATTTTCATTGAATTATATTTTGTGATGTCATATGAATTATAGTCAGTGTTGCCAGATGAGTGACGTCACGAGGGATGCTTTAGTGAGTTAACAAATGACTGATGATTTGTAGTGGAAGAGGAACCTGATGTCTTGGACCCCCTCCCCCTCCTTTCCCTGACCGCTTCTCCCTACCCTCCTCCTTCCTTCTCCACCTCATCCCTTCTTCCCTTCTCTCCCTCCGTTCTCCTTTCTACCCCTACACCCCTTCCCCTCTCCCCCTCCCCTCCTCCCCCCCTCCCCTCCTCCCCCCCTCCCCTCCTTCTAGGTTCGACATTGCCCTTTACAGGCCATTACCCATAAACTAACAGGTAGTCCCCACTACTCCCTCCACCTCCCCTCCCACACTACTCTCTCCCACTACTCCTCTCCCCTCTCTCTCCCTCCCCTCCACACACTACTTCCCCTCTACTCCCTCCTCACACACTACTCCTCCCCTCACACTACTCTCCTCTCCCCTCACACTACTCTCCTCCCCTCCCCACCTACTCCTCCCCTCACCTCCCTCCCCCTCTCCCCTCCCCTCTCTTCTCTCCCTCCCCTCCCTACTCCCCTCCCCTCACACTATTCTCCTCTCCCCTCCCTCTCCCCTCCCCTCACCTATTCTCCCTCTCCCCTCCCACTCTCCTCCCCTCCCCTCCTCCCCCCCTCCACTACTCTCCCCCCCCTCTCCCCTCCCCTCCACACTACTCCTCCTCCCTCCCTACTCCTCTCCCCTCCCCTCACACTACTCTCTCCTCCCCTCACACTACTCTCTCCTCCCCTCACACTACTCTCTCCTCCCCTCACACTACTCTCCTCCCCTCACACTACTCTCCTCCCCTCACACTATTCTCCTCCCTCACACTACTCTCCTCCCCTCACACTATTCTCCTCTCCCCTCATCAATGTTTACCTCCCCGCTGTCTGGGTGAATCATCTTGGCTCCTGTAATAATAATAACTCGTATGATGGACGAGTCTGCTGTTGGCTAACTTGGCCTTGTGTTCTTTATCACTGTATCTTTTAATTTATTTATTTATTCATTTATTTATTTTGTATTTATTTTCTTATTTGTTGACTTATTTATTTTGTATTTATTTATTTATTTATTTATTTAATTATTATTTTTTTATTGAGACAAGATATAGGTGCTTTTGTGTGTGTGTGTGTGTGTGTGTTTTTAATAAATTTTAGGTGGTATTGTGTTTTAAAATCGTGGTCTGTGTTTGGATTATGGAAAAATAAGTGTAGTTGCCTTAGGTAAAACATGGATGATGATTTATTTTTAATAGGGGTAGAAAACAAATAAAACACGGTCTTTTTTGTATATTTTTGAGTAAGACAAGTTAACCCCTAAAATTGATCATTGACCACATTAATTTGCAGTTAAACAGAAAAAAAAAAAAAAACACACACACACACACACCAAAACGCGCAAAATCATCCATCATTCAAGTTAGAAGAGGCGTTGGTCCAAACAAATATACAACCCCAAAAAACAGACTTGTGTTTGGGTTGATAAAAAATGTTTGTTTGTGAGGCAGATTGTGTGGAGGTGGTGCCCAGGTATGAGGTCTCATCCACAACTTGGGGAATACATAACACAGTGTATACACGGTCATGGTTGGGTGGTTGGCTTAGGTGTCTCGGGCGTCAGGGGAAAATTCTCGACAAAAAAAAAATACATTGTCAACATATTTCTGCTTTCATTTTGTCACTTACGGTGTTACTTTTCGCCAGCGTTTGTCACTGGAAATGTTTGGTGCTTGGTAGGGAGGGGTAGAGGAGGGGGAGGGGGTGTGATGTGAGGAGGGGGTGTTTTAGTCACGTGCTCTAGAACAGTGTTACCGCGGGCACTCACTAGATGGCTTCCCTCTCTATCCCATAATGATAAACTTAAGAAAAATTACGCCAGACGAACGTTCGCCTGTTGTACACATACCATGGTGCTGTATTATAACACGAAATTGGTAGTAAAGGTTTCTTGTGTCTATTGATAAGAAAACGGTTAATTAAGGTGTTCTCTGTACTATTGTGATACTGTTTTGGACGGTAGGTACCTCTATAGTGTACTTTATGTGAACCAAGATGACACGTGCTGACCTACCCAGTGAAGGGAAGGAAGGATTTATCTTACTGTGCGACCCTTTGAGAGATCATCTTTATGTTGTAGCTGGAGTGAGGCAGGAAGATGTCTTGATTTAGATAAAGATGTTATACGTACAGCACCAATCTCTCAGACTTTACCCACCTGTGAGGTAGTGTGTACATTATGTAAACCAGGTAGAGGAATTCTCAACTTTCCTCTCATGGGAGATAATTAACTCAAACTCTTTTTTAAAATCTACGTTTGTGTCGTAAGTCAAGTTAAGGCAAGTTAACACATTGTCGAGTCACTAGTTAGGAGGAAACTTTGTCAATTTAGCTTAGGAGGAAAATTTAACCTACGAACCTTGGAGAATCTACCTTGGTGTTGTAGCTTGTGTGATTTAATTGGATACATTCTCGCCTCTCTGTTAAGGTGACAAATTTACCGTAACTTTCCCGATCGTTTGAGAATTTTAACGTCGTGGCAATAGAAGAGGGAACCGGTTTGATAACGTCTTCGAGTCGTTACTTGTACGAGACCTTGTTGAATCCACCTTTTGAATCGTATCTTAAGGTCGTTCTCACAGCTTCAGCCAAGGAGGAGGGAAAGAGAGGGGGAAGGGGAGGGAGAGAGAATTAACCCAAGGAGCTTTTAAAATTTGGACCTTGAGTAGACATCATAAGGGTACAAGCTGCCCCCTTCGTCCTTTTATAAGTTGTGTGATCAATACTCGAGGGCGAGAGAAGAGCTGGAGGTCGAGTATTACCCCCCACACTTCCCCATTCCTCCCCCACCCCTTCCCTAACCCCCCCTCCTCCACCCCCCTCCTGCGGAACACCCGATTAAAAGTTGAAATTGTAGGGAAAGTTACGAGGAGGATTTCTAATTGGCGGAGGTTGTTAGTAGGGAGAGGTCGTTAGGCTGTAAAGTGTTGAGGTGGTTGTAATGAGGGAATGGTCGCTGGGTCGTTAGGTAGTTTGGGATGAATCGTTAGGTAGTTAATAGTATAAAGTTGTTAGTGACGTGGTTGGGATGAGTCATTAGGATAGTTAGGAATTGTTAGTAACTAGTTGTCTATCTCCCTCATTCTCTCTTCCCATACCTCACCTCCCCTCCTCTCTCCCTCCCTCCCTCCCTCCCTCAATACCGTTCCTCCTCTCCTCTCAGTACCATTCCTCCCTCCCTCCTCCTCCTCCTCCTCCTCCTCCTCCTCCTCCCTCCCCTCCTCCCCTCCTCCTCCCCCATCCTCCTCCCTCCCCACCTCCTCCTCCCTCCTCCCTCCCCTCCTACTCCTCCCCCTCCTCCTACTCCTCCCCCTCCTCCTACTCCTCCTCCTCCTACTCCTCCTTCCTACTCCTTCCTCCTCCTCCTCCTTCCTCCTCCTCCTCCTCCTCCCTCCTCCCTCCTCCTCCTCCTCCTCCCTCCCTCCCTCCCCCTCTCCTCTCTCTCCCTCCCCTCCCCTCTCCTCCCTCCCTCCTCTTCTCCCCTTCTCCTCTCCCCTCCTCCCCTCCTCCCCTCTCCTCCCCTCTCTCTCCCTCTCCTCCCTTCCCCTCCTCCCCCTCCTCCCCTCTCCTCCCCTCTCCTCTCCCCTTCCTCCCCTCTCCCCTTCCCTCCCTCTCCCCTTCTCCTCCCCTCTTGCCAGGCGTGGCATCTGGCGGGCTCTGTGTGTCAGTAATCAAGTTAATCCAGCCTTTAACACCTTGTCGAGGCCTCACTCCCCGACGCTGATGCTCCTACACCCTTGTTGACTCGTGTGTGTGTGTGTGTGTGTGTGTGTGAGAGAGACGGTATTACACCTTGTATATACCAGTACAGTACCACACCCTGACACAAGTTCTGATACACGCTCGATAAGCGCTTGTTAACTCGTGTAAGTCCAAATTTTGTGTGTGTGTGTGTGTGTGTGTGTGTGTGTGTGTGTGTACACGCTTGTTAGCCCTAGAGCCTAAATTGAAAGTGTGTGTGCGTGAGTATAGTTCTTGTGGTTTTGTGTATGTATTGGTTGTGCGACTTCGTGTGTGTGTTTTTTTTGTGTATTTGTTTTGTGTGATTATTTGTTGTACGTTAGTTTGTGGGTCATCTATATTTTTGTGTTTTTTTGCGCGTGTATTGTTTGTCTTTTAAATTTTTTGGGTGTATATATTTGTTCTTTATGTGGGGACGCGCGTGCGTGTACTGTATTAGACAAAATTGTGTGTGGCAGCCAGAGAGAGGAGGCATCGTTTACTACCTGAACTCTCCCCGGTGAGGTGAGTGGTGGTGGCCAGGCAGGCAGGTGTGGAGGTGGTGGCCAGGCAGGCAGGTGTGGAGGTGGTGGCCAGGCAGGCAGGTGTGGAGGTGGTGGCCAGGCAGGCAGGTGTGGAGGGGTGGCCAGGCAGGCAGCCAGGTCACCACTACCACAATTAAAGTCGGCAATAGCACCATCACTCTCACCAGCACTCTGAACAACCACCACCACCACCATGAACTACCATTGCCAATATTTTCTATCACCACCACCAGTACCCCACAGCAACAACCCCTATTTACTACACCACACCACACACCACACCACACCACACACCACCACACCACCACTAATCTGTGACTGACGAGCCGAGAGAAAATATCCTAATACCAATATCTGAGACCATTATCCCCACGACTGTCACTTGCATCACCACCATTATTTCCAACTCTCTTTCTCCCCTTCCTCCTCCCCACCCCTTCCTCCCCCTCCTCTTAATACTCCCTCCCCACCCAGCCCCACACATGCAAGCAAAGTGGACCCAAGTGAAGAACGATTAAAGAAACGCCTGGGCAGAGCTTGATGGCTGCTGTCGGCCCCAAGATGAATATTGGTTTAGTCTGATTCTGATTTACCTGGAGGGGAAAGTTATTTTTTTATTTATTTTTTTTTTTTTTGACGTTGATGGTTTTGGTTTTCTGATTTTTGTTTTTGTCTGTCTGTCTGTCTGTCTGTCTGTCTGTCTGTCTGTGTCTGTCTGTCTGTCTGTCTGTCTGTCCTTCCGTCCATTTGGGAGCATTTGTGTCCTCGATACAAGTGGAATATTGGATTTGTGTGCTGCTCATTTCCGGTGATTGGAAAGTTGGGCCAATTATTCGAGGAGGACAATTATACGGTGAACGAGTGCCGATTATACGTTCAACGAGTGCCAATTATACGGTGAACGAGTGCCTGTTATACGGCCAATGAGGAATTATTCTATAGTCTGTCACATGCAGCGGTTGATGTTAGATTATTTTGGGCAATTGGCTACTGTGTTCTGCCTTGGCTGTTTCTGACGTGATACAGTGAAGTGAGGAGGAGAGGTTGTGGTAGGGTTGTGATGGGGATGTTGTGAGGGGGATGTTGTGAGGAAGTGGATTGTGGTGGGGGGTGTTGTGAAGTGGTGTGTTGTGAGGGGGGTGTTGTAAGGGTGGATTGTGGTGGGGGTGTTGTGAAGGGGTGTGTTGTGAGGGGTGTTGTGGTAAGTGGATTGTGGTGGGGGTGTTGTGAAGGGGTGTGTTGTGAGGGGGTGTTGTGATTGTGGTGGGGTGTTGTGAAGGTGTTGTGAGGGGTGTTGTGGTGGGATTGTGTGGGGTGTTGTGAAGGGTGTGTTGTGAGGGGGTGTTAGGATTGTGGTGGGGGTGTTGTGAGGGGGATGTTGTGAGGAAGTGTTATGGTAAGTGGATTGTGGTGGGGGTGTTGTGAAGGGGTGTTGTGATGGAGGATTTTTAAGGGTTGTGGTGAGGGAATGGTGATGAGGGTGTTTTAATGATGGTGTTGTGAGGGGAGGGTTGTTTTCTGTGCTTTGTTTACTGTTTTTTTAACCTAATCTAACCTAACCTAACCTAACCTAACCTAACCAAACCTAACCTAACCTAACCTACTCGTATCAATGTCGAGTTAGATATTTTTCCCTTAATTTTTACGATAGTTTGAAAATACTGTTTCCAAAAAGATGAATGAGATTAATTTGCGTGCAGGAAAATTAAAACTTAATTTATTAGGAAGTGGATCTCTTGTCGTATGAATTTATTAAACAATTGCCGCTATAGATTAAATTTTCTATTTTATTTAATAGGAAAATCTTGTTTTAGAATTTTTTTTAATCGGGAAATTTAAGATTTTTAGGAAGGTAATATTGTAGGGTTATTTTTTAAGGAAAATTAGTTTGACGGGAATTATCCTTTGGGACGTTTATATTGTAGGGAAATTTAATTATCTAATAGGGAAATTTATATATTTTGTAGGGAACCTATTTTATGAAATTTATATTCTAGGGGAATTTATACTTTTAAGAAAATTACTTCATAGAGAAAAAAAAATAGAGAATCTTATATATTAACCAGATAATTTTTTAAAGGGAAAATCACCAGCAGGGAAAACAATTATAAAATGACAATATTGTGTTGTCATAGGGACGAGTATTACGGCTGAGCTCATCAAGACGTACCTCCTGGTGTCTAGTTTAAACACCTTGATAATTCATGTTGTTAATTACGTCAACATCATTAGAGGCAGCGGGGCACAGAAATAATAATGGAGGTAGGGAAAAAACCCGTGATGATTATGATGATTTTTTTTGAGAGAGAGAGAGAGAGAGAGAGAGAGAGAGAGAGAGAGAGAGAGAGAGAGAGAGAGAGAGAGAGAGAGAGAGAGAGAGAGAGAGAGAGAGAGAGAGAGAGAGAGAGAGAGAGAGAGAGAGAGAGAGAGAGAGAGAGAGAGAGAGAGAGAGATCAACACCTCGCACGTAATATTTGTTGAGTTTGTTGATTCATGCATACTTAAGCTCCACCTACTCTACCTGGTGTGTGTGTGTGTGTGTGTGTGTGTGTGTGTGTCCTAACCAAACCAACCTCTTAACCCAGCCACTCTCAGCCTCCCCACACCTGACCTTAACCTGACCTATACTGAACCGAAATGACACCAGCGGGTTTTGTGTGGAAATTCGGGTATTAGTTATGCACCTTAATTGGCCACTCAACTAAGTTCCTTTGCATGAATGGCCACTCTGGTGTTTTCTGAGATAAGTCCGTGGTTTTTGTTCCTACCTGTTTCTAAAATAAGCGAATATCCGGCGTTGTGTTACCTGAGAAGCTTACCTGCACAAGAGGGGCGATAACGTGTGTACGTGTGTGAGAGAGAGAGAGAGAGATTCTGCCTTGTTTGTCTTTCACTTTCTCCAGTTCCTTCTTTCCTCCCATCAACTCTCTCTCTCTCTCTCTCTCTCTCTCTCTCTCTCTCTCACATATACTTACCCGCTGGAGAGCTTGTGTGTTAATCTCCTAATGCCTGTTATTTGGAGAAGTAACAAACACACTGCAATCCGTGTTTAGCCGAAGCTTCAACCAACACAAGCATAGAGAGTCCTTAGTTTAACCCGGAGTTAGGGAGGAAGCTAGTGACGAATACTGTATTGTTTTCTGGTGGGGGTGAGTGATGTTGGCAGTGATGATGAAGGGGTGAGTTATGGTGGGGAGGCTGAGGGTTGGGGAGGGAGGAGGGAGAGTAAGCCTTGCCTTCTTTTAAATCATTACCAATAGGGTTTTTGGGGGGGGTGTCTAATTGAACGTACACTATCTAGTTCATTGCAAAAAAAATATCTGTTTTTATTTTGATGATGTTTGGGTGTGTGTGTGTTTTATGACCAAAGTGGATTAGTTAGATTTTATTTACTTTTGGACAGTTTCTCTTACGGGGAATATTCAGGAGTCTCTTTAGTCATTGGAAAAAAAAAAGATAAAAAAAAATTATCCGGTTTTCCGAGTTTTTTTATGTATGTGTTTTAACTCTTTCTCCTTCACTTACTCCCGTCATCGCTATTTACTCCACTTCCCTCCATCATCACTACCTCTCTACTCTCGTCTCTTCCTCCCTTCTAAGTGCCAGCAGCGTCAGTAGGTATAACACAAACACTGGTAATCCTGGGTTAAAAAGACTCGCCCTTGGACCATAATCCAGGTAGATTAACTAACTGGATTTAGACACAGGTAGATTAGCTTGACAGGTAATCCTCAGCAATCATCCAGATTTCCAGAGAAGCTTTAAAGTTAATTTGTCTGTGTAAGTGAGGATGAGGGAGTAGTCTTGATTGACTGACGGAAGCTGTTCAAAGATGGTCGACTTTATGGCGTCACAATTACACAGTGATTCAAATGTTATCCCTCACATGTGTAGAAAAATACAGCCGTCAGTCATGTCAGGGAAGGCGGGTATTGGGTTGATTTAAATGTAGCCCGTTATTGGTTCAGAAGGGTCCCAGTCCTAATAGATCCCAGTCCGATTAGGCCCCAGCCGTTTAAGGGTCTATTGAGACTGAGACCTATTGTGGGAATCTATTAGAACTGGGATCTATTAAAAATGGGATCTATTAGGACTGGAACACAGGTCACCAGTCACAGAAGGCAGAGCATCGACAATGGCGCGTGGTAGTGAAACGTGGTGGGCGGACTCCGTAGACTTTCACACGACCTCGGCCCTATAGTACTGCATGGCTGATGGATGTTGTTCGTCAGTCTTCAGCATTAAGGCAAAGTCTGTCTATTGATAAGGCGGTCTTAGTGTATTAGTCAGTTAGTGTATTCTTAATATTTTTGTTGTTCGTGTTCTTAATGTTCTTTTTGTTCTATATATATGTTCGTTCTGTTATTTACCTGAGCATTTATTGACCAATCATCTCTCAAGTTTTTAACCCTGGATACTTGTCCAATCACTACCAAGATAAAGGTACGTTGGGTAATCACTTGGAAAAATAAATCACATTTGATAATCCACGAAAGGACCAAAAAGGATCCCCCCCCAAAAAATAATAATCACATTTATCCACTTCGAGTAATTAATGCCAGTAATCAGAGTTAATTACATGATGATAACCTCAGCCACTTATAATCGGGAATGTAATATTTTAGATTACTGTCCTACTTCAGTGTAATTAATAACTGATGGATGGTGTGTGTGTGTGTGTGTGTGTGTGTGTGTGTGTGTGTGTGTGTGTGTGTGTGTGTGTGTGTGTGTGCGCGTTCGTTGTGTTTTTCTTCTTGAGCCCTTGCCCGTCTCCTACCTGTATATTGACGAGTTGGCACCTGCTGGAGGGTTGCCATGTTTTGTTTCTGTTATTGTTGTTATTATTGTTATTCTTAGTGTCATTATTAGATTTTGTATTATTATTTTATTATTAATTGGTGTTATTATTATCGAAGATTGGTGAGGACAGTTAGAAGTAATAAGGTAACATTGCTCGTAATTTTATTCACATACCTTGAAAATAATCCAGAGTATCATATTGTGATATTTAGCCCAACTACAATAACTCGCCGCTACATAACATGGACAAAAACCCTAAGTTGAAAGTATAAATCCGTACGTTAGATTACCAACTAAATTAATTAATACACAGATAAATATCAAAATGGCGTCGACAGTGCTTTGAGACTATACCATAACCAGACAACATGTTCTTCTGCGTTTCGTCACTGGGTTAACAATGCCCTTTGTATTTAACTCATTACCTTGAACCTTAACTAATTATCTGTAATCGGAAAAGAGAATATTTAACCCTAACTTAACCGCAGTTACAGAGGAAATGTGTAGCTTGAGTGGGACTTTGGGATTGGCATGCGACCTCCCCCTCCCCTCCCCTCCTCCTGGCTGCAGGTGTCGTAGAGGTAGACTGGGTCACCTGTGGATGTATTCATGGAGGGGGAGGAGGGTGGGGGTCGTGGACCTTTGTAACACCTGCTCACCTCTCAAACAGCTGCCAGCCACATGTGTAAGTTAGGACAGGTGGTGGTGAAAATATGCAGGTAAATGAAATCTCTGAATGTGTCTCTCTCTCTCTCTCTCTCTCTCTCATAATTAGAATTAGGTAAATGTCTGAGAATTGGTTAATTAAACGTTTGAGAGTTAGTTATATACATGAGAATTACATAAATGCTTGAGAATTATTTAAATCCCTCAGAATTAGCTAACTACTTGATTAGTAATTCATTGAGAATTTTACTTAAGAATTAGTTAAATAAAGCAACCATCTCTTGCTTAAGGTTCTTGATTTGGCGTTTTGTATTTAATTTCTTTGAGGTGTGGCGATCCATTTGATGTGACAGAAGTTGTATTTATTTATTTTTTTTTAGTTGTGATTTTTATAGTGTTAGGATATGTTGGTTGTTCTCGCTGGCGGTAAAGGAAATTAGATTCGCTTTACGTACTTTTTTAGTTCAGAGAGATTGTGTTTTGATTCGTTTAACGTCGATTCAACTTAAATGATCAATTGGAGTGATATTAACGTAGGTATTTATTTGGTGTTTGTGATTCACCTTACGTCAAACTTAAATTGTCGATTGAAGTGATTTTTTTTTTGTCTTTTGAGTGCATCATATACACTTGGGTTTGTGAAGTGCGTGAGTAATTGACTCTATATATGTGTGTGTGTGTCTCGTGTAGTTTGTGAGGTAAGGAAGGTGTATAGTAATGGTGAATTTCTGATGATTTTATGTTAAATTTTGATGTAGGTAGTGATATTTTTTTTTTTTTGCCGTGAGTATTTGGCGTGTACATGTGTTAGTAATAATTCAGTGGGTGATACATATTGGTCAGGTGTTAGTGGGTGATACATATTGGTCAGGTGTTAGTGGGCGATACATATTGATCAGGTGTTAGTGGGTGACACATATTGGTCAGGTGTTTTGGGGTGACACATATTGGTCTATACAGGTGTTAATGGGTAACACATATTGATTTATGTACAGGTGTCAATAATAATAATAATAAATGACACATATTAGCGTTAATATTGTTATAATGCAT
This sequence comes from Homarus americanus, assembly GCF_018991925.1. NCBI lineage: Eukaryota > Metazoa > Arthropoda > Malacostraca > Decapoda > Nephropidae > Homarus > Homarus americanus. The sequence goes on from NW_024731852.1 coordinate 10,784,411, forward strand.
AAGGGTATTAATCTATACAGTACAGGTGTTATCAATGAAACAACAAACACAGTAATTATTCCTAAGTTAATCACCATCTCTAATCACGTAGACAGTCAAGGTAGAATCACTCCTTCACCCACAACTAATCCACGAGAATCATCCTTGAGTCACTCCTGCACCCACAACTAATCCACGAGAATCATCCTTAAGTCACTCCTTCACCCACAACTAATCCACGAGAATCATCCTTGAGTCACTCCTGCACCCACAACTAATCCACGAGAATCATCCTTGAGTCACTCCTTCACCCACAACTAATCCACGAGAATCATCCTTGAGTCACTCCTTCACCCACAACTAATCCACGAGAATCATCCTTGAGTCACTCCTTCACCCACAACTAATCCACGAGAATCATCCTTGAGTCACTCCTTCACCCACAACTAATCCACGAGAATCATCCTTGAGTCACTCCTTCACCCACAACTAATCCACGAGAATCATCCTTTGAAGTAACATTTTCATTTGTATGATTTTTTTTCCCACCCAGAACGTGTGATATGTTATTTGATCTGGGTAAAGGCGCGAGGAGTGAATTAAGTGTGGATGTGGATGTCTCACGCCGAGTGGTTAGGAGTTGGTGAGGACAAAAAAAAAAGTTGTAATTTGGCTTTTCGGATTGAATTAGGATGATGTGAAGGGTCGTTTGATGTGACGGTATTTTTATTTTATTTTAGTCTCGTGATTTTAATTTGAATGCTAGGTGGTGTCGTTGTTTGTGTGTGGGGGGCGGTGTTTGTGTGTGTGTGTGTGTCGGGGGTGTTAGTGTTATGTATTTGCATATATGAGAGAGTTACACATTGGTAAATACGTGTTAATTATCTCATATAATATACAATAGAATGAACCTCATGATGGACTGTTTGACATTTAATTAGGAACAATTTAGGGGACATTTGTAGGTAGTAATTATTTCTCTGTTATGGGTCAAGGCACAAGGAATGAATTGCACTTTGATGATGATAATAATAATAATAATAATAATAAGAAGAAGAAGAAGAAGAAGATAGTAATATTAAGAAGAAGAAGAAGAAATATAGTGGATACTAAGAGAGAGAGAGAGAGAAATAGGTTTAATGGCTGATTTTCTCGGTTCATTGATTACGTAGGAGTTGTTACAAGCTTTGATAAGGGGGCAAAAATTTATGATTGAGAGTTTACTGATTCAATTACTACCTGTGTCTCGAGGGTTCGTTTGAAGAGGCGATCGTGTTTATTTTTATTTTATTTCCAGGTTGTAACTTTGAGTGTGTGTGTGTGCGTGTGTGTGTGTCACGTATATTTTGTGTCGGTTTAATGGTGTGGGAAATGGCTTAAATGCAAGTATCTTCGAGTGAATTTGCAGGTGTGTGTGTAGGTTTGTAGCAGGTTTTGAGGTGTGTAGCAGGTGTATTGGAGGTGTGCATTAAATGTGTAGCGTGTGTATGTGGTGTGTAACAAGTGTATAGGTGTATAACAAGTGTGTGTAAAGGTATGTAGCAAGTGTATAGGTAAATAACAAGTGTGTAGAAGTTATACAGCAGGTGGTGTTGTGGCTGTTAATGAGTCTCTCTCTCTCTCTCTCTCTCTCTCTCGTAACCAGTGTTGTCACCAGCCAGTTTATTAGTATGATATAATTACTTGATATTAATACTGCGCGGATGAATTGTAAATTATATTGGTTAGTGTCAACAGTGAGCAATCCAACACGCAGGGATTGTACCTGTGTGTGTGTGTGTGTGTGTGTGTGTGTGTGTGTGTGTGTGTGTGTGTGTGTGTGTGTGTGTGTGTGTGTGTGTGTGTGTGTGTGTGTGTGTGTGTGTGTGTGTGTGTGTGTGTGTCAGTCAGTTCATACACCCTTGGTCATTCGTAAGGCAAACACAACCGAGAAGTGATAAATTATGTCTTTGGCCACACAGGGAAGAAAAGAAGAAGAAAAAAAACTACCTCACCCGCAACACACGTCATCAGTCAGGTCGTGGAAGACGTATCGTATATAACACTGGGGGCTGACCTCTCTATTTCCCTCATTATCTTCCCTTTCCCCTACTCTCACTTCTCCCCTTACCCTAGTTCATTCCCCCTTCTCCTCACTCTCTCCTCCCCGTCTCTCTATCCCCCTTTCCTCAGCCTCTCCGCCTCCTCCCTCTCCCTCCCCTGCCCCCTCCCTCGCTCTCCTCCCTTACCTCCCATCCGTACCTTCTCTCCTCATCCTCCCCTCACCCTCTCCTCTCCCTCACCCTCTCCCTCCCCTCACCGTCTCCCACCACCCTCTCCCCTCAACCCTCTCCCCTCTCCCCTCACCCCGCCTTAAAAAAGAAGAAAAAAGTGCCTTTCATTCCGCCGTGTCGTGTTTGTGGGGTGACGTGGGTGATGGATAACAGCTCTGGGATTTCCCTGGGAGAATCACCTCACACACTCCCCCTTCCTCTCTCTCTCTCTCTCTCTCTCTCTCTCTCACACACACACACACACACTTTATCTCTCTCTCTCTCTCTCTCTCTCTCTCTCTCCTCTCTCTCTCTCTCCCTCCCTCCCTCCCCCTCACCCTCTTACACACACACACACACACACACACACACACTCCCTCACACCTGGTAATAAATTGCACCTCTCCCACGTGTGTCATTCAGGTGGGGTTTCACAGCTTCTTATCGGGATTTGATATATATATTCCTGGAGACGAGAGACCTGGAGATATGCCCCGAGAGACTAGAGAGATCGAGATATACCCCGAGAGATAGAGACATACCCCAGGAGACAGAGTTTGAGATAATCATTTGAATTTCACAGTAGTAAATCAAATAAATTTCAATACACTCAGGATCTCACGGGTGTAATTAGTAGTGACATACCTGTACAATGAGTATGGCTTACCTAGCCTTTTCCACATGTTCTCTCACCTGGCCTGATGGTGAGGGTGGGAGGGAGGTTGTGTTTATGGGTGGGTGTGACCAGGGTAAGGTGCTGAGGGTACGATGAAGTGGGTGTGGTGGTAAATGTATGATAGTAGGTGTGTGGTGGTTAGTGTGAGTGTGTGTGTGTGTAAGGTATTGTGTGTGTGTGATAGTGTGTGAAAGTGTGTGTGGTAGGTAACGAATCATTTACTCAGAGATAATATCCATAGAGCTAGCTGACGCAACTCACAAAGAGGAATCTGATACCTCCAGGATAAAAAAATAATAATTATTGAAATATTTCCCGTTTAGTCTAGCAACACAGTAACCATGGCGACGTCTTAAGTGCAATACAACTTTCACTTTAACGTTGTAAATGTTGGAAAAGTTTTATTATTTATTGGACACAAAGGAATAACAAAAGGTCACACCACAATGACTTCTGTTTTAGCTATAACATCAAAAGTCAGAAAGTGTCAGAATTTAAAGTGGAAAAAGTATAAGTGACGTAATAGATCCTCTTTTGTTTTTGGCTGTTTTTGTTTCGTATAGGTTTATAACAGAGATTCAGTAGGATTTTGTTCTTACGACTATAGTCATTTTGTTTTACGACAGTGTGTGAGAGAGGGAAGTGGGAGGAGTGCATATAAAGCAACCAGGTATATGTGGGAGGGAGGGGTGAATGCAGGTAAATAGACCAGGTGTGTGTGAGAGGGGGGGGGGGCGCGATGCAGGTAAACGGGTAGCAACAACTTTTTGCATCAAGTGAAGTCCCCCTCACCCCCCTCCCCTTTGGTGTGTGGTGGAGGTTGACAAATTGGCACACTTAACTCTACCGTAGGAATGTGAGGACAGTGTTGTACGTCTGTCTGTCAGTGTGTCGTGATAGTATTTTTGTTGACATAGTTAAATGCATTATGGTGGGGTGCTGTCGGTCCACTTGTCAGTCTGAATGTGTGTTAGTGTGTGGGTACATGTGTTAAGAGTAGGTTATTGTGTGTCCATTTGCGTGCGTGACATTGCATGCAAATAATAATAATAATAATAAACCATAATACACATATGGCCTAGTCATGAATTACACACACACACACACACACACCAACCCCCACACACCCAACCCAACCCAAGCCACTGTACCTGAGAAAGTATATACAACCACCACAAATTGTAACGGGAGAATAGTCGTCAAGAGGAACCCCCCCAACATGTGTCAGGTGTATAGCTTGTGTTTACGTCGTGGAGGACCAGCAAGGAGCACATATTCCCCCGTGATAGTGTAGGCGATAAAGTTAATAGACAGGATAGTGTTGACAGGTTGTGTGTGTGTGTGTGTGTGTCCCGTACCCCCAACACTCCCTCCTGCACATCAGAACACCGTAAATCAGATTAGCATATTCATCACCTGGGCAATAGTGGCAGAGTGGTGGTGTGTTGGTGATGTAGGCAGGGTGTGGTGGTGAATGGTGTGTTAGTGGTGGTAATGGTGTGTTAGTGGTGGTAATGGTGAAGGGTATGTTGGTGGTTGGGTACTGGTTGGTTTGGGGGAGATGGTGGTAAGGGTCAGTGGTGGTTGTGTGTGTGTGTTGCAGCACTGACACAGCATCAAATAAGATAGTGTGGTGTTCCCAGGAGGATGTCTGAGCGTGTACGTGACGTCTGGCTGAGCGGCTACTACATTCAACTCACAACCCAGAGGTCACTGGTTCGAGTTGGATAACATTAAGGGTCACGAGCGTTATGGCGTGTACAAACTTAAGTGTATTAAGTCACAGCCGAAGAACCAGGAAGAACCGGGGACGTTGAACCAGGTTATATGCTCTAAGGTTACATGATCTTGGCTGTTGTAAATCCTCGGTACTGGTGCACTGGTTGAGGGAGGTTCTCAGGTGAACTCCAGGTAGATCGTCAGGTGCTAGTCAGTGTTAAAAGTGGCGAGAATAAGAGTGACCTAGTTGTGTTGGACCGGTGAATCTTGTGTACGCTCATTTAAACCGGGCGTGGCGTGTTTCTGAGTTGTAACATGAACACGATATATAATTTAAAACCGATCCGATTTTTTTGGGGGCGGGCTGTGAGATGTGTTATTCCCAGTAAATCCTAAGACAATGACCGGTTCCAGGTTTTCCCTAAGTCGCAACAGCAAGAAGAACAAAATGAGAAGACTCGGCAAGATGAGAACTAACCCCAGGTGTTTGGGTACCCAGTAAATCCCTCCTAGTACCGGTATAAACTGGGCGTGGCAGGTCCCAGGTAGCCGGGCAGGAGCAAGATGCACCAAAGTTGAGATTGACGTTGGCGTGGCAGGAGGGAGGAGAAGGGGGGGTGGAGGACGCCTCGAACCTCCCCGGAGTCTCCCCAACCACCAAACTTTTGTCTCCTTCAGGCAGGACGAAGAACCCGTCCATCTGACCTAATTCCTGCAACCCCCACACCGCCCCCCCCCTACTCACCCCCTATTACTTTCCCCCTTCCGCTCATCCCTTCCCCACAACCCACACGACTCTCTCTTTTTCTCCCTCTCACACACACACACACACACCCACACTCACTCACTCACTCCTACATGCCAACCATCCATCTTTTTACTGCATTAGGGCGAGTTCCTTCTTCGTGTCCAGAGGCCACCTTGTGAAAAAAAGTTTAAAAAGAGGACTGGATTCCTTAACTCAAGATGGATCTGTTTAAAGAAATACGTCACCTTGAAACGCCTTTAAATTATTTAGTCACGGAAACGTACAGTAAAGTCTAGGAGTCCTTTATTTATCCTGGTGGATCTGAATGCCTAAGTCAGGGACCTTTCGTGTAAATTGGTGGCCTCGAATTCCGGTAAGTCAGGAAGAACCCGAATACATGTACTGATAAGTCAAAGGGAATTTATACAAATATCAGGAACAAATGTGAAAAGTAGATAGACTTGAATTTCCTAAGTCAGAGAGTCCTTTTTTTTATCCCCCCCCCCCTCCTTATTTAGACCCTTTTTAGGCCCTTCTCTTTTAGACAACTCCTTTCAGACCCCCCCTTTAGACCCCCGTTAATATATCCCCTTTTTAAATTACATTGACAAATACATAAATAATGCTCCTTTATTTTCATAGATGGCTCTTAAATCATGTCAACAGCCCTTGTATAATATTGCTTGACATTAATGTATTAAGCTAGAGGTCTCTTTTACACACACACACACACACACACACACACATGTAAGTCGGGGCCCTTTTGTTGACTAGTTGGGCCATAATACTAGTAGGAGTAAGTATTGTGTAGTAGTGAGGTTTTTGTATTTTTTTCTTCATTAAGGGACCCTAGGTTAATTGGATGACCTTGTAGTTTGGTAATTAGTTTGTGTGTGTGTGTGTGTGTGTCAGAGAGAGAGAGAGAGAGTCCTCACCCTCCCTTCCTACCACACCCCTCCCTCACTCCCCATCGTTCCTACCACAGCCATCCTTCCCTCTCCATCCTCCCGACCACACCCCTCCCTCATCATGCCATCTCCTCTCCCACAGTCTTAGAAAACGGGACCCATCATGTGTATATACTGTCCCACACAACTTGTTACGGATTTTTAAACTTCCTTATACGTTAGCCTTAAGTTCAAGATTATTCAAAGATTCTTGTACGGTAGGAAGGCTCTTAGGCTTGGGAGAATAGGTAGACGGCAAGTAGAGGTCTGTCTGTCTGTCTGTCTGTCTGTCTGTCTGTCTCATTATCTTGCCTTTGCCTGATCAAATTATAGTCAGTAATTCCTTTAAAGATTCATTTGGTAGATTTGCGTCGTAGGATTCCTTTAAAGATTCCTATGGTGGATTTACCTGTGAGGAGCCATAAGGGCGAGTGGTGTGGCCAGACTTCTCACGTCACCTTAAATCAGCGAGTTACTTACCGCACGGAGCCAGGTGAGGGATTTATGCAGTACATGGTCAAGGTAACGCCACACGTACATACACAGGCACACACACACACACACACACGCCACACACACACGCCACACACACACACACACACGCCACACACACACACGCCACACACACACACGCCACACACAGAGGTTCAGCGCCGCCAGTGTTTTAAAGCGTGGTGTTATTTTTTGTTCTCCATTTTCCTCTAAAATTCCGCTTTGTGTCAGGGACGAATAACTACCACTGTATCGGGTATCTGTTGTGACCTTCTGACCTGGTACCATCATGACCTGGTATTCTCGCGATCTGGTACCCTAAATAGTGCCATTGTGACCTGTTGCCCCTCGTGACCTGGTACCCTCGTGATCTTGGTACCATCGTGACCTGGTACCCTCGTGATCTTGGTACCATCGTTACCTGGTATTCTCGTGACCTGGTACCATCGAAATCTGGTAACCCTTAAGCCTGGTCGTGGTACCTTTGTGATCTGGTTGAGATAAATGAATCTTAAGGTGAAATAAGATGGTGGCAGGGGGGTGTGTGGTGGGTTGGGTTGGGTTAGGGTGGGGTTGGTTGGGTGGAGGGTTGGAGGGGGCCTAATGTTCCAAGTGATGCCAAATATTTCACTACACTGTAACTTGACGTGTTCTAGAGCCTGGCTGGGAATGTCTTGGTGGATGATATATATAATCTTATCATTTGTACTTGGAAATAACCTCGTGTCATTCCTAAGATCTTTACCACACACATCATCATCATCCTCACATGTACACATCACCATCAACACCATCTCCACATGCACACACTAGCATCAACACCACCTCCACGTACACACACACACACACTTACTCACTCACTCACTCACGAGGAATATTTCATTTTCAACTTAATGGAATTTTTAATTATATACTTGAGTGTCTTAATTGAGGGAGGATAATGGGGTCAGGGAGTCGTACATTTTTTATGAACCTTTGACACCTTCGACACTGTGACTCCGAGGACCTCCTGCAGCTGTTAGTGCCTGCTGGGGGAGGAGGTGCTGTTACTGCTGCTGTCAATTTTGGTGGAACTAGTGCTGTTACTGATGCTGTTTATGGTGTTACTGCTACTGTTGTTTCTGGTGGTGGTGGTGCTGTTGCTTCTGCTGGAGGTAGTGGTGCTGTCGCTTCTGCTGGAGGTGGTGGTGCTGCTGCTACTACTGTGGCTTCTGCTGACTGGAGGTGGTGATGCTGCTACTGTAGCTGTTCCTGCTTCTACATACCTCCTGCCTGCTGGTGGTTCTCGTCGCGGTCGTCACCTCCAAATTGGTTATTGATTTTCTTTCAATTATATCAGGTTTTCATCGTCATCATCATCAGTTGACAGTCGTAACCGAGAGAGAGAGAGAGAGAGAGAGAGAGAGAGAGAGAGAGAGAGAGAGAGAGAGAGAGAGAGAGAGAGAGAGAGAGAGAGAGAGAGAGAGAGAGAGAGAGAGAGAGAGAGAGAGAGAGAGAGAGAGAGAGAGAGAGAGAGAGAGAGAGAGAGAGAGAGAGAGAGAGAGAGAGAGAGAGAGAGAGAGAGAGAGAGAGAGAGAGAGAGAGAGAGAGAGAGAGAGAGAGAGAGAGAGAGAGAGAGAGAGAGAGAGAGAGAGAGAGAGAGAGAGAGAGAGACACTGTGTGTTGTTTTAATGATCCAGGAATGTTCTACTTGACATTCAGAGGTCACCAGCACCGTCCCGCGCCCTTGTTAACAACTTTTTCCATTCCGTGTTGTGTTTGATGCGGTTATAAATGTGTGTGTTTTTCCGGTACAGTAACTCGCTAAATATTTTTGATCACCTGTAACTTAGACTCTAACCCTCATCTGATGGTTAATATAGAATAGCCTAACCTAGTCATCCAGATAGCGTTAGGGAGTTTTAATAATCAGGTGAAATAAGCTGGGTGGCTAATCTTCATGTGATCCCCGAGACTACGCATTGAAATTTGTTATCCCTAAATTTGCTGAATCCTCAATAATGGTAATTTATGTGTTTCCTTCATTACACATTACCGTCATGATGCATTTTATATATTCATCCGTATCAACAGACTCCATGATGTGTTATTAATTAAGAAGAGAAGGAGCTTACCTGCTGACCCAGTGTGTTGTTAGTGTGTTAACGAAAAGGTGAAAACAAAAAAGTTTAACTTTTTGGTCTAGTGTTACCGTTTCCACGTGTGTCCCTGTGTACAATTTTGCGTGTCCACAAGTCGCCGTGTTCACAAGTTGCCGTGTTCACAAGTTGCCGTGTTCACAAGTTGCCGTGTTCACAAGTTGCCGTGTCCACAAGTCGCCGTGTTCACAAGTTAGGCAAAAATGGTAACCCACCAACACCACTACACATCCCCTCACTTACAGGTCGGTCATTAGTGGCGCAACCTTCTGTGTGTCACAAGACTTGACCTGACATGACTTGACTTGACGCCCGCTCCCCCTTCCTCTCTTCCCACTCGTCAATGTAGCTGATACCCTTCAACCCCCTTCCTCCACCTCCTGCCCCCCCTTGTCCTTTGACCCCCTGCCCCCTGACGTGTCTCGTACTCGACACATGTCCTCAGGTCTCCGTGTGTCCCCGATGATCAGTGGAATTAAGGCATTAATTAATCTTGCATCGTGTCGTGGGTTCGATGCCTTCTAGGACTGTTTTATTGCTGCGTTTGAGTCATTTTCATCTTAAAACTGATATGACTGATGGATGTTTCTGGTCGCTCGTGAGAATTTTTTTTCTTAACAGGAGTGACATAATGTAAACAATCACTAATTCATGGTTACCTTTGGCGTTTATAATCTCTGTTTACCTGGTGTTTACTTGGAGACTATTTTTGAGGTGGAGACGAGGTTTTGGGGGTCGTTCTCCTACCCACCATGAGGACGACCTGATCAACCAGATTGTTTATGTTGCCGTCTGTTATCCTGTTATAATCACTGTTGTCTGGTTAATCAAGAACCTTTGAAGAAAATTAGTCTGTTGGTCCAGGTCACATAATGGAGTCTCTTCCTCTACTCTTTTAAGTTTTCTGGGGAGTAATTTTCTGTCCGCATCAAGACACCACGTGATTATACCTTCATTATTTCAATTTGATAAACACAGAGGTCAACTACCCAGGGGCCTTGGCTGTTATGATTACAGAGCAGTGTGTCGGGTGTGGGGGGGGAGGGGACTGAGTCATTCGTCCTCTCAACTAGATCTCGGTCACTCGTCCTCTCAACTAAATCTCAGTCACTCGTCCTCTCAACTAGATCCCAGTCACTCGCCCTCTCAACTAGATCTCAGTCACTCGTCCTCTCAACTAGATCTCAGTCACTCGTCCTCTCAACTAGATCCCAGTCACTCGCCCTCTCAACTAGATCTCAGTCACCGTTCTCAACTGAGATCTCATCATAGATCTTCTCAACAGATCTCATCCTCGTCTCAACTAGATCTCAGTCACTCGTCCTCTCAACTAGATCTCAGTCCACTGTTCCTCTCAACTAGATCTCAGTCACTCGTCCTCTCAACTAGATCCCAGTCACTCGCCCTCTCAACTAGATCTCAGTCACTCGTCCTCTCAACTAGATCTCAGTCACTCGTCCTCTCAACTAGATCCCAGTCACTCGCCCTCTCAACTAGATCTCAGTCACTCGTCCTCTCAACTAGATCTCAGTCACTCGTCCCTCTCAACTAGATCCCAGTCACTCGCCCTCTCAACTAGATCCCAGTCACTCGCCCTCTCAACTAGATCTCAGTCACTCGTCCTCTCAACTAGATCTCAGTCACTCGCCCTCTCAACTAAATCTCAGTCACTCGTCCTCTCAACAGATCCCAGTCACTCGCGCCCTCTCAACTAGATCTCAGTCACTCGCCCTCTCGCTTCAGATCTCCACTCGCCCTCGCTAGATCACGGTCACTCGTCCTCTCAACTAAATCTCAGTCACTCGTCCTCTCAACTAAATCTCAGTCACTCGTCCTCTCAACTAGATCCCAGTCACTCGCCCTCTCAACTAGATCCCAGTCACTCGCCCTCTCAACTAGATCTCAGTCACTCGTCCTCTCAACTAGATCTCAGTCACTCGTCCTCTCAACTAGATCTCAGTCACTCGCCCTCTCAACTTAGTCCCCCCAAGGCCAGCTCAGCCTCAGTATGCCAGGGACAGAAGAGCGCCAGGCAGAACAGTTTAAATGTAATGTGATACTCGTCTGGCGGCGTAAAACTATATCAATTTTTAATATATACCAGGTGATAATTATAACACCTGGATAATAAGTTCTCATGTCCCTCGTTCAGTTGATAGTTTATTGATACTTAATATTTATGTGCCCTGTGTATCTTTGCTTTACTGTTGGTGTAGATTTTGTGTTTGTGATACTGACCTGTGATGTTATAGTGAGGTGTATACGTGGTGATAATATTGAGGTGTGTACGTGGTGATAATAGTCAGGCCTTGTACGTGGTGATAATAGTCAGGCCTTGTACGTGGTGATAATAGTCAGGCCTTGTACGTGGTGAGAATAGTCAGTAGAGTGAGGGGCGATATGATAGATGTGTTTAAATTGAAGTCAGGGCTAAACAAAGGGGACATAACAAAGGTACTCAAACCATCCAACCAGGAGCGAACTCGTTACAATGGCTTTAAATTAGACAAATTTAGATTTAGGCGCGAGATAGGTAAACATTGGTTTGGAAATACTGTATAGTAGTGGATGAATGGAACAAGTTACCAAACATCATCATTAACTCGAATACGCTGGATAGCTTCAAAGGATGGATGGGTATATGAACGATAGGGGTTGGGTGTAAACGGGACTGCCCAGTATGGGCCAATAGGCCAGCTGCAGTTTCCTCCATTCTTATGATCTTTGTACGTGGCGATAATAGTCAGGCCTTGTACGTGGTGATGGAAGTACAACACAGGACAAACAAACCCCCACGTCCTCACCCTCTCGTAACCAATTCCCTCATGCAGTCCAATTCCCAGTCATTGTGCTTCATCAAACACCCCCACTGTGCATAAACCCGCACGTTAAATTCCTCGAATCCGTGAGCGTTCATTTAGCCAATGTTCGTATCTGATCGACGAGCTCTTGTCAAATCCAACATGGCGTACGTATCCTTGTTTGATGACGTCACCGATAATAACAAAAGAAAATAAGATACCCATAATAGTCGCTTGAAATACAGTACATTAAAAATACAGTAACTTAATACAGTGTTGTGAGCATTACAAAATTGTGATGTAATATGGCCGCTCTATAATAATCGATACAAAATACAATGGTGAAATATGGTGCACGTTGCAATGTAATTTTATAGTCTACCACAAGACAAAATACAGTGATACAGTATCTATTTCTGAGAAGGAAACAATAATATGAAAAATATTGACCTTCATGCTGATCAGAAATAACTGGTTGACACTACATGTATACGACTGACTGACTGACTGTGATTGACTGACTGACTGCGTGATTGCCTGACTGACTTTGTGATTCTCTGAGTGACTGACTGACTGACTGTGGGTTTACAATACCTTCCCCCCCTCCTCGCTGGACGGAAAATCTCCACAACCCTTTAGCTCCGCCTGACTCGTTGGTTCACCCCCTCTCACCTTGTTCCAGGATCGTGGGTTCGAGATTTTTACAAGAATTTAAAGGTGCATACTTGTGTTTGTGCAGCATTGTATAATGAATATTTGATGGGGCTGGTGTGTGTGTGTGTGTGTGTGTGTGTGTGTGTGTGTAAAAAAGTAGTATGGTCACGACACTGGTAGTGTTACACAATATAAAACCCTCCCCTCCTTCCCTACTCACCCCCTCCCTCCTCACCCTCCCCTTCCCCCCTCACCCCCCCTTCCCCCCTCCACCCCCCCCTCCCCTCCCACACCCTCCCTCCCCTCACCCCCTCCCTCCCCACCCTCCCTCCCTCCACCCCCTCCCCTCCTCCCCCTCCCCTCTCCACCCCTCCCTCCCCCCTCCCCTCCTCCCCCCCTCCCCTCTCCTCCCCTCCTCACCCCCCTCCCCTCCCTCCCCCCTCCCCTCCTCACCCCCCTCCCCTCCCTCACCCCCCCTCCCCCCCTCACCCCCTTCCCTCCTCACCCCCCTCCCTACTCACCCCCTTCCCTCCTCACCCCCTCCCTCCTCCACCCCTCCCTCCCTACCCCTCCCCTCCTCCCCCCCTCCCCTCCTCACCCCCTCCCTCCTCACCCCCTCCCCTCCCTCACCCCCTTCCCCTCCCCCCCCACTTCCCTCCTCACCCCCTCCCTCCTCCCCCCTCCCCTCCTCACCCCCTCCCCTCCCTCACCCCCTCCCCTCCCTCCCACCCCTCCCCTCCCTCCACCCCTCCCCTCCTCCACCCCCTCCCCTCCCTCCCCCCTCTCCCTCCCACCCCCCTCCCCTCCCTCACCCCTCCCCTCCCTCCACCCCCTCCCCCACCCCGTGTCTGCTTCACATTCTCTCACCTCTTCTATTCTTTCCCATCGTCATTATTTGTCTTTGTTTTTTTTAATATTTTTGTTTCCTATTTTCTCTTAATCTTCTGGGGTTTTTTTCCTCTTCTCATTTCTTTATTATATTTTCTTAGTTTTCCCTTGTTTTATTTTTTATAATTTCTTGTTTTGTTTTTATTTATATCTCTTTATTTGTTGTGTTTCGTCTATATTCTTTTTTCTTTATCGAGTTTCTCCTTTGTCCGTTATTCCAATTTTCATGTTTTTTTATTTATTTATATATTTTTTCCATTTTTCCTTTTTAATCTTTATCCTCTTCACGTTTTCTTTTTTTTCCTTATTTTAGTTTATTAATTGTTTTTATTCTTTTTATCTCTATTCTTCCTGGTTTCTCCTTCTCCTTCTCTCTTACGCTTCACCTACTCCTTCCCCCATCCTCCTCACCTACTCCCCCTCTCCTGCCCTCTTCCTCTACTCCTCCTCTCCATCTCCCTCATCTTCCACTTTCCCTGTCCTCCTCCCCGTCCTCCTCTTCTCCTCCTCCTCTTCTCCTCCCCCATCATTTTCCTCTTCCCGTCCTCCTCTCCTCCCTCCCTTCTCCTCCCTTCCCCCCTTCTTCAATGGACGAGAATTATACTTTTTTTTGTCCTTTCGAAAAATGTGGGAGATGGAGAAATTGAGGACGTTATCTCTCTCTTTTTCTCTCTCACTCACTTTATCTGTCTTTCTCTATTCATCTTCTCTTGCTTTGTGTGTGTGTGTGTGTGTGTGTGTGTGTGTGTGTGTGTGTGTGTGTGTGTGTGTTTTCTCTTCGGTGGGAAATATTTTTACGCAGGATTAAATCGGACGTTTTAATACCATGTTCAGTTCCTGCTCATCGTGTTCAATTCATTGTTCAGGTCGTTCACTATGTTAAAATTGTGTTCGTTCTATTAAATCCTTGTTCAGCATTGATCATTGTGTTGAGGGCCATGTTCACTGTTTTAAGCCTTTGTCCAGGTCGTGTTCATCCAGTGTTCAGCCAGTGTATAACATGTTCATGGTGGTAGAGCAGGAGAGTAAAGGTGGCCGGTCTTTACACACACACACACACACACACACACACACACACACACACGAACTACAGGTACATTTTCAACACAGACACGAAACAACCACACTCAATTTACATTCTGTTTATTCAAGTATTTATTTTTTTTACGACCTTGTAAATGTTGCGCGAATTTGAATATTTTTCGTTAATATTCATCTGTAAAAAACAAAAAAAAATATATGCTTGTAAAATATAATACCCTTTACGTGTTATTTATACAATATTACTCTTGATGTACCTGAGTGTTGATGTGCTAAGATTAAGGTAAAATAGTCTGGGGTGAATTATTGCCACGTTTTCTGTTTCGTCTTCCGTTTTTTTCATATTATTTTTGGTTAAATTGAATAGGATTATTTTTATTAGGGTTTGTTGTTATTATTATTGTGTTTTATTATTGTTGTTGTTGTGTATCAGATATGTATTACCTCTCTGTAATGTGAATACTGGTTGGAGTTTGTGAAAAAATTGATAGGGGTTTGTGGTTTTGTAGTGATGGGTACACACACACACACACACACACACACACACACACACACACACACACACAGGTGCAGTAGATTATGGTGCGTGATATTAGGTTGTTAAGATGCAAGAGGGAGGTGGTGCTGGTGGTGGTGAACAGCAGGCAGGTGGGTAGTGAGTCAGTCACAGGTGTACACTGGTGAAGGAGACACCTGTTCTCGTCCAGGTGTGGACAAGAGTGACTCAAATATGACAAGAATAGTAATAGTCTCACTAGGACGCGAATCTGTCTGCCAACAGCTGTACCGAGTGAAGACCAATTGTCCTTATTGGGATTGTGTATGATGGGGTCAGAGGTCAAGCTGATTTAACTGGTTTGTGTTATGTAATAGGACTGTGTTATGTATTAGTGGTGATACGTTGACACTGTTTTCAGGTATACATAGTCCAAGAAAACTGACGCAAATGAGGCGAGTCCATGGTTCGTTCAAGATGTTTTATATACAACCATAAGTAAAAGTTCTTCACACTTGTGTTTGAAGCTGTACCAAAGCTGTGGGTAGAAAAATAAGTTTGGACTTTCGTTCCAGAAGCTCTAATGTGATGGGGTGTAAAGGGACTTGGAGACTGTACTGTATATACTTTGTCACACTTACAGCGTTGAGCCTTGAAGATAAGTGGACACCCTTAAACTAAACTTAACCAGATCAATATTGACAAGAGCTGTTTACGCAAATGGACTAAGTGTGATAGGTACGTTAGTGGTCACATTACGACGCTAAACTGTGTAGAATTATACACTGATGAGATGGGCTGAGTAGTATGAATAGCTCTTGTTTATTCACTCTTACTGCTTTAATATATATTTACTGCAGTGGTGTTCACTTGTCCATTACAATGAATCCAATATCTACCTGTCTTACCTTGTCGCTTCACACAGGCCAGCATCACTCACCAACTGTACACCCTTCCTTAACCCTTACATTGCTCAGGATTCCCCTCAGCTGAATAAAATCGTCTAGCGTTAGCCAAAATAATAATATTAAAGTCGCTCATAGTACTTAGAGGGTTAAAAAAGGACATTTGACAATAAAGAGTTAGTATTTATTGATGGAGCTGTTACTTACGGTTACGTTCAAGTTAACATATTATTAACCCTTCAATATTGTTTTTGGTTGGTAATTGGGAAGCAAATATGAGCCCGGGAGAGAGGCGGGTTGAGCGCACAGGGGACGGGCGAGGGGTGGTGGTGGAGGAGGAACACGTGTTAGTGGCTTCTTTTAATGCACCAACTGGGTGGAATTACTAGGCAGGTTCCCTGGAGACTGACTGTGGCCACCTGTGTGTGAGGCTCTTACTCTTTACAGTGACTAACAGTGACTTAGTGGCTGAATTTTTTGTGTACACACACACACACAAACACACACACACACACGTGCACAAACACGTGTGGAAATGTAACAAGGTATATTGGAAACATAATTATATTAAGGCTGGCACAACATTCCGCAGCACAAATTGAGCAGCAGACAATAGTTCCATGGCCGAGTCCGTTTATAGTGTTAGGGCGGCCAGTGTTGGACCATTGATGAACCTCACACCTCTGTTATGTTTGTGCTCTTAAAGTATTCAAGTAACTGAATATGAAAATAGCGTGACTCATATTACAGAAATAACAGAATATTATTTTAGCGCGGGTGTTAGAGAAATAGTATATATAGTCTTTTAAAGCGGATATTACAATAATTTCACTACAACAGGTGTAGGCGACAGGTGTTAAAAGGTGTGGCCAGCTATATAAAGGTTGGTGATAAATACAATATTGCTCTCTTTCAACCCGTCAAAGCAAATAACACAATTAAGGTATGTTTTTTGTCTTTTTTCAGGTGAGTGTTGATGGCAGGTGGGGCCCGTGTACCTGCACTCCTGACTGTCTGGCTGGCTGAGTGACTGTGTATCAAGGTGAGTGACTGTGTCTGACTGAGGGACTATGTTTTTTGAGTGACATTCTGCTTGAGTAACTGTATATGGTTGTCTGACTGACTGGTTGGACTCGGCTTTCAACGACAGTCAGTTACCACTACAAGGAGGCTCTCACAGTAAGTAACAGTCTTTCAGTATAGTAGTATGTACCTTGATTTACCACTTCACTCATAGGTAAAAAGCAACGGCAAAAGTTCGCTTTGTTACAACATCTATTTACTTTTGAACAAAGACAACGGTTGTAGGTAAAGAAACAATAAATTACTGTTATTTTGAACCAGTTGGAATTGCTGTTGGCTGGAGCCAGATGGAATTACTGTTAGAGACAACAGTTGTAAGAAAAGAAAAACACCCGTTTACTGTTAGCCAGAGACAACCGCTGTGGGATAACTGCTACACACATTTGGTTCCATCCACCTCACTGCCGGAGGCTCTCTTGTTATGGGGAGGTTTTCCAGGACACAGACTTCGGTGATTAGAACCGTCCAGTCTCTTGTGGGAGTTGTTTTACCGGGGGCTGGACTGGGAGAGAGGCAGGAAGAGAGGTGTGCTGGAATGGGAGGGAGGGAAGTGTGCTGGACTGGAAGGGAGGGAGGGGCGTGTTTTGAAGTGGTGGACGTCAAGATGGTGGTGGTTGTGGGAGGTGGGTGTGTGGTGTGGTGGTGGAGGAGGTGATGGTGGTGATGGGGGGATTAGTGGTGGCGATTGTGGAGGAAGGGGGTGGATGTGGGTTGGATAGATGAATGTTTTCGTAGATTTTTTCTTTTATTCTTCGTCTTACTGCGTGGTCTGGATGTTGAATGTCTCCCAGATCGGATGTTGAGATTTTGTCCCGATTTTTCTTTTTGTATGTGCCTGTCTGTGTGGAAGTTTGGTCTCACCTAGAACTAGTTATTGCTGTGGCCGATTTTTCTTGTAGTGACCGAGGCTGGATGTCTTGTATGGGCTAAAGTTTGCCATTGCTCTTGTTGGCTAAACTGTGGAATCATTTAAAGACTGTGTGTGTGTGTGTGTGTGTGTGTGTGTGTGTTTTTTTTCTCCTGTTAGCATGATAGATTCACCTCTTTTTCCATCATGTTCCACCTGAGTGTATTTATATGTACAGGCGGTGTAAGATTGTCCTCAGATACCATAACACCATGATGGATCCTCTCTCCTGGGGCTCCTCTCCCATCATGATGTATAGCCTGTGTGTGCTGAAGGTACAGGAGAGGCAGGATTGAAGTTTTTTTTTGGGTGTGTGTGTGTGTGTGTGTGTGTGTGTGTGTGTGTGTGTGTGTGTGTGTGTGTGTGTGTGTGTGTGTGTGTGCAGGACGTGAGAGGGGCAGGGCTCTTGGGTGTCTCTCCTCGTGGGTTGCGGCACACACACACACACACGCACACATCACAGAGCAGCCACGTATTGCGGACTATACAGATTACTGCGTCTCTTTCTCGTGTCCCCAGAGAGATTTTGACACACTAAAATTTGTGACGTTTTCTCCATATTAATGTTACTCCTCTCTCTCTCTCTCTCTCTCTCTCTCTCTCTCTCTCTCTCTCTCTCTTTTTCTGTCTCGTTTTCTTTCTCTCTTCTTTATCTTTCTCTTTCTCTTGTCTCGTCTCTTTACTCGTCTCTTCTCTCCCTGCCTCTCCTCTGTCTCTCTGAAAAATAAGGCACCAATTCCCAATTAGCTAAATGACAATGTGATGGTCCGCCGGAAACTTATTTCTGTCCATTCCATTGTGGTGGACGGAACAAAGGACCGAGGGAGAGACAGTGAACTGGCTGGTCAGATCAAACACTCACAGCCCAAGATCACAGAGTTGTGTGTCTGTTGAGCTCTCCGTCCCGTCTATGGTCAAGAAGCTATTTCATGGTCTGTATGTCTGTTGGCCTGTCTGTCTGTGATCAAGATGTTATTTCATGGGTGTTTGTGTCTGTTGGTTAGTCTGTCTGTTGGTGTTTGTGGTGTAGAGGAAGAGATTACAGAACCTCCCCTTGTTGAAGTATGTCTGTTGACCTCACTACCTTGAGTTATTGGCTGTGGGAGGAGAAACACACATTTCTGAAGATCAAGTGTGTGTGTGTGTGTGTGTGTGTGTGTGTGTGTGTGTGTGTGTGTGTTGGGGGAACACCACTACACAGATACACCACAACACAGGTACACCACAACACAGGTAAACCACTACACAGGTAAACCACTACACAGGTAAAACCACTACACAGGTAAAACCACTACACAGGTAAACCACTACACAGGTACATCACTGCACAGGTACATCACTGCACAGGTAAACCACTACACAGGTAAAACCACTACACAGGTAAACCACTACACAGATAAAACCACTACACAGATAAAACCACTACACAGGTAAAACCACTACACAGGTAAAACCACTACACAGGTAAACCACTACACAGGTACATCACTACACAGGTACATCACTACACAGGTACATCACTACACAGGTAAACCACTACACAGGCAAACCACTACACATGCAAACCACTACACAAGAGAAATGTTCATAGGTCAGATATTGAGGAGTCGAGATTCAGAAGGGTAAATATTTCTTTAGGGAATCAACTTGTGTGTGCCCTGTGGCTAGAGAGAGACAGAGACGGACAGAGACAAACAGATGGTCGGAATCCTCACTGGCTGATAAAATATTTCAAGATGAATTTGGCCGCAGGTTATCCAAGGAATATCTCAACTTTCTAAAAGGCCACAATAACAAAAGGAAAGTTGAGAAGACAGTTGAATAATATAATTTCTAAGTGACTGTGTGAAATATTATACCCTGGATGGCAAGTGAGTGGTTGACTGTGTCCCCTGAGGAATTGATTGACTGGGAGGGAAGTAAGTGTTTGATTGATAGGCGTGAGAGAGTGAGTGGTTGTACAGTTAAAATCGCCCAGAGTAAAATAAAAATGTAAACTGTTTGCTTGCTGCTTTATATTCGATCAAGCATACGCGAGCACGCCTGAGGAGGAGGAGGAGGAGGAGGAGAAGAAGAGAAGAAGAAGATGGAGGAGGAGAGGAAGGTCTGGTTGAAACACATCATGTATTAGCATATTACAAGGGCGGGGATGCTACGCGGACTTGCTCTCCCAGGTCTCGTTTTAAAACATTTATCACTGGAGGGGGTTGTATATACCTGCCATCACCAGCGGAAGATTAAACCCTCCGTGCGAACAGTCAACAGCTTCGGGCTATTTCCTCTCCATCGTGTGCAATAACTCGCTATGCCGGACGAAGGTTTTCCTCGGATTTTACTTTGCTGTGGCGTTCCTCCTCTACTCTGGAATGACATGCTGAGTCTGGCTAACGTTCGCTCACCTTTTGCTTGCAATGGCGTTTAATATGACCGCTTGTGTTTCTCTTCTCTGGAAATGACATATTGCGCCAGGCTAACGTTCGCTCGCCTTCTGCTCGTAGTGGCTCGCTGTTACGGTAGAAAGATGGGTGTTGAGTTATTTTATTGTAAAGGAGAGTGTTAGGTGTCCTGCTGAATAGTTTTACAAGTGTTAGGTGTCCTGCTGAATAGTTTTACAATAGTTCGTTTACTCCTCG
Source organism: Homarus americanus (assembly GCF_018991925.1). NCBI lineage: Eukaryota > Metazoa > Arthropoda > Malacostraca > Decapoda > Nephropidae > Homarus > Homarus americanus. The sequence continues at coordinate 10,804,770 of NW_024731852.1, forward strand.
CTCTGTCATGGGAGGGGGGTGTTCGTCTGTCTGTTTGTGTGTAACTGTCTCTTTGTCTGTCTTTTCGCCTGCCATTGTTGATAAACTTACACTTGTTATGCATTATATATTTTTCACTAGTTTGTGTAGTATTGTAGCCATCAAGATGTTATTTGACGTAAGTTACAGGTTACAGTTATAGGTTACAGGGGGCCAAATGACAGGGTACAGGCTAGCTGGCTGATGTGGGTATAGCAGACCGCCCTTTGCTTTCCCCAAACCCACTCACTCACTCTCTTGCTAAATCACTTTGCTCTGTTTACTTCTGTGTGGTGTAGTGTTACCTGAGTGTGTGTGCGTGCGTGCGTGTGCGTGCTGCACTGCATGCATGATCGTGTGTATGAGTGTGCGCTTGTGTATTCATTTTGTGTTTTTTTTTATTGCGTGTCTGTCCCAGTAGTCTGTCCCATTGCCTGTCAGTGTCGTGTGTGTGTGTGTGTGTAGTCATCCAGTGTAGTCAAGTATCAGGAGGGAGGAGGAGGAAGAGGAGGGAGGTGGGAGGAAAGGTGGGTGGGAGATGGAAGGAATGAAGGGAAAGGAGGGAAGGGGGGGGGGACAATTGACGCTATATTGATCAGGTCGTCGTCGGCCAAGACACTTAACCGCTAAATTGTCTGTGATGACCCCGGGCAGGTAGTGGTCTGTCTGTCTGTGAGGGAGTGATGGGTAGGTTGTGCTCTGCCTGTCTGTCTGTCTGTCTGGGAGTGTGACGAGTAGGGACAGGGATCTTGCCTGCCTGTCTGTCTGTCTATATGGGTAACGGGTAGGTAATTGGTCTGGCTGTCTGTGGGGGTGACGGGCAGGCTAGGGAGAGAGACTTGAGATAGAGGCAGTAAGGAGAGACGTGTTGTGGTCAATTGTGGGAATTGGATTATTGAAGGTCCACCGCCTCCCTCCACCACTCCTCCCTCCCTCCTCCCTCCTCCCTCCTTCCTCTCTCTCCCTCCCTCTCTCTCTCTCTCCCCCTCTCTCTCCCTCTCTCTCTCTCTCTGTGGGGAGGGGGAGTAGAGGAAAGGGAGGTGGAGATGCAGACGATTGGTTGGTAGATGTTGTTTCACTTATGTGGGTGTTGGTGTGGCTGTGTAGGTGTTGGCATTCGGGGGGCGGGTGTGTGTAAGGGGCTCATCCCGTGGTCCTTGGTCTCGTCTCACACAAGTACACTAAGGTAAGGTGAGGCTGATTGGAATCCACAAGTTATCTCTGACTCTCGCTAACCCACAGGTATTGGTTATGCATTCCTGGAGCTCCACCATCCTCCTGTGATTGTATCGTGTAAATTACTACTGAAATGTGTAAATACAGTGGTTATAGCCAGTAAACTATGTGATTGACTATTAAATGTAGGTTTATGTGGGTTTGTTTAATGTGGTATTTTTGTTATGAATTTTACGGTCCTATTTTCGTTATATCGTATACTCGTACACCGTTCACTCTCATATATGTCTTATAATGCTATCATATATCATACAGACTTTTTATAAGAGCCTACCATACATGAAAGTCCTTACTTGTCATTAAGCTCACAAGATACTTCAAAGTTTACATAGGTAAGAATATGTGTAGGTTAACGCCTGGTTGTTTGTGTGTTAAAGGAGATTCTTACTAACCACCTCTAAAGTTCGTCTTGAGTTATAGTAGACATTAACTTTAAGAGAGTGACTTTAACCTTCCTAAGGATGTGTATCAGGTTAAACACAGCCAAGACACAAAACTTCCTCAAATATTCCCTAAAAGTTGAATGGATTGTAGTATAGAAAGATCATAAATTCACAATAGCCTTAAAGAGATTTGGATTTAAAGATGAGCGGAGATTAAAGTGGACACCCCGTTAGTTAAGTGTCCCCCTGGAAGAACTTGACACATATTAGCGAGTGTTTAAAGTGGACGGACGATTCAGTGTGTGTGTGACAACGCTGGCCAGACACTCTCATGACCCACACTCCTTCGCGACGCCTCTTGTAAACATACACCAACGTGGTTCTCCTCCCAGCTGACCATGTAAATAAACCCACGTTGTTTTTCCTTCCAGCTGACCATGTAAACAAACCCACGTGGCTCTCCTCCTAGCTGACCAGTTTCCGGGACTTAGAAACCTTCCGTCCGGGACTTAGAAACCTTCCATATCAAGATAGGTTAAAGAAACTAAACTTGCATTCCCTAGAAAGACGAAGAGTGCGGGGAGATATGATAGAAGTATTTAAGTGGGTGAAAGGAATCAATAAAGGTGACATAGATAAAGTTTTATAATATCCGAGCAGGATAGGACTCGGAGCAACGGATTTAAGTTGGATAAGTTTAGGCTTAGGAGGGAGATAGGAAGAAACTGGTTCACAAATGGTGGTGGACGAGTGGAACAAGCTTAGCAACTTTGTAGTAAGTGTTGGAACGCTGGAAAGTTTTAAAAGGAGGCTAGATACATTCAGGGATGATAGAGAAGAAAGTGGTAGTAACTCTCGACAGGAGCTGCCATGCACAGGTCAACCGGCCTATTGCAGACTCCTTATGTTCTAAACAAACCCACGTGGCTCTCCTCCCTTCAGACCACCTTTGACAAGAGTGAACGATTATACAGTATTATTACGTATGATGCTAACATGAACGTATGATATATAACAAAAAACACGGAGCAAAAACGTATGTTATTGACAAGATGATGTATAAGATTGACTTGTTGGGTGATTGAAATGCCATAGATGATAATTAGGACTTTTGATATTATGAAACAGTGAAGATCATAATTGGGATATTTAATATATACGACTGAGGAATAAATTATAATAAGGGCTTCAGTAATGATACAAAAAATGAAGTACAGACGAAACAACTTAGACAATTTATGTATCGTAGTAAATGAGGGAAGTATAGACGAAATAACGTGGCCAATATATAAAGTAAATAAAAGACCTGCAGGCAACTGTTTTCATGGTATTTCGTGGTGGCTTTGGGAGGAAGAAGTACAGGTAATGAGAATGTGGTAACAAGTTTATCCAGGTAACATTGATTAGCCTGGCGAGGAGTGAGTGAGTGTGGGTGGGGGGAGCGGCTTTGCTGACTAGCCCCGACATGGTGAACCTCCACGAGAGAGAGATTATATATTAGTAAAGTACAGTAAGGCTTGGGCAGCGATACAGGAGTCAGGGCATCACTAGAGAACACGATAGTTACACCTGAATGAATTTCTCATTTGCATGGACCACAACTTTAGGGCCTGCGGTAAGGTGCGGCTTTTTAGGTTTATTTATTTCGGTTATAAAATTTCTTATAATTATTTACATTAGTAGATTTATTTTAAAGTTTATTTTCATTTGTGTTTTGGTACGACGCACGATGAGGGACAAAAGGTGGATTTTCTTTTGTTTTGGCGCAAACAATAGACACGGCGAGTGTTTCATGGCTCCCTACGGGGGGTACTCACACACACAACACACACACACACACACACAACACACACAACACACACACACACACAACACACACACACACTTAACATCATGAATATTATGTCAAATATGTCAAGGTCATCCTAACCTCTTTACCCCGAGGCTCACACAAACTTGCCTTCATTAAACCCTGAATAAATCTCACTCAAGGAATTCAGAAGGATATATAACTTACAAGGTGTAATAATAATAATAATAATAATAATAATAATAATAATAATAATAATAATAATAATAATAATTAACGGTTTATTGAAAAAGTTCTGCAGCCCGAAGGCTGAAAATAGACATTGTGTATAAATGACTTATTACAGTCGTTGGTGGTTTAACAAAAAGCCTTCATTAAAGAAAGGTAAAGGAACTTTTTTTTTTTTTTTTAATTATTGAGCTTACTACATCATATGTAAAATTGAAGCGCAAGAAGCCCCGTTTGGCGCCCAACAGGGAAGCATGCTAAGTTCATGCTTGCCTTTATGTCTCACGAGTTAAGGGCGTAGAAGCCTGAAGAGTCAGTGGTTTATGTCATGAAGTTATTGGAAGCTCCAACAACTTTCCCTGGATACGAATTCGCAATTTTCGATTTACACCAGGTACCTACTTTACTGCTAGGTGAACAGAGACTAGTGGGGGCTAGGAAGTAAGTCCAAACAACTTCCACCGGCCCGGGAATCGAAGTAAAGGAACATACAGTGAACATACAGATTAATGTTTATAGTGGAGGTCACTTCGGTCACATGGGCTGAGGTGTTGAACAGCAGATACGTAGTGTAGTAACTCCCTCACAGATGGTGTTATGAGGGGCTTGATGTGGTGTAGTAATTCCCTCACAGGTGGTGTTATGAGGGACCCGACGTGGTGTAGTAATTCCCTCACAGATGGTGTTATGAGGGACCTCACGTGGTGTAGTAATTCCCTCACAGATGGTGTTATGATGGACCCGACGTGGTGTAGTAATTCCCTCGCAGATGGTTTTATGGAGATCCTCACGTGATGCTGTAGCAACTCATTCACTACGTGGTGTCGTAGCATTATGGGGACACCACGTGGTCTGGTGTCACAGGACCTCACTCACTCAAGTGAGTTAGGTGTGGTCCCAGGCTTCCCTATCGTGGACGGATTAACACATAGCTGGTGTTGTTGAGTCTCAGGGGCAGTTATCACTGGGTGTGTGTGTAAAAAATAATAATAATTAACGGTTTATTGAACGAGCATAGCAGCCAGAAGGCTGAAAATATACAGTTGCATAATTGGGGAATGGGTTTCGATTTACAAATAATATACAAGTAACATCATGCAAGCAGAGTATGTTTCCTATAAGCTTAGATCCATACAACCAAGTAATATATGGATCCTGTAAGCTTAGTGTGTATCTTATAAGCTTATATTCAAACAGGAGCAGAGTATGTATTCTTTAAGCTGTCACACACCCAAGTAATGTATGTATCCTGTATGTTTACATTTATACACACAAGCATAGTATGTATCTTACAAGCTTAGATTCGAATACAAGCTGACTATGTTTTCTTTAAGCTTAGATTCCTACACCCAAACAGTATATGCATTCTTTAAGCTTATATGCATACACCCAAGTAATGTATGTATCCTATAAACCTAGATTAATACACATAAGCAGTATATGTATCCAGCAGTATATGTATCCTATGAGCTTATATATTCCTATAGTTTGTTAGACGGAGGTTTTACATTTAACGGACCTTCGATATAACGGAATTGCCTCTTCATATAGTCCGTTAAATAAAAGTTTCAAGGTATAGTATATTTAACAGAAACTAAACACAGAATATTATAGAAATTAAACAGTAAAACATAGATGGAATATAAACAGAAGCTAAACACAGGTAAGGTATTAAACAAATTAAACACATGAATTATTAAAGGTCATAAACATTGCATTAATATTAAAGGTGTCATTAAACATTATATCAGATCCGTATTACATCACTACTCAAGCCTTTGTGATGTTTAGTGGTGTTAGGTGCACTGTAATGAGTCACCCCCCCCCCCGCCCTCCTCCCACCCCTCCCAGCCCCCATCCCCACCCCCTCCCCACCCCCACCCCCCAGGGCAAAAAAGTTACATGTTTTATTTACCTTTTGTTGTGTGTTGTTTGTTTTGGTAGGACAGGGGGGAGGGAGAATATAAATTAAAAAATGTCCTTTTCATTCCTATGTAGTAAATTCCTTTGATGTTTTGAACAGGAAGGTAATGAAAACTAATACTATATTAATATGTCTGAGTGTTGTAAATAGTCAGCTTTGCTGATTAATGTGAGTGCAATGATCAGCTTCGGTAATTGTGGGAGGTAAAATCGGTTTTATGATATCAATCAGCTTTAATTACTGTTGAATCGAGTCAGCTTTTATCACTGCCGGAATGTATAACTTTATCACTATAGAATCAAGTCAGCTTTATTACGATTGAATCAAGTCAGCTTTAGTATTGCTGAATCAAGTCAGCTTTAGTACTGTTGAATCAAGTCAGCTTTATCACTATAGAATCAAGTCAGCTTTATCACTATAGAATCAAGTCAGCTTTATCACTATAGAATCAAGTCAGCTTTATCACTATAGAATCAAGTCAGCTTTATTACTATAGAATCAAGTCAGCTTTATCACTATAGAATCAAGTCAGCTTTAGTATTGTTGAATCAAGTCAGCTTTATCACTATAGAATCAAGTCAGCTTTAGTATTGTTGAATCAAGTCAGCTTTATCACTAGGAAATATAATCGACTTTATTACAATGAAAAAAAAACTTACTTGAAAAAAGAACTTAATTTGTGACGTTAAGTGACCCGTGAACTCTTAGATCTCACCTGAGTGGCTGAAGGTGATTGACGTCTCGTGATAATCTCAATAAAAAGTTTACCTGTACCTAAGGAGGAGTATAGTTAGTGATAGTTCCTCATACCTGCAGCGTCGGGAGTAAGGGGATTAGGGTGATTTTGGGACCTCGATAAAAAGACATTCGTTCGTGATATAGAGGTTGTATTTATTTATTGATCTGTTAGAGAGAGAGAGAGAGTCTGTCTGACTTTATAAACACCTACTCCAGTATACTTAAAGTCAGCCCCTCAGAAACGCATTCCCAAAATAAGCTTTGGAAATTAAGCTTATTTGTATGGGTACTTAAGTCTTTATATGTAGGTATAGAAGAAGCTGTGGTCATTAAGCTTATGTCCTTTAGTGTAGGTTACGCTTATTTATGGGTTCCTTATATAAATACTATATCTCGGGAGTACTTAAACTAAGCTTATCCCATTTAGGTGTAGATCCCGAACAAGCTGCGGAAAATTAAGCTTCATGTAAGCCTCGTTAACAAAACCCTCCTCACTTTAATATTGGTGCACTTAAGAGGTGCTTGAGGTAAGTCCCACTTTACGGGAGGTGGCCAAGTTTTACCTGTGGTGGCGAGATGGTGGTGGTGGTGAGGAGGAGGGGGTGGTGGGGATGAGGAGGAGGAGGGTGGTGGGGATGAGGAGGAGGAGGGTGGTGGTGAAAGAGGAGGAGGTGGGGTGCTGGTGGTGGTGGTGGGGGTGAGGAGGTGGGGTGGTGCTGGTGGGGGTGGTGGGTGTAATCTGGTGCTCTCTGATGGCCTATTGGTGCTCGTGGTAGTGTGGGTGTTTTTGTGGTGGTGTTGTAGAGGTAGGTGTGTGTGTGTGTGTGTGTGTGTGTGTGTGTGTGTGTCAGCTGTGTAATTAGCACTGGTCGTTGTAATTAACCCTAGCCTTCGTGCAAGCAGGAAGAGGCGGTAGTGTTGATTCTGTTCCGTGTTTGTCTGTCTGTGTACCTGTGTGTCTTGTGTATGGTCTGTTAGTCAGGTGTGTAATTAGTACCCCTGGGTGTGGTGATTAACCCCCTCGCAAGAGTGGGTGGTAGTGGCTTAGTAATCGTCGTTTGTTTGTCTGTCTGTATCTTCCTCTCCTGTAAATGGTGACGTGAGGACATAGCTCTTTGGGTCCTGTCAGCTACTACCACCCACACGTCCCCACACACGTCCCCACACACATACGCCCCCACACCCACGCCCCACACCAACCACGCACGCCCCCCCCCCACAAGGTTTATTCAAGGTCATAGATAGGCGCTTAATTTAATGCAAAGTTGGTGGTTTACGTTAAATGAGTTTATCTTAATGGTGGTTGACCTTAATGGTGGTTGACCTTGACGAGGTCTACCTAAGAGGACATAAACTTCAATGAGGGTTTAATGGGAGTTATATTGAGGGTGGTGTATTGTAATGAAGGTTTACGTTTATGAAGTTTACCGTAATGTAAGTTTTATCTAGTTGCATAATGTCTTCTGGGCCACACCTACTGCTGGGCCACACCTAATGCTGGGCCACACCTAATGCTGGGCCTCTGGTTGCTTGCATTCTGCTCGGCCACACCTTGCTGGGCCACACCTGCTTGCTGGGCCACACCTGCTTGCTGGGCCAGCCTCACATAACTTGTAACTTATAGTGATTTATGATAATGCTAGGGTGATGTAAATGGTGGTGGTGTATTGACCTTATGGTAATGGTGGTTGTTTTGGTGGTGATGGTTGTTTTGGTGGTGATGGTTGTTTTGGTGGTGATGGTTGTTTTGGTGGTGATGGCGGCGATAGCTGTGGTAGTTTTTTTTTTTTTTTTTTGCCTATAGGGAGTGGGGGGGTTGAGAGGGCCATATTTCTATGCCCTTTGTCCGTTCCTGCGTTGGTCTCAATCTTGTGTATTGAGCATCTTTAGACTGGGTGTGTTTGGATAGTGACCAGATTTATACCACGGATCCTATGCTCAAACTTCAATACCTGAATGATTTTTGGAGGTCATGTGAGGTCAAACATTAAGATGAAGAAGGTCCGGTTTAGTTATGCCTTTTAAGTCCAGGAGGGTTTAATTATAGTCCTCAAAGGGTTAAACCATCGTCCTCAAAGGGTTAAACCATCGTTCTCAAAGGGTTAAATACGACTAATTTCTTTATATGTATATATACTGAAACAATACCCAAAAACTTGAATGAATTAAATAATATTAATTTATTTCAACACCTTATCAATCCTCTCTAGCTGATTAATTGTTGAAGGTCATGAGGTCAAAGGTTAAACTCACGAGGTCATGTTTTGGAAAATTATATTACTTGTTTGGTTTGATATTTGTTTTATGACTAGATTTTTCAAGCTTTTTGGAATTTGCATATTTTGGGCGGTCCTGGATGTATGGATTTCGGCATTTTGTGGTAGGAGGAGGAAGTGTATTTTACGAACACTAGTCTTGTCGTGTGGTTGATGTGGTAGTGGTGGTAGTTATATGTGATGGTGGTAGGAGTAGTTTGTGTGTGGTTGATGTGGTAGTGATAATATGTGGTTGATGTGATATTCTGTGTGTGGTGGTGTTGGTTATTGTGTGGTTGATGTGGTAGTGGTGGTAGTTATATGTGGTAGTAGTAATTTTGTGTGTGGTGGTGGTTTGTGTGTGGTTGATGTGGTAGTGATAATATGTTGTTGATGTGATATTGTGTGTGTGGTGGTGGTGGTTATTGTGTGGTTGATGTGGTGGTGGTTATTGTGTGGTTGATGTGGTGGTGGTTATATATGGTTAACATTAGTAGTAATAATGGTAGTAGTTGTGGTTGTATGTCTAGTTAATATGGTAATAGTGTTGGTCATTGGTTGTTATTGTAGGAAAAATTGTGGTGATGGTGATAATTACGATGGTGATGATGGTAATGGTGATGATGGTGATAATTACGATGGTGGTGATGATGATGATGATGAATGTCTCGTACTTGTCGTGGTGCAATTAAGGTAAATAGTAGTGATGATGGGAGTTAATGATGATGATAGTAATGATGATGGTAAGAGTACATGAGTGTAAAGGAAGTAGTAGGAGGAGGAGGAGGAGGTTGGTAGTGAGGATGGTGAGAGGTCTTGAGGTGATGGTGAAGGGGGTGGAAGAAGAACCAGGAGGAGAAGAAGAATAAAAATGAAGGGAGAGAAGAGTGAGGGTGAGGATGGTGTGTAGGTGAGGTGAGGGTGATAAGAACTAGGAGGGGGAGGACTAAGATGAGGAAGAAGGTAGGAGGCGGAGGAGGAGGAGAATAGAAGTGAAGGTGATGATGGTGTGAGGATGGTGATGGTGAGGAGGCGGTGTGGTAGTGAGGATGGTGGAGGCAGCGGTAGGGCCACAGGAGGGTGTGTGCGGGCCCGTGTGTCGGGGTGCGGGCCTGGGCGTGGCTCCCTGAATCAATACCAGGACCACCACCACCACCTCTGTTGCCACTACCTCTATACCACCTTCCGCCACCACCACCGCCACTACCACCACCCGCCACTACCACCACCACCTCTCAGCACCCTACCTCTTGCCACCACGCCCACTACCATCCGCCACCACTACCACCACCCTCACCACCTCTGTTGCCACTACCTCTATACCACTACCACCCCGCCACTACCACCACCTCTGTTGCCACTACCTCTATACCACCTCACCACGCCCTACCACTACCACTACCCACCCTAACCCCCTACCACCACCTCTGTCCTCTACCCACCTCACCACTACTACCACCACCACCACCTCTGTTGCCACTACCTCCCCTACCTGACCCGCCACCCTACCGCCACTACCACCACCCGCCACTACCACCGCCCTACCCACCACCCTCCCTACCACCACCCTCTGTTGCCACTACCTCTATACCACCTCCACCACTCTACCACCCTCCACCACCTCTGCCCCTCCTCTATACCACCTTACCGCCCACTACACCACCACACACCCCCCACTCCCCCACCACCCCCACCACCACCTCTGTTGCCACTACCTCTATACCACCTTACCACGCCCTACCGCCACCACTCTACCACCCCGCCACTACCACCCGCCACCACTACCACCCGCCGCCACTACCTCTATACCGCCTCACCACCCACCCACCGCCACACCACCACCTCTGTTCCCTACCTCTATACCCACCTTACCGCCCACTACCACCCGCCACCACTACCACCCTCCCCCCTACCACCACCTCTGTTGCCACTACCTCTACCATACCACCCACCACCCTACCACCTACACCCCACCCACTCTCTATACCCACCTCACCCACTACCACCCGCCACCACCACCCACCGCCACCACCACCTCTGTTGCCACTACCTCTATACCCACCTCACCCGCCCTACCCGCCGCCACCACCACCACCCTTCCTACCTCACTCTCCTACTACACCCGCCACCACCACCTCTACTCTCACACCACCACCTCCTGCCTACCTACCACCACCCACCACCCACCTCCCACATCCTCCACTACCATCCCGCCTCCACACTACCACCATCACTACCTATGTTGCCACTACCTCTAGCCCACCCCACCATCACTACCATCCCACCACACTCCTACCTCACCACCCACCTACCACCATCCGCCTCCACCACACCCGCCTCCACCCACCCACCTCCCACCACCACCACCACCTCCACCACACCCACCCATCATCACCTCTTTGCCTACCTCTCTGCTTCCACCAGATGACGATCACCACCACCACCCTCAGCCCTCACCACTAGCACACCACCACCACCCATCACCACCACACTAGCCCACCACCCCTACCCCCAACAAAAGTATACTGTATATTGCATAGAATTGAGAATTTTAATAACAAACTCATTTAACTCCTTAATATACTCTACCACCTTTAATAAATAGTGACACATAATGACATACTATTTTTTCCTCGTCTATATTCCTTTTATTTCTTACGTCATCATTTAATTCAAGTATTAGTTTTTTCATATAGAATTAAAAGTCATTAAGATTGAACTCAGAACAGGAAGGTGTGGGTCTGCAGGTGCTCGGAGACGGGGCAGGCAGGCAGGCAGGCAGGCAGGCAGGCAGGCAGGTGGTGGGTGAGGGGGGGCAGTGAACTCGGGTATAAGACGCTGGTGGTACAGGAAAGGGTGGCTCTTGGGCCTCAGGTCGTTTCAATTAGTCTGGATCAACTCGCTTAGTTTCGCTAGATGGGAAGCCGGATATTTTTTTATAATGTTTACGTTTTGAAGCGAATAATAATAATAATATAATAATAATAATAATAATAATAATAATAATAATAATAATAATAATAATAGCCATTGTAGTACAGAATATTATCACACAATATTATTCACTTTTCTTGTTATTTTATTGGGTGTTTTGTGTTACCTCACCTCTTTCCCCCTCAACATTCCTGTCTTCTTTCATCTTCTTTATTCCTTAAGTGTTTATTTCCTCTTCTTCATCTAATCTTGTATTACGTGTTCGTCTGTGTCTTAAAATTTCGTTTTTTTTTTTTCCTTTTATTTTCGTTGTTCTTGACAGGTTAAATATGAGTTGAATATTCTTGCTGGGTGTCAGGTGTGTGTGTGTGGTGTTGGGTTTGGCAGGTGTGGAGGGTCTGGGGGTGACAGGTTGTGGTGGTGTGGGCGTGACAGGTGTGTACGGGGGTATGTGCGGTGTGTGACTGGTGTAGGGTGTCGGACAGATGTGAGGGTGGTGTGGTGTGTGTGTGACGTGCGTGGGGGTGTATGACAGGTGTGTGGGGGTGTCGTAAGAGGCTTCATCACCTCACTTGTCACCCTCACTGGGCCTCTCACACGTACAGTACTTGTCTATCTCACTCCTCCTCCTCTTCCTCCTTCTCTTTTAGTGCTTCCTCCCCTTCCTCGTCTTTAATTGCTTCCTTCCTCCCCTCTTCCTCGACTTTCATTGTTTCCTTTATCGTTCCCTCTTCTTCCTCCTCCCCTCCTCCTCCTTTTCTTCCATTAATCCTTTCCTCTTCCTTCCTTTTTAGTCATTACTTCCTTTTCTCCTTTTCCCTTATTGTTTCCTTCTACCTCCTTTTCCTTTCCTATCATTGCCGTCATCATCATTCCCCCTTCTTCCTCTCCGTCATTTCTTCCTCCTTCCTCCCCCTCCTTCGTGACTTCCTTCCATACTTCTTTCTACATCCTCACCTCCTTCCTCCCTCTTCTCTCTACCCTTCGTCCTGACTTCCATCTTCTTCCCTTCTCCTCCGCTGTGTCAAGTGTTTTTCCCTCCTCCTCCTCTCTCTCCTTTTCTCTCCCCTCCTTTCTCCCCCTCCTTTTCTCCCCTTTCTCTCCTCCTCCTCCTTCTCCCTCTCCCCTCCTTCCTTCTTTCTCTCCCTCCTCCCCTCTCCCTCTCTCCTCCTTCCCCTTCTTTCTCCTCCTCTCCTTCTTTTCTCCCCCTCCTCCCCCTTCTTTCTCTCCCCTCCTCCCCTCCTTCTCCCTCCTCCCCTCCTTCCCCTTCTTTCTCTCCCCTCATCTTCTTTCTCTCCCCTCCCCTCCTTCCCCTCCTTTCTCTCCCTTCCTCTTCTCTACCTCAGTGCTGGCTGGGCTAAAAGCTGTTTCTTGTCTCGGCTTTGTTTAGTGTGTGTATATTTGTGTCGACATAGTACACGAGTTTTATGCTGACGATCGTACACACACCAACACACACACACAAACCCACAACACACCCACACACACACACCAACACACACACACCCAACACACACCAACACACACACACAACACACACACACCCACACACACACACCACACACACACACACACACCAACACACACACTCACACACACCAACACACACACACACCTCTACACGTGATACCAAATAAGGAAAATAATGTATGTAAACTTGTACTTGCTTTCGATCACCTGCAGATAGCGAAAAAATCTGAAAGGAGAAAAAAAAAGAAAAATGAATAATGTGACCATATATATATTTTCTGTGGTTAATTAAAGTCTTGATTAGGGCAGGTGATATCCTCCTGAGTAATTATGAGTGTGGTAATTTAAATTTACTTTAATTATGTTGATGGTGTTAATTAGAATATGTTTAAAGAGGGGTTCATCGTGTGTGTGTGTGTGTGTGTGTGTGTGTGTCAGATTCAATTTCTTGTTCTTAGATTAGATATTCAGAGTCAGATATTATAAGTATGATAATGTATATAGATAACTTACAGGTATATTAATTATCAAGTGGCGATATACCACACCTGTGTTATACCACCTTTCCTGTTATATACGAGTATATCTTGGTCACCTGTGTTTCAATGTTTCTTTTGAGTTTCTTTGTTTCTCGTTTCCTTGTGTTTCGTGTTCCTTTGTGTTTCGTGTTTGTTTAGGTTTCACATTTCTTATTTTTTTGGGGTTTCGTGTTTATTTGTGTTTCATGTTAATTTGTGTTTCATGGTTCTTTGTGTTTCATTTTTTCCCTTTATCATCTGTCTATTCCTTACTAATACTATAAAACAGTGTATCAGCGCCTTGTCCTTGTCTCACACACCTCCATAAATGTTTAACCCGCCTCTGTGACTTCTATTTAATCAGCCAATAAATTAATTTCCATCTTTGTCCCGAACTCTTCCTCTGGTCGTCTTTATCTATGTATATATTAAAACCGAACATTGGTGTTGTGTTAAGTCACCCGTGAAGAAACATCTGTCAGGTGTAATGAACTTATATCAGTCAGGTCAGGAAAGGTGGGTTTGGGGTTGAGAGATATTGTGGGGTGTTATGAAGTCAGCCAGTATCTGTGTCATACCTGTCAGCACCTGTCAGCACCTGTCATTACCTGTCAGCACCTATCGTTTTATCTGGTAAGGTAAACTTGGCCTCTTTCTTAACCTGGGGGAATTAGGTTAGGTTAAATAAGATTAGATTACGTTAGGTTAGGACAGATATGGTTAGGTTAGGACAGATATGGTTAGGTTATTACAGAGAGAGAGAGAGAGAGAGAAGAGAGAGAGAGAGAGAGAGAGAGAGAGAGTCACCACACTACCGACTGTCCAACCCTACGTGACCGTCTTTACGTACGTGTTATCTCCCAGCTGAGGGTCGGTCACACAGAAAGACCTCGCTATTGTTGGTAGTATGGGTGTAGGGACGTTATTCCAGCTACGTGGGTGTGTTGACAATGCCTTGGTTACAACGCTGGACGGACATTATTCACTGTCTTGGTTACAACGCTGGACGGACATTATTCACCCTCTTGGTTACACGACTTGAGGTCAGACTGCGTGTAAAAATGTATCCCCAAACACTGTTCTTTCTCTGGCTTTAAATCTTGGCTAACATCAGGTGAAGGTGTAGAGCAAATGTGTACTTACAATACAGTTATGTAAAGTGAATGTAAAAATGCTTGCAGTAAATCTTATCTCTTGGGAATGTTTAGCCAATAAAAGGAAGGGAGGCAAGATTTTTAACCCTTTTAGTGCGATGATTTGACCCTTTAAGTATGGTGATTTAACCCTGGCGTGATGTTTTAACCCTTTGAGCACGATAAATTTAAAACCTTAGAGTCTGATGGTTTATTTCTTTGCCTACGATGATTTAACTCCGTGTGTATAATAACAACCCCTTGAGTATGATGATTGGACCCCTTGAGTATGATGATTTAGCACATTAAATACGATGTGTTAATCCCTTGAGAATAATAACATTGTACTCAAGGGGTTAAATCATCGTACTCAAAGGTTAGTTGTACTGAATGGATTAAAGTTACAGTGAAAGACTATAGGTACTGTAACTAACACCGCCTCTTAAGTTACAGTGGGATTCTACTGTAACTATTATGATTTCAAGGTTACAATAAAACTCACTCTCTCTACTGTAACCAATATAACCTCTAAGTTACAGTCCGATTGTGCTGTAATATGGCCTACAAAGCTATAATCAGACTCTGTCGATGTTGTAACTAATATATTCTTAAAAATACAATAAGACTCAACTGTAAAATGACTTCAAAAATTACAGTGAGACTCTACAGTGGGTACAGGGACAAGTATTATTAACAGTGTCTTCAGAATCTTCGTTGAGAATCTTGAATTTTCTTGACCCGATATTCATAGAATATCCCCCCACCATGGCCGAGGTTCGTGTCCAATGCTCACATTTCTAATACACGATTTTTTTTTTTTTTTTCTTCCCCCTTGTGTCTCCGTGGCTGCCATATTTACTGACACGGTCTTAGATTCTGTTGGGGATTTTGTGTTTAGGATTATATTTTTTTTGGGGGGATTTTTGTTTTGGATTTTTTTTTTTTTTTTTAGGGTTTTTGTTGTTACGTACTTTTTGTGTGGGATTTTATGACAGTTTTTTGTGTTGGGGATTTTATGTTGGGTTTTGTTGGTTTTGTCTTGTTTTTTTGTGTCATGCCAGTCCACCTCGTGTCATATACCAGCCCACTTTGTCATATCTAGCCCACCCGTGTCATATTCTAACCCACCAATGTCATATTCCAACCCACCCCGTGTCATAAGAAGTCTCTAAAGCTTCACCAAGGCTTTTTAAAAAAATTCTCAAGTTTATTAAATTAATTTGTGGGAATAAAAATGACGACTTTTATCCATCAGTAAAATAATGTAACTTGCTATTATTTTTAGGTGTATTTACTAAAGGTTTTATTTTTATTTTTAAGTATATTGTATTTATTGTGTGTGTGTGTGTGTGTGTGTGTGTGTGTGTGTGTGTGTGTGTGTGTGTGTCAGACCACGTTCTTGATCTCAGGTTAATGATGTAGTTAGTGACGTCATGTATGGTGGTTTTCGTGTCAGATGTGTAGTTTGTCTTTATGGTGTCAGGTGTTTTAAGGTTTTTATGTCAATTTGGGGAGGGGTTCGTGTCAGAGGCTTAGTTTATTACGGCTGATATATTGATTAAAGTGTCAGATGTTTAGATGTCAGGCACTTGTCATGTGGACGCCATAAGAATAATGTGGTTTATGTCAGATTATTTTCCCTACACTTGGTCCTACTATATCTGAAATTTGTATCGACACCATACTGGATATTGTGTCGACACCATACTGGATATTGTGTCGACACCATACTGGATATTGTGTCATGTCAGGTCATATTGTGTTCACCTTATGCTAGTGTCTGTCATCCTGGACTTGCTATCCTTTGTCATGTCATTTGTTTGTCAGTTTATGTCAATTTAGGTACTGTAGTTTTTGTGTAAAATGTGTAATTATTGTGGGAAATTTTGTGTATAATATAAGTTATGGATCTAATAAATTAATTATCTTTATATAAGTAATTTATCTTTACATAAATTTTGTATCTTAAATAAATTACTTAAAATATAAATTATGTATATCTTTTACATTTACCTTTATATACATTGTGTATCTATAATTACGTATAATTATGTAAATAATGCACGCATGATAAGAGGAAGAAATATTATATTATATATAATTAATCGTATTATACTTTGTGGGATATTATAATCATTGGGCTCTATAATTCGGCCAATAATTATACAAATATTAGCCTATATCATCCATAGCTGCTGTTTAAATGAGACACGCAGCCCAATTATAGGTAATAATAGTATTTTGTATCTCCCTGTAATCATAATCTTAGAGTGTGTTTCTGGTTGTCTGTCTGTAATAGCGTAATACCTATCATGGGGAGTCTCTGGAGGTATTTAATTTCCATAGTTCGTGTCAGTTAGTGTAGTGTGTGTTGTGTGTGTTTGTGTTGTGTGTGTGTTGTGTTGTGTTGTGTTGTGTGTGTGTGTGTGTGTGTGTGCGTGTTGTGTTGTGTTGTGTGCGTGCGTGCGTTGTATGCGTGTGCTGTGTGTGCGTGCGTGCGTGTGTGTAGTGTGTGTGTGTGTGTGTGTGTGTGTGTGTCTAATTAATATAGCCTGACTCACAGACTAAACAACAAAGTAAATCACGGTTATTGAGCGAGTTGCGTGCAGTTCCGCTACTCTCGTATGATAGGATAATTACCTGATACATTTAATTAACTAATAGTATTGGAATATGATAATCTACCTCGCGAATATTAACATAAAATAACCAATATAGCATTCGACTCGTTTGTTTGTTTCAGGTAAGTTTGATGGAGATGGTGGAGATGGTGGAGATGGTGAGCCGCCAGGTAAGTGTGGTGGTGGTGATTGTGGTTGTATCTGAACAGTGACCAGGTGGGTTATGGTGACTGTGTTAGTATGGTACCCTATTACCTGTATATATACACCTGTGGGCTGGCTTGGTCACAGGCTTCTACTGGGAGGGAGAAGGAGAGTTGTCCCCCTACACCC
The DNA here is from genome assembly GCF_018991925.1 of Homarus americanus. Taxonomy (NCBI): domain Eukaryota; kingdom Metazoa; phylum Arthropoda; class Malacostraca; order Decapoda; family Nephropidae; genus Homarus; species Homarus americanus. Next base: position 10,822,371 of record NW_024731852.1, read on the forward strand.
CCTTTGCTCTCTCACCTTTCCCCCTTTCCTCCCCCTTTCCAGAATCACTCTCAGGTGGGCTGCCGGGATGTTACATATTACAGCAGTGTTACAAGGTACAGTAGGCAGGTTTAATGTCCAGCGGTGACCCTTCTTCTGCCCACTCGCCCATATTACTCTCTCTCTCTCTCTCTCTCTCTCTCTCTCTCTCTCTCTCTCTCTCTCTCTCTTCACTGCATCCTCTCTTCCTGCCTCTCTTCACTCCCTCCTCTCTTCACTGCCTCCTCCTCCCCTCCTCTCTTCACTGCCTCTCTCTTCCTGCCCCTCTCTCATCACTGCCTCCTCTCACTCCCCTCCTCTACTGCCTCTCTCTCTCCCCTCCTCTCTTCACTGCCTCCTCTCCTCCCCTCCCCTGCCTCTCTCTTCCCTGCCTCTCTCTTCACTCCCCTCCTCTCTTCACCTCTCTCTTCACTGCCCCTCTCTTCACTCCCCCTCCTCTCCTTTCCTCCTCTCCTCCCCCTCCCCACAGCCTCTCTCTTCCTCCCTCTCTCTTCCTCCCCTCCTCTCTTCCTACCTCCTCTCCTCCCCTCCCCGCCTCTCTCTTCCCTCCCTCCTCTCTTCCTGCCTCTCTTCCTCCTCCTCTCTTCCTGCCTCTCTCTTCGCTCCCCTCCTCTCTTCACTCCCCTCCTCTTACTGCCTCCTCTCTCCCTTCCTCTATTCCTGCCTCTCTTCCTCCCCTCCTCTCTTCACTGCCTCCCTCTCTTCCTGTCTCTCTCTTCCTCCCTCCTCTCTTCACACCTCCTCTCACTCCCTTCTTTCTTTCCTGCCTCTCTCTTCGCTCCCCTCTCTCTTCCTCCCTCCTCTCTTCACTGCCTCTTCTCCTCCCCTCCCCCTGCCTCTCTCTTCACCTCTCTCTTCACTGCCTCCCTCTCTTCCTGCCTCTCTCTTCCTCCCCTTCTCTCTTCACCTCCTCTCCTTCCTCCTCTCTTCCTGCCTCTCTCTTCTGCCCTCCTCTCTTCCTGCCTCCTCTCTTCTGCCTCTCTCTTCATCACCTGTCTCTTCCTGCCTCTCTCTCTGCCTCCTCTCCTCCTCTTCTCTGCCTCCTCTCTTCATGCCTCTCTCTTCCTCCCTCCTCTCTTCTGCCTCTCTCTTCCTCCCTCCTCTCTTCACTGGCTCCTCTCCTCCCCTCCTCTCTTCCTGCCTCCTCTCCTCCCCTCCTCTCTTCCTGCCTCCTCTCTTCCTCCTCCTCTCTTCACTGCCTCTCCTCCCCTCCTCTCTTCACTGCTTCTCCTCCCCTCCTCTCTTCTCCTCTCTTCTGCCTCCTCTCCTCCCCTCCCTCTCTTCCTGCCTCCTCTCCCTCCCCTCCCTCTCTTCACCTCCTCTCCTCCCCTCCTCTCTTACTGCCTCCCTCTCTTCACTGCCTCCTCTCTTCTGCCTCCTCTCCCTCCCCTCCTCTCTTCACTGCCTCCTCTCTTCCTGCCTCCTCTCTTCCTGCCTCTCTCCTCCCCTCTCCTCTCTTCCTGCCTCCTCTCCTCCCCTCCTCTCTTCACTGCCTCTCTTCCACTCCCCTCTCTCTTCCTGCCTCCTCTCCCACCCCTCTTCCTTTCTCTCTCCTTTCCTCCCCATGACTGTCTTCCATTCTTCCTGTCTTCCTTCCTCTCTATCTCTTCTCCTGCCCCCCTCAACACTCCCACTCCTCCTCCTCCACCCTCCTTCCGTCCGCCCGCCCCTCCTTCTGCCCCTCCCTCAGGCGAACACAGTTAACCAGTTACCACCATCATTATAATCAATGATCTTTTCAGTAGTCTGCCCTACGTCTCTCTTCATTCCGTTTTCTGTATCCCTCAGGTGTTGTTAATCAGCGTGTGTGTTGTGGTCCCTGATGTGAGCTTGTTACCAGGCGTTTACTGCCACCTGATTGGTTGATAGTGAGGGTAATATGAACCAACTTGTGTGATTGGCTGACGTTGTTAGTGAGGGAAGCTGGTGGTGAAGTGGTAGGGGTTGCGTGTGGGGTGTGTTGGGGAAGGGTGGGGGGGGGGATTATGTGCGTGTGTGTACTGTCATGAAGGACCAGGATGTCTCCCTTAAGGATGCTAAAGTCAGGTCCGGTTAGGTTAGGTTAGGTTAGGTTAGGTCAGGTCAGGTTAGGTTAGGTTAGAGTACGAGGGGTCACTCACTGTCCAATAAGGTTACTCGGTATGACCCCCATCAAGTTCTTAAGCGGGGACGATGGTCATTCTTGGTGATTGTGGCGCTTTTGTTTGTCTCTCAGCTCCTTGTTTGTTTCTCCGCTCCTTGTTTGTCTCTCAGCTCCTTGTTTGTTTCTCCGCTCCTTGTTTGTGTCTCAGTTCCTTGTTTGTCTCTCAGCTGCTTAAAAAGTTTTGGTTGTGAATAAGTCTCTTCAATGGACGCCTCTCCTGACCCAAGGGAAGTTTATACAGTTGTGGTTTAACTCTTTTGCTTACATTTCTTTTGTTTACATCTATTTTTTTTACTTCTCTTTTGTTTACTTGTCTTTAGTTTACATCAATTTGTTTACTTATCTTTTGTTTGCATCTCTTTTGCTTACATCTGTGTTGTTTACGTCTCTTTTGTTTACATCTATAAACACCTGTTCCCCTCTCCATCTCTTAGGAAGTTCACCTCTTAGAGTACATTTTTTTCCTTTCATGTATTCCTAGTTGCCGAAATTCCCCGTTTAAAAGAACTAACCCCATTTCGTCTCATTAATACCAACAGCCATTCAACACCACCATGTATTTCACAGCTTATCAACACACTCTCCCTCCCGACCCTGCCACATAGACACACTAGTTCATAACCAATACCTGTACACAAGTCGTAAAAATATTGTCACCTGTACGTCACTAATATCAACAGATACACCTGATAACTGGGAGGATTTAATACCATTGTTCCCTCCCTCCCCTATGAAGTTGTCTCGTATCTCGTGGTCAACTTTACTGTGGGTGGTTGAATGGGCGGTTCACTGACCACGTCCTGTCATTCTCGGTAAAAAACACAACGTGGAGGGATGAAGGTAAGAGGGGAAAGAGTGAGGGGCCTCGAGCGGGGAGAGACTCACTCACGGAAGAATGGATTTACAGACAGACAGACAGAGCTACATCATGACCAATTGGGGGATGTAAAAAAATCACAGATTTGGGTAGCAGGAGTGAGAGTATGGTGGAGTGGTGTGGGGAAGGAGTAGTGTAGGCAAGGAGAGGGGAGGAGGGGGTAATGTGAGCTGGGGAGGGGAGAGAGAAGGGGGTTAATGTGGACTGGGGGAGGTGAGGAGGGGGGGTAGTGTGGGCTGAGGGAGGGAGGGGGGGTGGCAGCATCGATCTACAGCAGGTAAAATGCAGGAGAAGGAGAACACCTGTATCGTACCTGCCCGTCCCGCTGCCTCCTGTCCTCGCCCGGGAGGTCGCGGGAGGTGGGGTTGGGACAGGTTAGATTAGGTCAGGTAAGGTTAGGTTAGGTTAGAATCATAGCTGAACTTATCTCAGAACGACGCCCATGCCATATTATATACCGCTAACACAAGCTTATAACAGCGCCTATCGGTCTCCAATATCGGCAATAACACGCGGAAAGTGCGCCAGACGAACATTCGCCAGACTAAAACTCTCGTGGCGCTCTCTTGGTATGAAAAACAAAATGTACCCTAACTGGCACCCAGCGTTGGTTTTACCGTAAAGTTTTGGCCTCCCTCCCCCCAGTCCAGTCCTTAACCAGGCTGGATTTGTAAACATTCTGCTCGTTATGTTTGTCCTCTATAACTGGCGAAATTATACAATGTCATGTGGACGTAAAGAGTCTCGCTATAATTTTGATGATGGGATTTTGGACGTGAATGTTGTGATTTAAGTTTCAACGAGTCAGGTTGATGGTGGTGCTGGTTCAAGCGAGTCAGGTAAGTGGTTGACGGTGGTGCTGGTTCAAGCGAGTCAGGTAAGTGGTTGACGGTGGTGCTGGTTCAAGCGAGTCAGGTAAGTGGTTGATGGTGGTGCTGGTTCAAGCGAGTCAGGTAAGTGGTTGATGGTGGTGCTGGTTCAAGCGAGTCAGGTAAGTGGTTGATGGTGGTGCTGGTTCAGCAGGTCAGGTAAGATGTGTTCTTACGTGTTATTTAAAGGTTCCACAGGGGGGTAACATCCAGAACATTTGAGATTGAGTTTCTTGGACCGACGGGCTGATCAACCTGGCTCTTTGATTGGACGTTTGTGTGGGTGGACCTTACTGTGCGCCTTGCTTCAGAGTCAGGTAACCTCCAGGTATTGCTGTTCCCTTTTTTTTTTTAGTCACTATACCCGGATGTTGAGTCACGATATACTTACCTTAGTTGGTGAAGCCCGCTTTTGAAATTACAATAACACACACACACACACACACACACACACACACACACACACACAGGTAGAGAAAGAAAAAAAACCTGAACCAACATCAGGTAATGCGGCCTCCTTGTTCTTGCCGCCACACCCTCAGGTAGAGAATCCCCCACAACTAAATTCAGGTATCTTCCAGGTATCCTCCAGGTAGCCTCCAGGTAATATTGTCTTGTTGCAGCCGTCGTCGTACCCACACGGTGAGGAGAGGTCCCTGAACCATCTCCGCGTGCCGTGGTGGGTGGTAAAGCCGGGGAGATCCTCAGAGATTCACCTGGTGCTAATTGGGAAGGTGACCGCTGGATCATCAACATCCTCCTCCTCCTTTCAACCACACATACATACATACATACATACATACATACATACATACATACATACATACACACACACACACACCCCTGACCACCGCCCACTGGAGACCCTTCGTTATACCACTGGCTACAATACACTAACCAACACTACAGCAAATACAAAATATAATACAGTTTGAAATACATGTACGAGACAGGTTGAATACAATATTAAAGTTGTATCATAAGGAGATGAAGTGAGGGCGGTGTAGTAAGAGAACACAATACCATGGTTTACGTGGGGGGCATCATAAAGCCCTCTTGATCCTCTGTTAGTTCTGTCTCTGTTGTGTTCTTTCTCTCTTCTCTCTCTCTCTCTCTCTGTCTTCTTTCTTTCTTCTGTTATTCACTTCTTTTTTTTATTTCTTAGTTTCTTCTCTATCTTCTTCCTTCCCCCCCTCTTCTTTCTTTATTTCCTTCTTTCTCTCCTCTTTTTTCCTTTTTTCCTTCCTCTCCCTTCTTTCCCTCATTCATTCTTTCCCTCCATTTTCTTTCATTCTCTACTTTCTTCCTCTTCTTCCTTCTCTCCCTTCCTCTTCTTCCTCATCTTTTTCGTTTTCATAATACTCTTCTTCTCTACCGTTCGTTTTTCTCCCTCCTCTGTCCCTCCCTTTTCCTCCCACGTACACCACCACCATTTTATGCTACCCTCTCCCCAGACCTTCCTTCCCTTCCTCCTCTACCTCTCTTCAAACCCTCCTTACTTCCTTCATCCTCTCCTCAAACCCTCCTTACCTCCCTCCTCAACCTCTCTTCAAACCCTTCTTACCTCCCTCTCCTCAAACCCTCCTTCCCTCCCTCCCTCTACCTCTCAACGCCCACATCTTCACCACTCCTCTCCCCTTTTCTCTCCTCTCTCTCCTCCTCCTTCTTCCCTTAATCTCTCACCTTTCTCATCTTTCCCTGTAGACTCTCTTTCCCTCACCCATTTGGTCCTTTCCAATATTTCATGGCGTGAAGGTCGACCTGATGGAGAGGTCATGTCGGCGTGGTGGAGGTTGCTGGTATGGGTCACTGCTTCGACGCCTTCCTCGCCTCCTCGACATCTTCCTCGCCTCCTCCTCACCGTCTCAACGCCTTCCTCGCCTTCTCAATACCTTCCTCACTACATGACAGAGTTGGCTACGTTAGAACACCTTTACTTCAGTTATTACTTCATGCGGTAAAACAGTTGTTGATGAACTGTTTCATCTTGTCGACAAAGGTGATGGGAATTATTATTTTTTTTATTGGTGTTTACTGTTTGCTGGACGCGTGTTTACTGTTGTTTACTGTTTGCTGGACGCGTGTTTACTGTTGTTTACTGTTTGCTAGATAATTGTTTGTTTACTCTGTTTACTGTTCGATGGAGAATTATTTTGTTGTTAATAGATCTTTGTTTGTTTATTGTCTTTACTGTTTACCTACCCCAACACCTTTCACCCCTCACCCCCCCACCCCACACCCTTTCACCCCCTCACCCCTTCCCCCCTTTCCCTCCCTTCCACCCCTCACCTCCTGCCCCCCCTCACCCCTTTCCCCTCAGCCCCTTTTGCCCCTACCCCTTCCTACCCCCTCCTACCCCTTTCCTACCCCCCTTTCCTCACCCCTTTCCTACCCCTTCACCCCTTTCCTACCCCTCACCCCCTCACCTTTCCTACCCCCTACCCCCCCCCCTTCCCTACCCCCCCCACCCCCCTTTCCCTACCCCCACCCTTTTCCTACCCCTTCACCCTCTTCCCTACCCCTTCACCCCTTTCCTGCCCCTTCACCCCCCTTCCCCCCTACCTCACCCTTTCCTACCCCTTCACCCCTTTCCCTACCCCTTCACCCCCTTTCTTACCCCTTCTTTCCACCCTGCACCATAGGAGACCCCTCACACCCCCTGCAGGTATTCTCCAGGTACTTGGGAGGAACTTAACTCTAATTCTCTCACGAAAACACCTTCTCAGATCGCAGTTTTGAGCACCATCGGTTTAGAGTTTTTTGGCCCCGAGTGTTCAAAGTTTTTTTTTTTCAGGAGAAGTTTCATAAAAAGTTTCCTTGATGCTTTTGTGTTTGGACTTGGTCACACCCTAAGACTGGGAGGAGGAGGAGGAGGAGGAAGAAAGGAAGGAAGAGGAGAAGGAGGGAAAGAGGAGGGAGAAGGAGGAAAGAGAAGAGAAGGGGTTAAGGGAAAGAGGAAAATCAGGATTGGAACAAACACAAGAAGAGAAAGTTATTAAGGGGAGATCCAATTAGAAAGTCAAACTGCAAACTCGGCATGAAAGTTGGGTTTTCTCAAGGCTCTCTCACCGACGATATTTGACGTGGTGGCCCTGCCTCCCTAAGCCCCCCCTCCCTCACCTCCCCTCCCCTCACCTCACCCCCCTCCCCCACCCCCCCCCTCCCCCTCCCCCTCCCCTCACCCCCCCCCTCCCCTCACCTCCCCCTCCCCTCCCCCCTCCCCTCACCCCCCTCCCCTCACCCCTCCCCTCCTCTCACCCCTCACCCCCCTCCCCTCAACCCCCCCACAATATTTCCTAATCTATTCTTAACAGTCTTGTGGAAGAATTTTGTCATAGAGTTTTCCGAAGCAGACCGACCGACAGACAGACAGACAGACACGCGTGGGTAGATGATGAGTGAGAGTAATACTGAAGAGAGAAGAGATGAGGGCAGGGCTGAGAGAGAGAGAATCTTTAAGCTGATTGGAAGTTACTTAGAATGATAATGCAGGTCTTGGAATGAGTGGGTCGGTGGTGGGTCGTGTGTGCGTGTATGATGGAGGAGGGAGAGGTGTGACAGGTGAGAGGGGGTTAAGAGGATGGATGGTGTTTGATCAGTGTAGCTCAGGGCGAGTGTGAGATGATGGATTGACCCTCCTGAGAGAGAGAGATAATGGCGTAGACCGGTTGTTGGCAGTGAGGGGAGGTAGGGGGTTAAGTGGGGTGATTGATGGAGAAGAGGATTTTTCCCAGTCCTGGCGTGATTGGTAAACATCCCCCACCCCCCTTCTCTTTCTCTCCTTATGGCGGCAGGGAGGAAGTAATCAATGCTGGTAGATTGTGACAGGTAGGAGGAATTAATTGCTATTGGAATATTATATGATAGAGCATTGAAAGGACTTGGAAAACACACACACACACACACACACACACTCACTCACTCACTCACTCACTCACTCCTCACTCACTCACTCACTCACTCACTCACTCACTCACTCCTCACTCACTCCTCCTCTCTCTCTCTCTCTCTCTCTCTCTCTCTCTCTCTCTCTCTCTCTCTCTCTCTCTCTCTCTCTCTCTCTCTCTCTCTTCGTAAGGCAGTGAGGGTGGTGGCAGTGTGTACCGAGGGGAGGGCGGCAGGGGTAGAAACACACGACATAAACACCGGGGATGTATGGGGTGGGTGGGTGTGGGTGATGTAGAGAGGGAGGAGGAGGAAGTCCAAGAAGGGAAGGTGAGGTTATGATGGGAGAGAGAGAGGCGTGGCGAGGGTAAGGAATGGTGATGTGTGATTAGTGTAGCTCAGAGAGAGAGAGAGAGACTTGATTGACCTCTGTGTTTACTTGCACGTACTGTACAGTCTCTCACCAATCTCCGAGACGTGGAATTAGTGAGTGAGCGAGTGAGTCTCCAGGGAAGAAGGTAAAATTTGGCACTGAAAAACTGGGGTTAATGATTACCCAAGTGACGAGTATAGTAGTTAGTTTGTGTCTGTCCGTGTGTTTGTCCGTCTGGAGGGGGGGGAGGGACGCGATACTTCTCAACACATCAAACTTTAGTGTTAATTAAATTATTATAAAACTCTAATTATTGTCTACATCATTATTACCAGATACCGATATATATATTTTTATGGGGGGTCAGAGGTCAAGGTCACTCTTAGTAAAGAGTTGGTCACATGACTGAACAGCGTAACGAGATGACATGAGGCCCTCGGGCAGTCTTGTTGATACGTGTGTTTTTGTTGTCAGAAAGTTGTTACGTTCCCATGAGTTTTGTTGTTAGCGAGTTGTTGTTTTTGTTTTAATGTATTCATGTGTTTCAGGGACCCGGGTCTTTAAGCACCGTTCAGAACGTCTCTTCCCACACTAAACGACAACTTTGAGAGGTTAAAAAAAGGTGTGTGTGTGTGTGCGCGCTCGTGCGTGCGTGCGTGCGTGCGTGCGTGCGTGTGTGTGTGTGTGTGTGTGTGTGTGTGTGTGTGTGTGTGTGCGCGCTCGTGTGCGTGTGTGTGTGTGCGTGTGTGCGTGTTATTAGTTGTGAAGGCTATTATATCATAAATTACATTAGTTACCTTCCTGGTTATTATCCCCTGCTAAAACATGCTTGAGTGGAGGGTATATAAAAGGCTTTACTCTGTTTGTCTGTCTGTATAAATAATTTCCGGAGCTTTAACTCAAGAATATGTTAATACTGCAATAACATTATCATACAGATTAGGCTAATGGTAGAGAGCTGCTTTATACACATGAATACTGCTGCAGCTTAGGGATTATTTTTTATATGGAGGATTATAGATGTCAGTCATAGTGTTTGTTTTGGTCTGTCATTGTATATATTCGTCACCAGAAACTAAGGATTATAGGTGTCAGTTTTGTTCCGTCATTGTAACTCTTCATCACCAGGTCCAAGAATTATAGGTGCCAGTGTCCATTTTGTTCCATCTCTGTGTCCAACCTCGTCAACAGGAACCAGGAATTATAGGTACCAGTGTCCATTTTGTGCCATCTCTGTGTCCAACCTCGTCAACAGGAACCAGGAATTATAGGTGCCAGTGTCCCATCCTGTGCCACCAGCCCTGAACCATCACACTGCTGTCCCATTTCCCTCGAGTTTATATCCTGGTCGCTGTCTCGCCTTTGGGTCATCAAGATCTCGCTCACCTGTGTCCGCCTCACCTACCTGTAAGCCTTAAATTACCTGGCCTTTATCTCGTACTCTGTGTCATGGGCTCTGTGTCTGCAGGTTCCCACACCAAGAGGGAGGGAAAAAAGTTGTGATCCGCATTGTTCTTTTCCTGTTTGGTGCTCGCGTGCAATCAATTACCTGGTGTTTACCTGTCCCTTTGGTTTTCCGAACTTGTTGGGGGGTTCTTTAAGTCTGAAATGGTTACGTATCTGAAGATTAGGTTAGGTCAGGTTAGGTTAGGTTAGGGTAGTTAATCTTCAAGTGAAATAATCTGGAGTGGTTGATTTTCAGGTGATTTGCCCTAAATTATCCTGGCGTTTTACATGTCATTGATTCATGGATCCCACTGTACCTCCCCTCCCCCCCCCCTGCCCCCCTCATCCCTTCCCTCTCCCAGCGGTGTTACGTAACCCAGGTGGGAGTTGCAGTGACCAACCAGCTTGTTAGTGGCGGCCTCTGGTAAAGCCTTCAGTCGCCCCTCCTCTACGTAATCAAGTTTTGGTCAAAATGGGATCAAGGTGAAGGTCAACAGGTACTATACACCAGGCGGCCAGGTAAACTCAGGTAGCTGTCGTCGTCGTCAGGTGAAGTTTAAGGTAGACTAAGGTAAACTTTAAGGTTAAAATCTAAGGTAAACGTAGGTAAATTTCAAGGTAAACTCAGGTAAACGTTATAATAAAGTCAAGGTGATAAATTTGGGTATTCGTAACAGTAAACTCGTGTAAACTATAAAGTAAACTTGGAGATAAACTCAGAAAGACTTGACAGTAAACTCAGGGGGAACTCAGATAACCCCAGGGGAGCCTAAAGGTAAATTCAGGTGAAGTGAAAAGCAGAATAAAGTAAACCTGAGGGTATATTCTGGTGAAACTGACAGTAAACTCGCCGGTAGACTCGGGTAGACTGCGGTAGAAGGTGGGAAGCCGCGGGGATTTGGTCTAGCTGTAACATCGCCTTTATGCTACGTCCCATACTGAAGACCCGTTGTGTTCCGCTTCTGGCTGACCCTAATATACGGTGGGTTCCTTTATACGGTGGGTTCCTTTATGCGGTGGGTTCCTTTATACGGTGGGTTCCTTTATACGGTGGGTTCCTTTATACGGTGGGTTCCTTTATGCGGTGGGTTCCTTTATGCGGTGGGTTCCTTTATGCGGTGGGTTCCTTTATGCGGTGGGTTCCTTTATGCGGTGGGTTCCTTTATGCGGTGAGTTCCTTTATACGGTGGGTTCCTTTATGCGGTGGGTTCCTTTATGCGGTGGGTTCCTTTATGCGGTGGGTTTTCCTTTATGCGGTGGGTTCCCTTTTATACAGTGCAGGTTCCTTTATGCGGTGGGTTCCTTTATATACGGTGGGTTTTTTATACGGTGGGTTTTTTATACGGTGGGTTCCTTTATACGGTGGGTTCCTTTACGGTGGGTTCCTTTACACGGTGGGTTCCTTTACACGGTGGGTTCCTTTATACTGTGGGTTCTTTTGTATGGCGGGTTCCTATATAAGGCAAGACACTGTATAAGGCACATTCCCTTATATTCTACTACGCCCTTATCCTTCGCTTGCCCTCAAATTAATTCTTCCCTGATCAAGCGTGTTACCTGGGTGAGACAGGTGTGTAGTGCAGGTGTGTTCTAGATAAATATGTGTGTGTCATATTAATTTTATCTTCTCTTTGTCGTCTTCATCACTACACACACACGCGCACGCACGCACGCACGCACGCACACACACACACACACACACACACACACACACACACACACACAGTGATTGACAAGAGTGGAAGTGATTGACTCAAAATAATTTAGATAATTAAGTGAATGAAATCTTTGCCGGTAACACTAATCATAATTTATATTCATCCTCTCGTATTGAAAACATTAAATTATTATTCTAATTATTTGTACAGGTGATGACGATAATTGTAATGATATTAATGACAGGAGTAAGAGTAAAGTTAATGATGATAATAATAAACTCATGATAAAACAATAAAGGCAACATGAACATAAATAAATAACAGTTAGAATCCTCTTAGTAATCCATGAGCCCAAGAAATATATATAATTTAATCATTTATCTATTTAACGCAATGAAAATATTAGTATAAATATTAAGCAATAAACAGAGACTCACGAGGTAGATTATTTTATAGGATTATTATATGTTTACCAGAATTAGAGGAAGATAATCTACTATAAATTATATTCGTTAGCAGCCAAATTATTAGTTAAATCGGATAATAATTATTAGTATTAACATTATTTAAATAGACGTTTGTAATTTAGTTCACTTTTTATAATTATCTTATGGACGAAGTTTGGAAGTTATAAAATGTAATTAATTTGTACAGGTAATTAAGGAAGGCGGGTGTGTTTACCCCTATTGACGTCACACCCAGCGAAGGATCTGATTGGTGGCCTGTCTTCCATCTTGTGTTTGTGTCTGATTGAGAAAAGGTGTTTGTTTGTTTTGAATTTTGATGCGTAAGGGTTGTGGTTTATGAGGGGTGAGGGTTGTGGTTTATGAGGGGTGAGAGTTGTGGTTTATGAGGGGTGAGGGCTGTGGTTTATGAGGGGTGAGGGCTGTGGTTTATGAGGGGTGAGAGTTGTGGTTTATGAGGGGTGAGGGTTGTGGTTTATGAGGGGTGAGGGTTGTGGTTTATGAGGGTGAGGTTGTGGTTTTATGAGAGTTGTGGTTTATGAGGAGTGAGAGTTGTGGCTTTTGAGAGTTGTGGTTTATGAGGGGTGAGAGTTGTGGTTTATGAGGAGTGAGAGTTGCGGCTTGTGAGGGTTGTGGTTTATGAGGGGTGAGAGTTGTGGTTTATGAGGAGTGAGAGTTGCGGCTTGTGAGGGTTGTGGTTTATGAGGGGTGAAGGTTGTGGTTTATGAGGGGTGAGAGTTGTGGTTTAATGAGAGGTGAAGGTTGGTGTAGAATAGGTCAGTTTTATCGTCCGTTACATCACCGCTGTTGACCCCTTGCGAGAGTGTTTTCAGCGCCACCATTCACCCTCATCACCTTTACTTACCCACAAGACGCCATTTTATAGTGTGTTGTGGGTCATTACCTGTGATGTGCTCTTAGGCAACTTTGAACCCCCACGTTTTCTTCCACCTCTGGTCTAACACGTCTTGGGAGGGCGTCAAGAACAAACTCCCAGATGTCCTGAAAGTTATCCTTCTCCTCTACCTGGGGAAACATTAATCACATCTCCACACCTCAATACTCGAGTGTAATTTTTTCAGGTGTGTGGGGGGGGCAGTGTTGCCCTCACCACTGACGTCTCATTGCTGTAGAATTTATATCGAAAACGTTCCATATTTTTGTTTTGGTGTGTGTGTGTGTGTGTGTGTGTGTGTGTGTGTGTGTGTGTGTGTGTGTGTGTGTGTGTGTTACTCCCCTGAGTGATGTATTGTTTCTGGCCTGCAAGGATTTTTTTTTGGTAACTGTTCCTTAACAGTTAAAGACCAATTCTTGGAAACTGTGGTTTATTTTTTTTAAGTGACAAAACATTTCGGTAGAGAACCGCCCTCACACACGTCCCAGATGCAAACGTCAGCAGCGACACACACCACATGCACCCCCCCCACCACATGCACCCTTGCCCTCTTCCTCCCCATACCCCCCACTGTTCACTACCAACACTAGGTCGTATGGCCACAAGTTGCCTCAGACCTTGCAGGAAAGTGGAATAATAGTTTCAACATGTTGAATGACGTCACTGTTCCCTACAGTTATAGAGCTGACTCACTGTTCTTTAAGTGTCTAGGCTTGTATAAAAGAATTTACAGGTCACGGTGTGTTACACACACACACACACACACACACCAGGCAACTCGTGCAACATTCATCTGGTATTGGAAAATATAAATGTTTTGCTGACGTATGATGGCCACGTTGGGTCTCGTCGTGAGGGATTGACAGTGGTCATGTATTTTGTCCAACGTGTAAATTTAGCGACTCCTTCACCATGCACGCGCTGGTGATGGTGGAGATAGTGGTGGTGGTGGTGGTTCGAGTCTTCACCAACACATCTCCCCCCTGATGGTCACGAGGTGGGAATAAACGTGTCGGGGTATTGACCAGTGGCCATGTGTCTTACCTGGAGGTGTAAATTTAAACACATCCACAATTTACTTAGTGGAGGTGAGTCTGAGGTGGTGGTGGTGGCTCCTCAAGGGTAACAGCCCGGAGTCTTTGATCTCTCTCGCACACACACACACACGATGATGGTGTGACAAGGGGGTCTACACCACTACTAACTTATGGACTAAGTTTATGTGCTATTAACATGTAGAAGTTATTGTACCTGGAGATATAATATAAATTTACCTTGAGCTATTTTCTAACTCTACCTGGAGATACACTAACTATACCTGGACCTGTATTATAGCTGTACTTGCACCTGTTGTAGTAGCGTAATAAATGTTCACTATTACCTACGTATTATGTCGTTCAGTACTAATATTTTTCCCTTAAAATACCTATACCTGTACTTGTTTCTTCTATCTGTACTTGCCACACCTGTCACACCTGTCACACCTGTAATATTGTTTATAAATCAAATCGTGATGGTATTCCCATATGGCTCAACACCTTTACAATTACCATGTAGATTGTAAATGTGAAAAGGTTAGGTTAGGTTAAGTTTGGTTAGGTTAGGTTTGGTTTGGTTAGGGTTGGTTAGGTTAGGTTAGGTTAGGTTAAATCTATCAGACTCTTTGTGTTGGTGTCCAGACTGCCTCTCCCTACCAACGAAGCAAATCTAATGCAAATATAATTCAGGTGAGACACGAGGATAACGTAGTGTCCGCCATTGTTGTGTTAATCCTGGGGGGAAAAAATTCTATCCCTCACGTGGGGGGGGGGGGAATTTAACATTATCAGTCATGTCAGGGAAGGCGGTAGGTTAAGCTGACTAAAAGTAATTAAAGAAAATATAAATAATTAGTGGAGTTATTAGCACAGGTATTGGTCGTGTCAGTCATTCAGTTGTTCAACGAGTCAGATCTGTCAGTCAGTGTGTTTATTAACCTGTCAGTCAGTCATTCGGTCACAGTCAGTCAGAATTACTACCCATAGAACTTACTGGCTCAACAAAATGTATCCCGGTCAGTTAAATTAGTTAATTCAGTCAGTCGGTCAGTTAGAATTACTACTTATATAACTTACTGACTGTTACCTGAGCCTTTTACACAATAAGTTACAACTCCAGAAAATGATAATCAAACTATCCAGGTGACCCCTCTCTCACTGCAGCCTCCCTCGCTCTCCCTCCACTGCTACCTGCCTCGGAGTCAGTTCAGTATCACCCTGCCATCCTCACCCTCCCTCCTCCGCTGCTACTGCCTGTTTCAGAGTCAGTTCACTTTCTCTAATCAGTAGTTCAGTTAAGTCACCCTGCTTTATATATCTCCTCCCTCCCTCCCTCCCTCCCTCCCTCCCTCCCTCCCTCCTTCCTGCCTGCCTCGGAGTCAGTTCACTATTGGATAAAGATAAACTCACTAAATTTCCTCGTTCGATCTGAGTTTTACGTCCGATTTACTGTTCGGAAACGCATCGGGCTCTTTAAAACGATTTGGTCTACAGAAACGACCTTGTTAGGGTGAGCGGGGGGGCTGCAGGTGTGTTGGCTCTCTCTCTCTCACACACACACACACACACACACACACACACACACACACACACTAGGCTAGGTTAAATTAGGATAGTTTAGGTTAGGTTAAGTTTGTGTTGTTAGGTCAATTTAGGTTAGTTAAGGTTAGGTTAGGTTAGGATTCAGACCCCCATAGCTGGTCGTTGTGTACACTTCACCGGAAATACCAAAAGGAATGATGGTCAGATTCAGACAAGTTTACTCCCCCCCTATTGGCTCTCTCTTTCCACTCTCTCTCTCTCTCTCTCTCAGTGCAGGGTTGGGTTATGTCTCACACTGTCTCCTGTCTCTCAGTGGCGCCCCTCTGTCTCTCGCCACCAGGTATTTGCGCGCGCGCACACACACACACACACACACACACACAAACTTTCCTGATCGTATGGGGAAATTTACCGTGTGTGGATGTGTGTTTAGTGTGGGGAGAGCAACAACTGTGTGTGTGTGTGTGTGTGTGTGTGTGACGGACAGACAGACAGACAGACAGACCAATTAATACCTGACCATAAAGCCTTAAAAATGTGACCAGTAAATAGTGATTAGTAATTGCTTGCTCTGGCCCGCTGTACCGAGAATTAAAGAAGTAAAGAAAGAGGAGGAAGTGGAGGAGCAAGAGGAGGAAGAAAAGAAGCAGGAGGAGATTGGAGGAAGAGGAGCAGCAGGAGGAGAATGAGGAGGAGATTAGAGAAAGAAGAGGAATAATAATAGAGAGTAGGAGAATAAAATGAGGAGGAGGAACATGACTCGATAGGAAGAGGAAGAACAGGCTGGTGAGGAAGGAGGGAATTGGGAGTATAGAGGGAGTGATATCTACGCTAAGTGGAGAAAGGGAAGATTGTGAGGTGTCTTGTTACGGCCGTCTGTCGGGGGGGTGGAGGTCAGAAGTTTCAAAGTGTCTAATGCTCTTTGTTAAGCCATCCAGCAACAAAGCTAAACCATCCATCAATCATACTAAAGCCATCCAACCCTCGCTACGCCATCCAGCCACGCACTAATCCCCATCCCCACCTCCCCCCCCCCAAAAAAAAATATATATATTCAATTTAATCTGCCTTGCTGTAACTCACTTTGCCATGCGTGAACTACTCCTCCCTCTCCCACCTGTCCACCTTCTCTCACTCACACCACTCACTCACTCACTCATTCACACCACTCACTCAGCTACCCTACCACAATGTCACTCACTTACACCACTCACTCAGCCACCATCCTACCCTACCACAATGCCACTCACTCACACCACTCACTCAGCCACCCTCCTACCCTACCACAATGCCACTCACTCACTCTCACAAAGCCATTCACTCACACAAAGCCACTGACTCAGCCACCCTCCAAGCCCCACCACAAAGCCCCTCGGGAAGGCACCAAGCTTGGAATGGAAAGTTAAGTTGAGTGGGAGTGTTTGAGTAAGTCAGGTCGCTGTTAGGAAAATGAGGGAGTCGGGTACACTGCGAGTCTCCGGGGTTTGTCCTGCCCTCTCCCCTCTCCCAGCCCACTCCCACTCTCCACGGCCCTCTCCCACTGTCCCTGGCCCCTCTCCCCTCCTCCTCAGCCTCTCCCACTCTCCTCGGCCCTCTCCCTCTCCCCGGCCCTCCTCCACTGTCCCCAACCCCTCCCCCCTCCCCAGCCCCTCCCCACTCTCCCAGCCTCCCCCTCTCCCCGGCCCCTCCTCCCACTCTCCCCAGCCCTCCCCACTCTCCCCAGCCCCTCCCACTCTCCCCAGCCCCTCTCCCTCTCCCCAGCCCCTCTCCCTCTCCTGGCCCCTCTCCCACCTCCTCGACAACTCTAGCCTGCTCCCCCTTTCACCTTCCTGCTCCTCTCTTCCCCTCACTGCGTCTCTTTCTCCTACCCCATCCCATCAGTGTATCTCCCTCCATCTACCTTCTGACTCTCCTCCCCTCCTCCTTCTCGCTCCTCCTTCCTACCCTCTCTCCCTCATTCCTCCGGTCCTCCCTCCCTCCCTCCCTCCACAAATCCTTCTCCATCATTTCTCATCTTCCCTCCTCTCACGATGTTGCTGCTCCGTTACCTGTTACCTCTTGCCGCGTGCGTGCGTGCGTGCGTGCGTGCGTGCGTGCGTGCGTGCGTGCAGTGAAGATAATATGTATTGCCTTGAGCCCTTGACACATTATGGTGATGGTGGTGTAATATGCCCTCAGCACACACTCATCTTCACACGTCGCCTGTCCTGCCTCACACGTCAGGAGCCGGTCTGAGAGGAGGCGGAGGTGGTAGTGTGAGTGTCAGGTACAAGGGACTGAGATGTGACGTTAGTGCTGGTGGTTCCCTTGAGGTTACGCCCTTCTCTCTCCCCGTCACGCCGTCTGTCACAACCCGTCACGCCTGTCATTCCCCAACACCTGAGCCACGTCTTTGATACCTGCTTGAGGGGGGGGGGTGGAGGGGAGCTTAAAGGCAGTTTTGGAGAATATTTTCATGGTGGTAGTTTTGGTAACCACTCTTCTCTCCTCTGTTCCCTGTCTCCCTCTCCCCTACATCTTGTCATCTCTCTCTCTCTCTCTCCTTTCTCTCCCCTTACCCCTCATCTCTCCTCTCCCTCCCCTATTTCTCTCTCCCCTCCCTCCCTCCATCCCCCTCGTCTCCCCTCTCCCCATCCAGGACTTTTAGCTCGACAAAAGCCCTCGCTTTTAGTACTATTTCAACCTCCTCACGCTGACCACTCCATTACCTGGCTATCACTCTCCCCTTCTCCCCCCCCCTTACTCTCCCCCTCTCAATTTTTATTCACTTCTCCTTTCCTCTCTCTCTCCTTTCCCTCCTCCTTCTTTCTCCATCCCTCACACTTTTACTCTTATTCTCACTTTTCCTCAGTCTCCCCCCTCTCCTTTATCCACTCCCACCTCTTACTCCCCCTCCTCTCCTCCACTTTTAATCCCCCTTACCTTCCACATTCATTCCTCTGCCACTTTCCTTCATTTCTCCCTCCTCTTCTCCCTCCCTCTCCCCCCACCTCTTCCTTTCTCTTTTTGTTTCTATTGCCTTGATTACCTTCCCTTCCCTTTTCTCCTCCTCCCCCTCCTTCCTTATCTTTCCCTCCTCCCTTCTCCGCTCCTCCTTCCTTTCCCTTCCCATCTCTCCTTCTACCCTCCTCTCCCACTGCACCTCCACCTCTCTTGCCCCCAGAACTAGAGCCCCCATCCCCCTAAGCCCTCCCAGCCGTGCCCCCCCCCCAACCTGCCGACGCTGCGCCATTGAGGCCAAAAAATGAGAAGTCTTGCGTCAGGAGGTCGAGTGACTGGTGACCTGGTGACTGTGTGTGTGGCCTCTTGATCGTATGCACACAGCCTGGTGACCACGTGTATAGAGCCTGTTGACCGTGTGTACACAAATTGGTGATTGTGTATACACAGTGTGGTGAAAGGTACTGACCCTGGTGAAGCCATTAAGAGAACTGCTGAGTTAGAGTAAGCCCACTGGCCTGGAATTGAGCAGGGCGGGGAGCTAGGAGGAGGCAGGAGCCAGGATGAGGCAGGGCCGTGGAGGAGGGCGGGTAGTGGAGGGCAGGGCAATGGCAGGAGGGAGAGCTGTGGAAGGGGGAGGCGCTGGTGGACGAGCAGGCAATGGGTGAGGTGAGGTTAGAGATGAAGCCGGGGCAGAGGGGGGAGGAGGAAGCCTCTTAACCCAACCCTTCCCCGCCCTACCGTACCCTGCCTTGCCCTGTCCCACCCCTTCCCTACCCCTACTTTGCCCCGCTCCGCCTTACTCTGCCCGCCCTGCCCCTCGCCCCCCCTCGCCCCCCCCCTCGCCCCCACTCTGCCTCGCCCCTTCTCGCCCTGCTTCGACCCGACCCGACCAGTGACCCGGCCGGCCGAGCCCGCCCCACGGTGACGACAGCCACGCAGGAGCCACCCCCCCCACACAGAGTTCCTCATTTTACTCTCCCTCCTGTTGTCTCCGAAAAGTTGAAGTGTTGTTCAGTCTGGCTGTGAGTGAGTGTGGCCTCTCGCCAGATTTGTCTAGGTCACACCTTCCCAGTGCCACACCCTGCCAGTGCCACACCCTGCCAGTGCCACACCCTGCCAGTGCCACGCCCTGCCAGTACCACGCCCTGCCAGTACCACATCCTCCCAATACCATACCAGTACCACACCATACCAGTACCACACCCCGCAATACCACACTCTGCCTGTACCATACCTTCTCAATACCACACCCTTACAGTACCACACCCTCCACCACCACGATCCACCACCACCGCCACTATACAGCCCCAGCACCACCACCATACATCCTCCAACACCACTATACACCCTCCAACACCACAACACACTCTCCAACACCACAACACACTTTCCAACACCACTACACACCCTCGAATACCATTCATACACCCTCCAACACCACCACACACTCTCCACCACCACCACACACCCTCCAACACCACCACACACCCTCCAACACCACCGTACACCCTCCAACACCACCATACACCCCTCCAACACCACACACCCTCAACACCACCCACACACCCTCCAACACCACCCACACCCCTCCAACACCACCACACACCCTCCAACACCACCACACCACCCTCCAACACCACCACCACACACCCTCCATACCACCATGCACCCTCCAACACCACCATACACCCTCCAACACCATACACCCTCCAACACCCATACACCCCTCCAACACCACCACCACACACCCTCCAACACCACCACCACACCCTCCAACACCACCACACACCCTCCAACACCACCACACACCTCCAACACCACCATGCCCTCAACACCACCATACACCCCTCCAACACCACCCACACACCCTCCAACACCACCATACACCCTCCAACACCACCATACACCCCTCCAACACCACCATACACCCCTCCAATACCTCCAGGCTAGGCAGGTGTGTCGCTTTAACCTGATGGATCACACCCAAGCCTCACATTGTCCTCTTCACACCTGATTTGAATACCCGATGGTAGAGATTACGACCCCCTCTACCTGTGTGTGTTTGGGGGGGGGGGAAATTGGAGATAGACGATTGGATTAATGTTTTTAACCTCAGTCAATTTCCTGGATTGGTGTGAGGTGTTAGCGTAGTCAGTCACTCTCGATGATTAGGGTGTTGCTCTGGGATTGGAGTGTCCCTGTAGGATTGGAATGTTCCTATAGGATTGGAGTGTTCCTATAGGATTGGAAGTGACATTGTGGGTTTCAGAGGGGCGATGGAAGTTTGGAATTGGGAGGAGGGGGCGGTTGGGACGAAGCAGGTTTGAAATATAAACTGCAGGCTTGGAAGGGACTTTGTGGGCTTGAAATGGGCACCGCAGGTTTGGAATGCACCCAGTAAGCTTGGAAAGGTCATTACGGGGTGTGGAAGTGAGGGGGAGGCGGAGAGAGAGGGAGACTACATTGCCTAGTTCGAATGGGCAGCACCCACTTGGAATTCTTGCTACAGCGGGTTGGAAGGGGGAACTGCACGGCGGGATTCCTGTTGCGCGGAAGGCAGATTTTAGGAGTCCGGGGAAATTAGAACCCGGTACAATAAAACCTAGGGAAATTAGAACCCGGTACAATTGAACCTAGGGAAATTAGAACCCAGGACAAACGAACCCAAAACCTAAGACAAACGAACCCAAGACGGTAATAGAAGAAGCACCGTCTCTCGCCACACTCATCACTGGATACACGAAGTTTGGCCATTAATGATGTTCACATTGTGTGTGTGTGTGTGTGTGTGTGTGTGGTCTGCCTCGCCCAACCACCTCATCGCCCACACCCACTCGCCATCTCTTCCACCCGCCCACCACCACCCGCCCACCACCACCACTACTTACGCTCATCTTATTTCTCAAGTGTTTTATCCAGTGAAAGTCCATGAAGTGAGTGCAAGACGGGGCTGGATAATTTTGTTTTTCATTTTTTTTTTTCATCCTCATTTTCATCGACTTATTCCACTAGTTTGAACGTAATTCATTGAAAGTGAGCGAAGAAATATCGAGTGTTTCTTTATGCATTACACAAGTCCATGAAATTGAGTGTAAAGACGAGGGTGGGTAACGATACTTGGTTATTTTTTTTTATTTCTTTCGTTTTTTCTCGATTAATTTCACCAGTTTGAGTGTAATTTATTGATTGTGTTGACTCTTTAAAACGGGTAAAAAAAATATAGGTAAGTCCATCAGGTGTGTATTGAGGTGGGGTTTGGGGGAGAGGGACTTAGATCTTTCATGGGGGAATGACAAATTTTCCTCTAGGTGGGGGGGTGGGATTTAATTGGGGGGGTGATAGGGGTTTATGGGATTTCGAGGGAAGAAGTGATGGGGGTTTTGGGGTAGGGGTGATGGGGTTTCGGGGGGGTGGTAAGGGTGGGTCCATGGATTAGTGTGAGGTTAAGTAAAAATATCTTGGGCGTTTCATTACGGTAATTTATAAGTTCAAAAGTCCGTGAAATGTGTCAAGAGGAGGAAGAAAAGAAGTTGTCATTTTTTTATGGTGTCATGTTACTCAGTTTATTTGGTATATTTTTAATTTGTATTTTTTTTCATCCTGTGAGTACATGAAAAGTTTGTGTGAGAGAGAGAGAGAGAGAGAGAGAGAGAGAGAGTCTCTTACCCTTTCATTGACTTATATGAAAAGTTTAAACGACAGTAAAACTCCACGAGAAGTGCCTTAAGACGTGAGTTCTCTTGTGGGAAGAAAAACGATCTTGGGTTCATACCGTAAAAACCATAAAACATCTCCAGCACGAGCAGTCAGCAGTGCCTGGCGTTCCTCTAGATTCCACAGTGAAGCCCATCAGAGAGCTACGCCCAGAAGAACGTTTCGCCTACCTTCTGCCAGCACTAGTGAACTATATACCTGGAGTTGATGTGTGTACTTCCGTTTGTCTATAATTTGGTTGGGGAAGTTACGCCAGACTAACGTTCGCCAGCGTTTTGCCAACTCGAGGAATGGTGTATCCCTAAAACCCGGGATGACATGTTTATAGCAGGTACGCCACACTAACTGTCGCCGGCACCAGCATTAGATTTTAATTGTCGGCAGCAGGAAGTTGACCCAGGCATTAGGGTATTGGTGGAGGCCGGAGTAGAGAGTACGGTGTGAAGATCAGGGTTAATGACGTTGTTAGGTTGGGTCAGGGTGCTCGTTAGGTCAGGGGTGGGGGAGATAGGGATGGGGGCGTGCGGAAGGGTGTCGAGTAGGGGGAAGGTGGATGGGGGAGGAGGAAAAGGTTAGGGGAGGGCTCTGGGGTAGAGGAGGGAGATGTGTCAATACTTCCGCTGAAGTCATCATCAAGTTAGTGTGGTGTTTTCTTTAACTGTGGTCCAATCAGGAATCTTTGTTGTTTACTTGAGAGGAGAGAGAGAGAGAGAGAGAGAGAGAGAGAGAGAGAGAGAGAGAGAGAGAGAGAGAGGAGAGAGAGAGAGAGAGAGAGAGAGAGGAGAGAGAGAGAGAGAGAGAGAGAGAGAGAGAGAGAGATAATAATTAATTTGGTTTATTGAAGAGCTTAAATAGCTTAAAAATATACAGTTACATATTTGGGGAATGGGTTACGAATTACAAATAATATACAAGTGACATAAGTGACACAAATAAGACATATAATAACTTAGATGGGGATCAGCTCAAACTACAGTTCATTTCAGCATAGTGACAGTGTAGGGAGCAGTGTTTACTGGGAGTGAATACACTGATTTATTACATGTTATTGATAATTTTTACAATGGTTGGGACTGGGTTGTTCTTATAGCGATCAGTTCGTGCACGTATGGGCTGGATGGTGGTCAGGTGTCGAATAAAATTAGCTGTGGACCAGTGTAGCAGATTAAATGAGGATGGTAGAAGCTTCTACCAAATTTGGTAGATGAGGTCGTGGTGATGTGGGTCAGAGAGCTTCTAAAGGATCACAGTGTGTTGAGCGGCTTCTTGATATGTGTGAGTGAGAAGGAGAGACATCTTGCATGCCCTCTTTTGCACTTTTTTCTAGGTATGCTTTATGCTAGTGACATTTAGGAGGAAGACCAGGTGGGGAGGTATAGGTGAGCTTAAGTATGAATGTTGTGTAAACACTGAGGAGCTCTGTGCAGGAACCTGAGGGACTTGAGTTTATGGAGGAGGTGGACGGAAACTGAGGATTTGACAACTTTACCTCGGACGTGTGAAGCTCAAATTAGCCGAGCGTCTATGGTGACGCTGGAGAGCCGTGGACCTACAACCCTGGAGTGTGTTCGGACCTAAAGTAATGGAAGGAGGTGGGACAATGTCGGAGGAGAGGTTGATGTGCATAACCATGGTCTTGGTATGGTTGATGGTGACATGGTTGTTGGTAGCCCAGTTTTGGAGACTGTTCAATAAATCCTGAAGGGCGGCATAGTTGGGAGCAGAATTGTTGACGCTGATCCCAATGGTGGAGTCGTCGACATATTTCCAGCGAGCAGGGGTTTCTCTTAGGGCATCATTGATGAGCATAAGGAAGCAGAGTGGTCCCATCTTGGTGCCTTGGGGGACGCCACAGGTGAGTGACTGAAAGGTGGAGACAGCCCCTCGGAAGCGTACAGCTTGGCGTCGGTCACTGTGTGTGTGTGTGTGTGTAAGATATCAGAACACTCATCTATACCTGCCTGACCTTATTACAGGTGTGTGTGTGTGTGTGTGTGTAGGAGGAGACCATGAGAACAGGTGTTGGTGAGCCAGTGTTTGGAGTATGGAAGTGCAGACGGTCCGGGAGCTTAACGTTAGTAGGTAGACCAGTGACCACACCACACTAGGATAGGGTACTTGTGTTTGCGTGAAGATCGAGTTCGTGGATATCCTGAAGGAGAGAGAGTAGGATATCTCTTGGAGGATGAGAAGGATGTCTGCTTCCACGATATGTTGCTCGTTGTAATGATGATAATGATGAAGGAGGAAGGTGGATAATAATGATGATGATGACGGAGGAAGATAGATGATGATTATGGAGGAGGAGGAGGAGGAAGAGGGGATAGAGACGACGAAGAAAATAATAATAATACAAGGAATTTAATGGGGAAGAGGAGTCGGGATGATGATGATGATGATGATGATGATGATGAAGAAGAAGAAGACCGATTGATTAGCTGTATATGTTGATGACATGCGAACAGTGAAGGAGAGAGAGAGAGAGAGAGAGAGAGAGAGAGAGAGAGAGAGAGAGAGAGAGAGAGAGAGAGAGAGAGAGAGAGAGAGAGAGAGAGAGAGAGAGAGAGAGAGAGACCAAAGTTGTATGTGTTGTGATTCCTTCCAGTCAAAACAAGAATGCCTCAAGTTCTCAACACGCTGCCACGTCCTATACTGCCTTACATGACGTTTAAAAGCTGGAATGAGGAAGAGTACGAGGAGGAGGAGGAGGTGGCATGGTAAAGATGGAGGCACTTGGCGGAAGGTTAGCGATGAGGAAGACGCTGATAACGAGGTGTATGATGCGAGTTAATGAGGAAGGTGATAGCCTGGGTTTATGAGGCGGTAACACCTGAGTACTGAAAAAAAAAAGTCCCTCTAAATGTGTATTTTTGAGGTTACGTTTAGTCAGACCACACCACACCACACTACACCATACCACACTACACCATACCACACTACACCATACCACACTACACCATACCACACTACACCATACCACACTACACCACACCACACTACACCACACCAGACCAGCGCCTGCCTCTCGTGATTTGACTGAGGGATGGTTTCACCTTTCGATGGATGTATTTTCTTTTAGAGTGTGGACTTAATGTATCTAATGATTAGAGTTTTTTTGTAGAGAAAGAAGAGTAGGGGTGGAGGAAGAAAGTTAGGGTTAGGGTTAGCTGAGCTAATAGTGTGTTAGGGTTGTGTTCTGGGTTAGTTATTGTCTGTCGGTACAAGCACTAGACAGTGTGTGCGTGTGTGCGCGCGCGCTTGTATGTATGTGTGTGTGCGCGCGCGCTTGTATGTATGTGTGTGTGCGCGCGCGCTTGTATGTATGTGTGTGTGCGCGCGGTTGTGTGTAGAAGCGCGAGACAAACAAAGATACTGAGGGGAATTTTGTTGATTTATGACACCCTCTCTCCATGCATTAATTGCTTCTAAGAATCACCATTTGACTCAATACTCCCTCCACCCTTTATTACCTGGGTGGCTCCTCCCTCCACCCACCACTTTCACCCTCCACCCAGCACCACTTTCACCTCCACCCACTGGTGGTCTCTCCACCCACCACTTTCACCCTCCACCCACCAGCCCCACCCACTCACCACCCCACCCACTCCACCACACCCACCACCCACCACCACCCCTGAACCCACCACCCCCCACCCTTCTGCATGTCCCGCCGGCGACAAACGTACCCAGGAAGGCCTAGCTGGTGGTGGTGCTGCTGCCATTATGTCCAATATTTACGAGGCGAAAAACCCGATACTACACAGGTAGGGGTGAGGGAGGAGGTGGAGAGATAAGAGGGGTGGAGATGAGAGAAGATGGGGGTGTTAATGTGTGGAGGTGAGGGGTGTGTGGGAGGAAATGGTTAGAGGGGAGATATGAGGTTGTTGATGTAGTGGGAATGTGGGTGATGGGGTTGGAGGTGTGGGTTTTGGGTGTTGTTTTATGGGTGGGGTGGTGGAGATGGGGTCGTAACAATGGTTTTAAATTAGATAAATTTAGATTTAGGCGCGAAATAGGTAAACACTGGTTTGGAAACAGAGTAGTGGATGAATGGTACAAGTTACCAAATATCATCATTAACTCGAATACGCTGGATAGCTTCAAACATAGGTTGGATGCTTATATGAGCAATAGGGGTTGGGTGTAAACGGGACTGCCCAGTATTGGCCAATAGGCCCGCTGCAGTTTCCTCCATTCTTATGTTCTTATGTTCTTAGGGGTGATGGAGATGGGGTTGAGGGGTGGTGGAGATGGGGTTGAGGGGTGATGGAGATGGGGTTGAAGGGTGGTGGAGATGGGGTTGAGGGGTGATGGAAGGGGTTGTCATTAATGGCACACTTTACGTCACAGCATTAGGGACATGGAGGATTTTATTTTGCCGAGCTGGAGGCTGACTTACCTTCAATATTACACGAGGCGTAATGGACTGTGTTTATTGACACGGTCACAACTTTACTCAACCCGCTCACTCACCTGTGCTCTCCTACCTGTCACACACACACACCTGTCCTATCATACCTATTCCTTGACCCTCTCTTTCACTCACCTGTCTCATATACACCTGCCTCAGACACCTGCAAGAACCATAGATTACGTATTCATGGAAATCTCTCTCAGGGTGAGTTTTTGTGGGGTGTGGCGAAGGAGAATTAGTGTTATAATAATGAGAGGAGGACATCTTGGCCCGGCGGATGGTACAGGTGCAGTTTAGACAAAACCCAATTTGCATACATTATGGTGGTGGTGGGGCGGGGTAATACCTTGATCCACTTCACAACACCGCCGCCAAGACCAGATGCGAGAAAGAACGGACACCACCACCATCTTTCTTCTTGTTCTTGTTGTTCTTGTTCTTGTTCTTCTTGTTCTTGTTCTTCTTGTTCTTTTTCTTGTTCTTCTTGTTCTTCTTCTTGTTCTTGTTCTTCTTCTTGTTCTTGGTCTTCTTCTTGTTCTTCTTCTTGTTCTTGTTTTTGTTCTTCTTGTTCTTGTTCTTCTTGTTCTTCTTGTTTTTCTTCTTGTTGTTGTTCTTCTTCTTCCGTGGTGGGTCTTTGCACGGTAATGGAGGATGTGGTTTCTCTATTGACCAAGTTCTTTCATTCATTAGTCCTTCCTCTTCTTCCCCCTCCTCTGCCCCTCTCTCTGTTGCCTCCCTCTCTTTCTCTCCTCGTATTTCTTCTCTCCATCCATCTATTAGTATTTTCCTTCTCTTTTTCCACCTGCAGTATCCTCCACCTCTCCTTCCTCCTCCCTCCACTTTCTACCTCTTCCTTCCATTTTCCACTTTCTCCTTCGAACTTCCACCTCTTCCCTCCACCCTTTACCTTCATTCCCCACCTCTTCCCTCCACCCTTTACCTTCATTCTCCACCTCTTCCCTCCACCCTTTACCTTCATATTCCACCTCGTCCCTTCTCTCTCTACCTCCCACCTCCTCCCTCCACCTTCCACCTCCTTCCTCCTCTCTATCCCTCCAGTCTATGACCATCCATTTGTTTCTCTCCAGTAGCTCCTCCACCCACAAGTCTTCCTACACCTACTATTTCCTCCACCCATTAGTTAGCCGCCTCTACTGTTTCTCCACTTCTCTTGATCACACTCCCTCCTCCACTACTTACCTGGTCGCTTTCGGCCTTTCTTGGGTCAGAATTTCCCCAAAAAAAAAACCTGGATGATTTTTTTTTCTCAACCGTGCCAAGGTTAACGGATCTACTGTAGGTATAAGGTAGAGTCTCAACTGTACTTGTGGTGCCATTTTGAATGTTTCTTTTTGTGCGTTTTGTCATGAGTTACGGGGTAGTTCATATCTCCAGCTGTGAGGAAATTCTAACCGACGAACATGTAAGAATTATCCCTCCCCCTACTCCCCCCCCTACTCCCCTACCCCCCGTCTCATGATCCTTGGCGTTCCATGCATTCTTTTTACCTTCCTGACCTTTCTATCCAACCCTCTTCCCTCCAGGGCACGGATGTTGGCTTGTTCCTGATTTGGGACCGGGAGTGGCTGTGCTGCACCCCCTCTGGGCTGGCTGTCCTCCTCGCCTCACACCACCTCACCCTGCCTGGCCAGGTTCCGACATGGGAGTGGCCCTACCACCACCTTACTCCTCGTCCCGGCCCGCTGCCGTCTGCTCCCCGCCCCGGCCTGGCCATCCCTCTGCCCCTGGCTCGACATCCCCCTGTCCCGGCCTGGCCATCTCCCTGCCCCGGGTCTGGCCATCCCTCCCTGCCCCTGGCCATCCCTCCCCTGCCCCTGGCCATCCTCCCTCCCCTGCCCCCATCCTCCCCGCCCCTCCCCGCCCCGCCCCGGCCTGGCCATCCCTCCCCCGCCCCGGCCTGGCCATCCCCTCCCCGCTCCGACCTGGCCCTCCCCTCCCCGCTCCGGCCTGGCCATCCCCTCCATGGCCCGGCCTGGCCATTCCCTCCTCGTTCCGGTGTGTCGCCCCTTCCCCCATCCTCGCCCTGGCCAGGCCCCTGAGCCTGGGTGTGGTCGGGGCGTCCCCCGGGGCATCTATCAGGCTCAGGACGGGTCTCGGGGATTACATTAAACGCCATCCCCATTCAGCGGCGGCCACCAGCCTGGCCAGCCGTCGTGGCCCCCGACACCCGTTACGCTTTTTCCTGTTGGTTAGTGGCTTAGTTCCTGACCCTCTGGTTAGTGGCTACCTCCTGACCCTCTGGTTAGTGGCTTTCTCCTGACCCTCTGGCTAGTGACTAAAGGATGATCTTTGGCTTGTGACTAAAGGATGGTGTCTAGTCTCCAACAATGGCTAGTGGCTAGCCCAAAGCCTGGCTAGTTCCCTGATGTTCTAGTCCCTGTACCTTTTTTTTTCACACTTCCAAGTCTTTTTTTTTCCATTGTGATGCAGTGTGACCGAAGCCAAGCACACATAGTGACGCTCTTCATTCATTGTATTTCATTCTCTTACTTCTGTGGTTTTCCTTCCTACACTGTGTCTGTATCACTCCCCTCTTCACCCTCATTAATAACCCAGCAACACCCATCAGCAGGACGCCCAGCCCCTAATACCCACTGGACGCCATGATGCTCTCCACTCATCACGCACACTGCTGCTTCCTGGATGTCCACCTCACATCCAGTACCTCCCTCACCCTATCTTTTTCACAGTTGTTCTTTTTCTCCTATTTACTAAGCTCTCATATCACATTCTCTTAACCTGCCCTTATCACCTTAGCTCCCGAACACTCACTGGACGCGGAGAGAGGTGATAGGCAGCAGGAAACAGAGGGGATGGTGGGAGCAAGAGAGGTGTTGGGAAGCAGGGAGGAAGGAGGATAGGGAAGGCAGGTCATCTATGTTACCTCAAGAGCTGCTCCTTGATATTCATTGCGCAGCGCTGGGTCTTGATGGCCCCACAAAGTGGCGCCGGGAACCCATGGCAAACATGGAGCAGTTTTCTCATATTTTGAAACTACACTACACTTAGCGGAGGGCGTGACCTTCGCCCGCGCCGTCTACACTGCTCCGGCAGAACACTTGACTTGATTATGTAGTTGTTAGAGTGAAGTGGTGGCACCCGCCCGCCCGCTCCAGCTGATATGGTGCGGCTTAACCCTCCTGAAGGTGGAACATAGTTATTCTTAGGTCTCTTGAAGGTGTAGCTCGGATATTTTATGCAGCATCGTCTGGGAAACAAGTTGGTCATGCATGCTGAGGCAGACAAGATGGGTTGGGTGAAGTAAGAAGCGGGGAATGTATGAAGTTGTTGCCCGCAATGTTGGAGACGCATCTCCCTTACTGCCGATGGTGGGGAGTTGGGGCACTGAGGCGCTCATCTCGTCCAGTCTGTAGTAGGAGTCCTGGACATTGGAGACCTCTTGTCCAGCCGATGGCAGGCGCCTGGAACACTAATAACACCCGAACCCCCAGTAGATGCCATGAACACTGACCCCTCAGCAGGAGCCTGGAACACACTCCCCCCATTCCCTCGTCCAGACACCGCGGCAGGGGGCTCTCAGACCCTGAATGTCAGCAGCGATCTCTCTCGTCTGTCAAGCTTGCCAGCACCCGTGGCGTAAATCCCGCCAGCACCCCGGCACACACCAGGGGCACCACACGCTGTGTCTGTCATCTGATTTGTGAGAGTGGGTCTACTTGTTCTTTATTCCATGTTATTGCAGCCGAGAATCCTGGCTTTTGTCAGTTGATGTGTGACCTACAAACACCTTTTACTTGTCTCTCTTTCTTGTCTCTACTCGATAAATTAACCTGGAATAGAATTGTGTGTAATACAGTGGTGAGTAATATTAATGCGATATATGGCTGGTGAAGCGACGAGTGAGTTATGAGTTGTGTTGTCATGGTGACGTCACAAGTGTAAACACGGCGATGGTGGTGTTGATATCGATATGGGGGACGTGTGTGTGTGTGTGTGTGTGTGTGTGTGTGTGTGTGTGTGTGTGTGTGTGTGTGTGTGTGTGTGTGTGTGTGTGTGTGTGTGTGTGTGTGTGTGTGTGTGTGTGTGTGTGTGTGTGTGTGTGTGTGTGTGTGTGTGTGTGTGTGTGTGTGTGTGTGTGTGTGTGTGTGTGTGTGTGTGTGTGTGTGTGTGTGTGTGTGTGTGTGTGTGTGTGTGTGTGTGTGTGTGTGTGTGTGTGTGTGTGTGTGTGTGTGTGTGTGTGTGTGTGTGTGTGTGTGTGTGTGTGTGTGTGTGTGTGTGTGTGTGTGTGTGTGTGTGTGTGTGTGTGTGTGTGTGTGTGTGTGTGTGTGTGTGTGTGTGTGTGTGTAGGTGTGTGTGTGTGTGTGTGTAGGTGAAAATCACTACACACACACACAAGTTGTTAGAACGCATTAAAATCTTTTTTCCTGGACACAACTAACTGTGTGACGGTAAGTTGTGTTAATGGAAGCTTCCTCGTCAACCCTCAACTTGTTCACAACATTTGGCCTCGACGAGAGTTGATTTATTGCGATTTTTTGTGATAATGATGGAAGAATGCTAATAACAACAGCAACAACATCAGTACACTAATAATAATAATAATGATAATTTTATCCATAATACAAGGAACATCAGGAATGGCAGAGATTATTAAAATAATTACAGAACGAACATTTTTAACGACTTATTCTGTTCAGAATTTTGGCGACATTATTTTGACATTAAAGTTGAGAGCATGTTTTATTTTAATTAATTTGGCGATGGTTTTTTTTACATAATTTTGGCTTTTGATGGAAGGGGAGGTTTTGAGTTGATGATGTTATCTTGTCAAGAATTCAGGCGATGTGGGGAACTGAGTGAGGGGGGAGAGAGGGGGAGGGAGAATTAATTGATAATTAATATGACGATGAATATCTGCTACGGACATTGGCGATATGACAAGTGTTTTGGCGTCATGGGGGGAGGTGAAGGAGTAAGTTGAAAGTTGATTTAGAAGGTTTGAAGTCTTCCATAACTTTACCATGGAGTAAGATGTCATGAGGGAGTTACTTTGACGAGGAGTTACTTTGGCGTGGAGTTACTTTGGCGTGGAGTTACTTTGGCGTGGAGTTACTTTGATCAACTTTGGCGTGGAGTAGTTTTGGGGTGTGTTGTGTCCGGCTGCAGCATGTATGGATTGGTGCGTACCTCGGGTGGTGGAGTGTAGGGAGGGGAGGGGAGGGAGAGAGGATGGGAAGATGTTAGAGGAAAAGAGGAGAGATGAAAGGTGTCAGGAGGGGAGGGGAGAGAACTGTGTCAGGAGGGAGGGGGAAGTAGGAGGGAGAGTGGGGTGGGGTTGTTGGAGGGAGGGAGGGGGGAGAGAAGGTGTCAGGAGGGAGGAGGAGGGGGGAGAGAAGTGTAGAGGAGAGTGGGGTGGGGTTGTAGGAGGGAGTTGCAGGAGGGAGGAGGGGAGAAGTGTCAGACAGGAGGAGGGAGGGGGGGAGAGAAGGTGTCAGGGAGAGGAGGTGGGAGAGAAGTGTCAGGAGGGAGGGGTGGGAGAGAAGTGTGAGGGGAGGGAGGAGGGTGGGGCTAAAGGAGTTGAGGAGGGGGAGGAGAGAAGTGTGTCGGGGAGGGAGAGGGAGGGGGAGAGAAGGTGTCAGAGGGGAGGAGGGGGGAGAGAAGTGGCCTGTGAGGAGGGAGGAGGGGAGAGAAGGCACAGAGGGAGGGAGGGGAGGAGAAGTGTGTCAGGAGGAGAGGGAGGGAGAGAAGTGTGTCAGGAGGGAGGGAGGTGGGAGAAGTGTGTCAGGAGGAGGAGGAGGGGGGGAGAGAAGTGTGTCAGGAGGAGGAGGAGAGAAGCAGGTCAGGAGAGAGGGAGGGGGGGAGAGAAGTGTGTCAGGAGGGAGGGGGGAGAGAAGTGTGTCAGGAGGAGGAGGGGGGAGAGAAGTGTAACAGATAGGGAGGGAGGAGGGGGGGAGAGAAGTGTACAAGCCTATGAGTGGGAGGGGGAGAGAAGTGTCAGGAAGGAGGGAGGGAGGGGGGAGAGAAGGTGGGTCAGGAGAGGGAGGGAGGGGGGGAGAGAAGTGTGTCAGGAGGAGGGGGGAGAGAAGTGTGGCCAGGAGGGAGGGGGAGAGAAGGTGTCAGGAAGGAGGAGGGAGGGAGGGGGAGAGAAGTGTGTCAGGAGAGGAGGGAGAGAAGCAGTCAGGAGGAGGGGAGAGAAGTGTCAGGGCTGAGGGAGGAGGGGGGAGAGAAGTGTGGGCCAGGAAGGAGGGAGGGGGGAGAGAAGTGTGTCAGGGAAGGAGGAGGGAGGGGGAGAGAAGTGTGTCAGGAGGGAGGGAGGTGTGGCAGGAGAGAGAGAGAGAGAGAGAGAGGTGTGGCAGGAGAGAGGTGTGGCAGGGAGGTAGGTGGTAAGAGGGAGGGAGGACGGTGTGTCACGAGAAAATATTCATGTCAGTGAGTTTCACTTGTGGTTTACCTACACTATCACCTACACCCACCTTAGCCTACCTATCTACACTTACTCTCTACACCTACTCTAAATTTATTTCCACTAAATTTACACTACAACCTACTTACACCCATCTATACTCACTTACACCCAATTTAATTACTCTACACTCTACTGTTTTACTCCATTTGTTAACTGCACCTGACAAATTCACATCTCTACACTCACCTACACCCATCTATACTCACCTTACACCCACCATACACCCTACAATTATACACCCACTATACTCCCACCTACACCCATCTATACCCACCTTACACCCGTTAACCTCCGATCCTAAAACATCTCGACTCTCATTCGCTGACATCGACGTTGCTTCGTTGATAAGTATCCGAGAATTATCGTCATCCCATATACATGTCCTTCCTCTTTGTATGGGATATTCCCGGGGATAATAGATGATTCAAAGGGTCTTTCCACTCTCTCTCTCTCTCTCTCTCTCTCTCTCTCTCCAATGATATATCCCGGCATAATCCATTTATCCACCTATTCATCCATCCATCCATCCATCCATCTTATCCACCATGAAAAACCAATCTGCTATTCTATCAGCTGATGTGTGAGCCCTCAGCATAGTGACGACCCCTGCTGGAACCATTACTAACACGAACTGCAAGTGTAGAGGGCGAGGTGAGGTGTGTGTGTGTCCTGAAGGTAGGGTGCAGCGGCGGCAGTTTGGTTGTGATGTAGTGGAGGGGGAAGAGAAGGATGGAGGGAGGAGGGTGGGAAGAAGATGGGGTAAGGAGAGAAGAGGAAGATGGTGGGAGGAAGGGGATAAGGACAGGAGTAGGAGGGGAAGAAGAAGAAGGGAGGAGGAGAAGCAGGTGATAAATGAATGGAAATAACAGGGAGAGGGTGGCGGAAGGGAGTCTCAGTGCCAGGATCATTTAAGGGCCCGGGAGTGAGCATCATGTTGAGGGGTGGTAAGGTCCCAGGAGTGAGCATCATATTGAGGGGTGGTAAGGGTCCGGGAACGAGCATCATGCGTTGAGGGGTGGTAAGGTCCCGAGTGAGCATCATGTTGAGGGGTGGTAAGGGTCTGAGTGAGCATCATGCTGGAGGGGTGGTAAGGGCCCGGGAGTGAGCATCATGTTGAGGGGTGGTAAGGTCCCAGGAGTGAGCATCATATTGAGGGGTGGTAAGGGTCCGGGAACGAGCATCATCAAGATTCTAGAGTTTTACAAGAGAGCATGATGTAGGTGCCCTGAAGTGTGGATGATATAGGGGTCCTGAAATGAGTATAATCGAGGCCTTGAAGCAAGGATGACGTAAGGGGCCCTGAAGTGAGTATAATAGGAGGCTCTGAAGTGAGCATGATGTAGGGGCCCAGGAGCGAGCATCATACACCACTTTAAGCAGCACCGCAGTAATTAACGCCAGACAGGTGGCAGGTGGGCTATATTTTTACTCTGGTGTTGTAATTGAGTTGTTAAGCTTAATTAAGTTTTGTCGGATAGTGCAGGTGTGAGGGCGGTAAACACCTGGTGTACATGTGTTTATAAATACCGGAAAAGTGCTAAGTGTAAGTAGATATTGAAGGAAGGGGTGTAAAGTGTAGAGTAGTCAAGTGTAGGGTAGTCAAGTGTTAATTGTAAGTAGATACTGAAGAGAAAAGTTTATTAGTGGTTCACAGTTAAAAGTAAATTGTAAGTAGATATTTAAGGAAAAAGTGTAAAGTATTAAGTGTCGTCTCTCCGGGAGCTTAATGAGAGAATAAGACCATACCAATACCACCATAAGTAAGAGACTGGCGTACTTTCGTCTGACGTAGCGTCCATATAAGCGTTAGTGCTGGTAACGTAAAAAAAAGTGTCGCTGGTCCGCTGAGGAGAAAAACACTGACTAACAATCGCCAGACGTAGCTTCTATAGTGTGGGCCAGAGGGAAATATGAACGCCAGACGCTGTTGAGGGCTGGTACTGGCGCTGCTGAGTGCTTGTACTGGCATTGTTAAGTGCTGTTGCTGAGAGTGTTTTTCAAGCAGTGGCAAAGACGCTGTTTAGGCAATAACTACAATGAAAAGGTGATGGTCTCAGGTAAGGTGATGGTCGCAGGTGAGATGATAGTCGCAGGTGAGATGATAGTCGCAGGTGAGATGATGGTCGCAGGTAAGGTGATGGTCGCAGGTAAGGTGATGGTCGCAGGTGAGATGATAGTCGCAGGTGAGATGATAGTCGCAGGTGAGATGATAGTCGCAGGTGAGATGATGGTCGCAGGTGAGGATGATAGTCGCAGGTAAGGTGATGGTCGCAGGTGAGATGATGGTCGCAGGTGAGATGATAGTCGCAGGTGAGATGATAGTCGCAGGTAAGGTGATGGTTGCAGGTAAGGTGATAGTCGCAGGTGAGATGATAGTCGCAGGTGAGATGATAGTCGCAGGTGAAATGATAGTTGCAGGTAAGGTGATGGTTGGTGAGATGATAGTCGCAGGTGAGATGATTGTCGCAGGTGAGATGATGGTCGCAGGTGAGATGATAGTCGCAGGTGAGATGATAGTCGGTAAGGTGATGGTCTCAGGTGAGATGATAGTCGGTGGGATATGGTTGCAGGTGAGATGATGGTTGCAGGTGAGATGATAGTCGCAGGTGAGATGAGGTCGCAGGTGAGATGATGGTTGCAGGTGAGATGATGGTTGCAGGTGAGATGATAGTCGCAGGTGAGATGATAGTCGGTGAGGATGATACGGTGATGATAGTCGCAGGTGAGATGATGGTTGCAGGTGAGATGATAGTCGCAGGTGAGATGATGGTTGCAGGTAGATGATGGTTGCAGGTGAGATGATGGTTGCAGGTGAGATGATAGTCGCAGGTGAGATGATAGTCGCAGGTGAGATGATTGTCGCAGGTGAGATGATGGTCGCAGGTGAGATGATGGTCGGCAGAGATGATAGTCGCAGGTAAGGTGATGGTCTCAGGTGAGATGATAGTCGGTGAGATGATGGTTGCAGGTGAGATGATGGTGCAGGTGAGATGATAGTCGCAGGTGAGATGATAGTCGCAGGTGAGATGATAGTCGCAGGTGAGATGATAGTCGCAGGTGAGATGATAGTCGCAGGTGAGATGATAGTCGCAGGTGAGATGATAGTCGCAGGTGAGATGATGGTCGCAGGTGAGATGATAGTCGCAGGTGAGATGATGGTTGCAGGTGAGATGATGGTTGTAGGTGAGATGATAGTCGCAGGTGAGATGATGGTTGCAGGTGAGATGATAGTCGCAGGTGAGATGATGGTCGCAGGTAAGGTGATGGTTGCTGGTGAGATGATAGTCGCAGGTGAGATGATAGTCGCAGGTGAGATGATGGTCGGTGGTGATGGTCTCAGGTGAGATGATAGTCGCAGGTGAAAATGATAGTCGCAGGTGAGATGATGGTCGCAGGTAAGGTGATGGTCTCAGGTGAGATGATAGTCGCAGGTGAGATGATAGTCGCAGGTAAGGTGATCGTCGCAGGTGAGATGATAGTCGCAGGTGAAATGATAGTCGCAGGTGAGATGATAGTCGCAGGTGAGATGATGGTTGCAGGTGAGATGATGGTCGCAGGTAAGGTGATGGTCGCAGGTAAGTGGATGGGTCTATTGCTCACCTGCTAGACCAATTAAGCATGAAACTTGTCACCAAAAAATGTATCTTGGATCGTTTCTCATTTTGACCATGTTACAGGGGTCAAAGGTCACCATTAATTCACGTAAGTCTTAAGGGAAAGAATATGATGCATTGAACCTTTGTTAATGTTGCATTGTTTAATTGCATTTTAAATTGCTTTTGTTTCAGTATACTCTACATGTTTACCTTGAATCAAGATCACAGAAACAAAAAAAGTTTATTTAGGCTCTTAATTTTGAGTTTGTTTTTGTTCGTTTTGGTGTATTTTATATTTTTAACTTATATATGTTACTGAATTTTTTTTTACCTATAATTGAATTTTAAAGTAAGTGTGTGTGTGTGTGTGTGTGTGTGTGTGTGTGTGTGTGTGTGTGTGTGTGTGTGTGTGTGTGTGCGCGTAGGTAAGTGCGGTGTGCGGGTAAGGGAGGCGCGCGTGCGTGCGTGGCGTGTGTGCTCGAATGCATTAATAGAAAATTTTGATGTCAGTGACCTTACTTTTTTTGACGTCAGGGAGATAACAAATCCAGTCAGTCAGTCAGTCACCAAACCATCTTTAAAACTACCTCACCAACATCGATGGAACTGAACAGACAAATGAGTTTATAATAACAATCTTGAGGCGAATTCTTACCTATTTTATTTACTTATCTCAGGACTGACAGACAGAGTGTGTCGTTCAGCACAGTTCTAGTTGGTGGTGGTGTTGATGATGATGGTGGTGGTGGTGTTGATGCTGTTGTTGTTGGTGGTGTTGCTGCTAATACTATTATTGTTTTTGTGGTGGTATTGTTCTTGGTGGTGTTCTTGCTGTTACTATTGTTGTGGTGGCTGTGGTGGTGGTGGTGGTGTTATTATTGTTGGTGGTGTTCTTGCTGTTACTATTGTTGTTGTGGTGATGTTATTGTTGTTGCTTCTGTTGTTGTGTTTGTTGTTGCTATTGTGGTTGTGAGTATTTATAATTTTTGTTTCACCAGTAATCAACACTCGGTAACAAAACAGAATAAACCTCATCAACACAAGCCACCAGTTGACAGATTAAAGCTTTGCCAATTAAACAATTTCAAAATATATTACCTGGTGTACATGATTGAAGTATAGGTTAACAATTATTTATGGCCGGTCTTATGTCTCGTGTGCGTGCGTGCGTGCGTGCGTGCGTGCGTGCCCCCTGCTGACACGGGCTAATGAATGTGTGTTATGTATTATTTAATTCATGCCCGCTGACTGAACAAACTTATCGATGTGTAAATATACAGAACTGCAGGATAGCGTCAGGAACAAACAGTGTTAGCGACAAGTCAAATATTTATCATGCAGAGTTGGTACGGTTGAGGGTGGTGGAGGTGTGTTTGGAGAGTGCATGTGTGTGGGGGGGGGTGTAGTTTTGTGTGTTTGTGTGTGTGTTACGACCACCATACCACAAACAGTGTTTCGTGTGACCTTCTAATCATCTCTCAAAAAAACAGACTCGCCAAATTTGATCATGTGTGTCACTCGGGCTGGATGTAAGCTGAGGATAAACTTTAATCTAATTGTCGAGATTGTAGTCAAAGGCCATAATAAGGTTACCAAAAACTGAGGCCAGTGTTTACATTTATGTCCGTCTGTCTGTCTGGTTATGAAATGGTGTTTTGTTCTCTACGGTGATGTTAATAATGGTAGGCAAGTTAAATGGTTATGAAGTTAATTTGTTATCATGTTAATGTTAAAATAGGTTAAAAAATTATTAACCCCCTTTGTTAAAAAAAAAATCTCTCTCCCAGTGTTAAAAAGGTGAGGTAATTAGCTTTATTCAGTTTTAACTCGGAGTGATTAACGTTGTTTAGAGAGAGAGAGATTACTTTCAACAGCATTTTGATAATTGTTCTTCTTTTTCCCCCTCGTAGGTAAGTGGTGACACCTGAGGCCTTGAGAACACCTCCACCTTCGCCAGGTATAGTTTGGTGGGTCGTCGTAGTGATAGTGGTGAGTATGTTGGTGGTGGTGGTGATGGCGAGAATGTTGGTGGTAATGAGTTATGTTATTGTTGGTGATGATGGTAACTAGTTCCTCCACACGATCGTTTCCACTCCCTTTTCTCCACCCCCTCCACCCTCCTCCACTCCCTCTCTACGCCCCTCAACCCCCCCACTCCACGCCCCTCAACCTCCCTCTCCACGCCCCTCAACCCCCTCTCCACGCCCCTCAACCCCCATCACTAACCAAGAGAAGAATCACCGGTAGCAGCCACTCACTAACACGACCCATCGTCGACTTCAACCTGGTTGCCGAGTATAACTATGACCATTAGTGGAATGGCTCACCTCTCACACCCCAACCAAAATAGATAAGGGTTCATCCGGCCGCCAACCCCAAGGAAGGTTTGTTTTTTTTAGGAAGGTGGGTGTAGGTGGGTGGGTTGAGGGTAGGGTGGTGGGTGAAAAGGGTGGGTTGAGGGTATGGGTGGGGTGGGGTGGGTTGGTTGAGGTATAGGTGGGTGGAGTTGAGAACATGGGTAGGAGTGTGGGTGAAAGGGTGGGTTAAGGGTATGGGTGGGGTGGGGAATTGGGGGAGGTTGGTTGAGGTATAGGTGGGTGGGTTGAGGAGTATGGGTGAGATGAGTGTAGGTTTGGTGGGTTGAGGGTATGGGTGGGGTGGGGGGGTTGGTTGAGGGTATGGGTGGGGTGGGTGTAGGTTTGGTGGGTTGAAGGTATGGGTGGGGTGGGTGGAGGTAACAATATAGTAAAATAGTAAATAAAATCAGGTATAAACTAACACGGGGAATATAACAACCTGCATGACACTCATTTACGATTAAAATTTCCATGTGAGGGATGTCTGAATATGGCGTTGAAGGTCCTGGTGTCAAAAACTTGTATATATTTTTTTTTAATTAATCTCGGTAATTACTTTTGGATCATAATTATTTTCTTTTTTATATATTCGTTCGTTTCTCAATTCCTGAAAGTTTTGAGTAAGACTTTTTTTGCTCATATATGTCAGGACTAAACTCATGAAACTGTTCAGATGGTTAGTTTTGGAGAGAGAGAGAGAGAGAGAGAGAGAGAGAGAGAGAGAGAGAGACTAATACATATATCAACCTCTGACGTTATAATTCTCTAATGTATAGCTTCAGAAACTGTTGAGTTCGTTTCACTATTCTAATACAGATTTCAACGAATGTACTATATAAACTTTGAGCTCCTATTAATCTAAAGAAAAGTGGAATTTCAGACTCGTTGCCTAGTGTATAATTTTCACATATTTTCTCTGCTGGAGGGAGGAAGTGAGGGGAAAGAGGGAGGTGGGTGAGGGGTCGGGTAGGGGTATCCAACATCCATTCCTCCTGTAAACTCTATTATAAAAAGTCAGTTTATGGGATATACAGGTATTTTTATTCACATAGATAAATAAACTGCTACAATAAATAAGGTTCTGTTTTCCCTCAGGTGTGCTAATTAACTGCTTACCTGGTCTGACTTAAAGGTATTATATATTTCCACAAATTGATGGTATTGGCTTACGGTTCACCCTCTGGCTTTCCCCTTCGAGATAATCCTTCGTCTGCTTCTCGGTCCATCAGCTGTGTGTGGAGAGAACTCATGAGGGAAGTTTGATTGTTTGTCGTGCTCCTAATAGAACTCCTAGTTATTGGGCAGAGACCGGGTGGACGGGCAGACAGACAGACAATGAGAAAGCACACACACACACACACACACACACCTTGCCTATTATTAAGTGTGGTTTCAAACTCACGCCGCCTAGCACTTTTGTGTGATATAGTATGACACAACGGACAAAGGATTTGGACAACCCTACAGCGACATCATTTTGAAATTCATCGAACGCCTCTGTAAAAATACTGGTGTCGATTGTCTGCACACACAGACAAGCAAACATGCTGTATAAAAGGTTAATAGTACTGCCCTAAGTGGCATAATGTATCGGTATAGTTTTATGGACAATTTAAAACTGAAAGTATTATGCACATATAACTAAGTCTAACCAGTCTTTGCCTTGATTATTTAGACGGAACCATTGATCGCAAGCCTATCCCAACTTGGCTTAACTTGTCCTGTGAACCAAACCTGTCTAGGCGTGGTGGTGTGGTGTGGTGTGGTGTGGTGTGAGGTCACAGAAATGTCAGCGAGGATGTTCCCCCGGGGTGGACGACTCACCCAGCACCTGTGATGGTGTGTGAAGGCTGGAGTCAGGGAGACACGAGGGTGGGGGGGCCTCCGGTACACTACTCACCCCTGGACCTGTGCCCGGCCTGACAACGACTCCCAGGGGGGCACTTGTGAGCGGGCCCTCTCTGATGCTGCCCGGACACCTGCCAACACTAACAACATCACAGTAGCGGTGTCAACAATATCACAAAGAGAAGGAACAGCAGCAGCACGCCAGCACCCACAGCACCAACACTCGCCAGCACCAACACTCGCCAGCACCAACACACGCCAGCACCAACACTCGCCAGCACCACCAACACCAGAACAAACCGTCAACAACAATAATACCAAGTCGCTTCGTGTATTAGTTTGCCTGAAGTAAAAAACACGATATATTCCCGATCGCCGTCAATCCCTGTGGAAAAAAAAGTTAATCGGATTACGACAATTATCAGACTCGGCCCGAGCCCTGAGTGACGATCATTGTTCCTGCCA